>NC_087580.1:41997327-42305004 GCF_036250125.1 Pseudopipra pipra
TAATTTTTTTTGTCTCTATTTAGAGACAACAGACAGAGGAGTTGTGAAGTGGGATCTGTTTTATCCTAAGGCAGGCATTTGGAAATCCCTGTTTCTCTCCAGTCACTTAAGTAAGTGCTAGAGAACTAACCCAAAAGGAACATCTGCCACACAAATATCCAAAATTTCAGGTGAAAGAGGCTTATCCACAACAGAGCATCAGAAACCTCTATAGGGTGCCCAATGGGGGTAGATGGCATGAGTTAGAAATGCTGGATGTGAGGCTGCTGAATAAGAAGCATAAGGAAAAGGAAACTCCAGGTGTATTGAATGGAAATGGAAATATTAAAAAGCAAAATATACCTATAAGGATTGGATTTTTTGATTTGGTTTAAGTGGGACAGTCCAATTTTTTCTTTATAACGCAGTGTATATTTGTATGTTTCTTTTAGAAGCTGATTTAAAATGCATTTGGACCACAGGAATTCATCATATCAGTAACTTCTTAAAAACAGCAGGACCAACAAGCACAACCAGTCTGCTGTTACAGTCCAGCTGAAGAAAGAGCAAGTGCTTAGTAAAGGAAAGAGGACTTGTAAATTCTTGGGGCCTGAATGAAGTGAAAATGACAAAACAGGTGCTAGAAAGCTTCTGCAGCTCTGAAAACAAACTTCTCTTTTTATCTAATGGAAATACCAGGTCTGGAAAAACCAGTATACATGATATTATGATTAGATATTACTATTAGTAAATTTTCAGCAAAAATATGTAAGAAAAACGACTACAAGGAAACACAAATTAAAAAAAACATTTTCCTATAATGTTTAGTGGGGGGGAGGGTTAGAAGCACACACACAACAGCAAACACTGCCATCAGCAAAAGCCCATGCACAGTTTCACAGGCAAGGTTGTGCTGTCCTACCTCAACATCATCATAGTGAGGAGGAAGGCCCTGGGATCCCTGGGCAGTGATGTAAACATTGGACCCCACCAGAGACCCAAAGTAGCACTCCAGCTTCTCCTGAATCTTCCACAGCTCCTCCTGTAAAAAGAAAAAAAGATGCTGTTACTTGCTGAAGAGCTCAGCCAAGCCCAGCCCACATCCTCCCCATGGCTTGGGAAGAATGATCACATCAGGGACACAGAGGCTGGGAAGGAAGGTGCTCTGTACCAGTGTTTCTCCTGAAGGAGAGCACTGGAGATGCAAAGGGGATCTGCCATGAGAGTCATTGCTAAGCCAAAAAGTCTGGTGCCCCAACCTGTTTGTTCTCTTCCCTGTGCCATCTTTAGGCTGCACAACCAGACAGACAAGGCTGAACAGAGGAAAATAAATCCCACAAACAGCAAAACACCATAGGACAATAAGCACATGCAGGACCTGCATTCTCTCACCAGAGAGAACATACAAAGGTTAGAGACCTTTCACCAGTTACTCCAATCATTTGGGAATATTCAAACCCAAACTTGACTCATCCACACCCCACATGTGACAGACAAGGCACCGAAGGGAAACAGCAGAACGTGCCAAGTACCAGATCCACACAAGTGCAGCTTGGCCATTAAAGCTGACATCAGCCAGGAACACTATACCTGGGACTCAGCTTGTATTTGGGATCTTATTTGGGTCCACCTCACAATTCAATTGTGTTGACACCTTCAAGACTACCTGAATCAAAGCACCTCCAAGAATCCAAGTCCTTTACACAACTGTGCAGCACCACTGCCTCGTTCTCAAACTCAAGGACTGAGAACACTCAGCTAAAATGGGCTGGTACCTTTCCATGGTGCAATTCACTGGCAAGAACACTGGAAATATTTCACATGGTTTCACACCTTACCCTCCATTAAAGGGAAGTGGCTCAAAAGCCACAAAGTTTGCACAAGGAAACAGTGGGGCAGAAGGGATAATTTAAGCACAGATGCCTAATCATCAATTTTGTGCATTTGGTTTTGTTTCCAAACTTTTATGTGACAGAGCAAAATTTTAAAAAGAATATATTATTATACATATTATAGCATGAATCAGATTTTGTTCTTACTGCAGAGCAGTGAAACATGATGGACAGTGCAAAAGTATAAACCGTGTTTTAATACAGCTCATGTAAAGATTTCAGCAGGTCATCAATGTCAACCACTTCCCCTGGGCACAGAGATGAAGCCATGTCTAGTGCAACTCAAGCAAAACACACCACATTATTAAGCCAGCATCAATTATATCCAGTGAAACAATCCCACCTTAAATCTCTGAGGCTGATGAAACTGTATTGTTGCCTTTTTCTGGTCAAAGTCCTTCTTCAGCTGCATGTAATTCACTTTGCCTTCTTTATTTAAAACCTTCTTCTTTCCATTCACACACCTGCAGATATTCACATCTCGCCCATAGTACAGGCCCTGGCTGCACAGCTCCTTCAAGTCTGACAGCTGGAACAGGGACAGGCAGTAAGCAGCCACCAGGGGATCATTGCTCTGGACGAGCAGTGGCTTTTGCTCCCAGTACTCCTTGAAAAACACCTCTTCTTTGATGGGGGAGATCAAGCTCCCGAAGAGGCTGTCTGGGTTCTCAAAACTCAGGACTGAGGGAGAACAAGCTGCTTCCAGCTTTGCTCGTTTACACTGTGCCTGTGTTTCTTTTCCCATTTCAGCATGCTTCCCTCCTTTCTTGGGCATGGTTCCTGTTCAAGAGGAGAGAGGACCAAAACAATCAACCAGCAACACAACCTCAAGAGCTCACGGGCCCAGAGCAACAACTCTTACCCTACCCAGTGGGATATCAGAGTATCCCGGGAACAGCTCTGGTTTCAGAGCCTCACTATTTGTTCCAAAGCATTAACAGTTTACAGAAGACAGGGAACATTGTTAGGCCTTCCTGTTGATGCTCTGTAATTACTACATTTACAAGTTTAAAACTTGTAAAATTGACCAGTTTAAGAACTAAAAGGCCAAGATTCTGCTTTCAGTCCTGTCGAGCTGTCAAACTTTGTTTATGTAGAACAAAAAGAATTCTTTCATACAAGCACAGACATTTCATTTTGAAGCTGGAAGTCATTTACTTTGTTTTTCCCAGGCAGATCGTATGATTGTGTACCATTATGCAAAAATAAAGAAGTTGATCTACAAATGGTTTGGCTGCCAAATTCTCAGGAAAGTTAAGGGGGAAATCAAGTAACGGTAGGTAACTGTGCAAGTCTGGAAAGCCAACACCTGAGAAGTTTGAACGTGCTGATGCCATAATTTCTAAGTAAAAATGACAGCTCTACTCCCTACACCCATTTGATAGGAAATGCTATCAATTTGTTGAGATACTTTTATTTACACAGATCCCGTATTTTGAAACTTAAACTCCAGTTCTGGTATTTACATGCAGCACTAAGTTCTTCTGTGCAGCAGGACACCCTTGCTGGCCCACTAACTCCTGGGCAGTGTTTCATCAGCAGTTCCTGCACAGCCTGTCCCTCAACAGTAACCGAGGGTCACCTCAGCCCTGCAGGAGGGAATTCACATCACCTCCTTCCTGAGAGAATGAACATTCCCAACTGCAGCATGAGGCAAGGGAACGTGTAAAAAATTAAAGACTGAAAATCAGTCCCTGACTGACAGCAAGATCTGAAGATGCTGCTGAAGGCACCAAGATCTAAAGCTGACATCCCCAAATGACAGCAACACAAATGCAACCAAGCCTGGATTAATAGTTTTGAATTCCAGACCTAAATCCATTGTACCAACCTCTCAGCTCATTCACACTCATTTAAAGAAGTTACATTCAGATATTTACTATTCATAGAACGCAGCTTCATTTACAACACGGGCTGTTCTGTAGCGTTCTGCTGGTTATTACAGCTGTTCCAAGCCCCCTGCCATGGGCAGGGATACCTTCCACAAGATCTAGTTGCTCAAAACCCCATCCAACAGGATCCAACCAGGCCTTGAGCACTGCCAGGTATGGGGCATCCACAGCTTCTCGGGGCAACCTGAGCCAATGCCTCACCACCCTCCAGCAGAAAAAAATTCTCCCTTACATTTAGTCTAAACCTAAACCGTTCAGCTTAAACCCATTGCCCCTTGTCCTGCAGCTACAGGCCCTCATAAAAAGTCCCTCTCCATCTTTCTTGCACCACTTAAGTCCTGACAGGCTGCAAGGAGGTCTCCACAGAGACTTCTCCAGATTGAGCCATCCCAACTCTCCCAGCCTGTCTCCGCAGCTGCTCCATCCCTCTCATCATCTTCCTGGCCTTCCCTGCACTTGATCCAACAGGTCTGTGCCCTTCTCACGCTGGGAGCTCCAGAGCTGGATGCAGCGCTCCAGGTGGAGAATCACCAGAGCGCGGCAGAGGGGCAGAACCCCCTCCCTCACCCACGGCCCGCTGAATGGGATGCAGGATACGCCCGGATTTCTGGGCTGGGAGATCAGCGCCAGCTCAGCCCCAACTTTCCATCCACCAGCACCCCCAATTCCTTCCGGGCCGGGCTGGAGGACAAACCCCAGCGCAGAACCCCACACGGGAGCAGCTGCTCCCCGCCACGGCTGTTCCCTCCCACACCACGGCAGCTCCCTGGGAAGCGGCGGGAATACCGCCGGGCACAGCGGGAATAGCGCCGGGCACAGCGGGAATACCGCCGGGCACAGCGGGAATACCGCCGGGAACAGCGGGAATAGCGCCGGGCACAGCGGGAATAGCGCCGGGCACAGCGGGAATACCGCCGGGCACAGCGGCTCCGAGGACACGCGGTGTCCCCGCTCCCCCCTCCCGGCTCCCGCCGCCTCCATCCAGCCCCTTCCCGTCCCGCGGCCCCGCACTCACCCGGGCAGGAGGGAGGATCGCGTGGGATCGGGGCGGGCCGGGATGGATCGGGGCGGGCGAGGGGAGGCGAGGCCAGGCAGGATGTGCCGGCTGGAAGCGGGAGGCGGTCCTGCCGCGCTGGGAGTCACGGGAGGAGCCGCTTCCGGGCGGCCAGTAGGAAATCCGGCGGCATTCCAGTGTCATTCCAGTGGGTATTCCAGTAGGAACGCAGCAGCACTAAGGTTAATCAATCTGCTTCATACAACGGTGCCTGGGCTTCAGCTGCGTTATTTATTTTTTTTTCCTGGACCAAAAATCTTCTTCTAGAGTCTCCGTGAGTCTCCCTCAAAGAAAACTTTGGAATCCTCACCGAGCACGTGAAAACTTCCAGAAATATTTTTAGATGCCTGTTAATGGTTTGGTTTACGTTGGCTAATGATGTCAGAAACAAAAGGAAATGTTAGGTAGGCTTTGCTGAAGCTTTGTTCTTGTGTATTGGCTTGAAGGATACGAAGCAGAACTAGCAGAAATAAAAAAGGTGGATTTTGGAAACCTCAGCAGCCTTACAGTGCACGGCTGATGTTGGTACAAAGTTACACTGCCATAAGTGTAACTAGAAGGACCTTTCAATGGCAGGTAAGAGAGGGGACTGTGTCCTGTCAACAACTTAAGGAGGGAGAATAACAGAGCCTTGCACATCTCCAACACCAGTTCAAATCCTTCCCTTTACGGAAAGTGGTTTTCAGTCTTGTTCCTCCTCACAGTGTGGTTGTTACACAGTCATAACTTCTGCTTCCCTGGCACTAGCTGGATCCTTTGGAACAAATGTCGTGATTCCAGTGGGTTCTGCATTCATGGGTGCATCCAGCAAATTCCTGTGTGCTGAGCAGAGAAAGTGGCAAAGTATAATATGTAGAAAAGGGGGATGGAGGACAGAAAAAGGCAAACGCTGCTCAAACTGTTCAGTCCTTGTTCCTTTACCACCTGGACCGCTCTGTCGCCAGCTGACCAAAATATCATGGTCACTTGAACATGAAATAAGGATTAATCAGCATGTGGCTGGGTTACCAGCAGAGAGATTTTGCCAGGGGTGAACCTGCAGCTGTCCTAATTGTAGAAATGTGTACAAATTAGATAAAAAAAAATAAGTTTCTCTAGAAAGCTTTTTTTTCATAGGCCTGTGAGTTTCAAAAAAAAAGAAGACAATCTTCACTTTCTAATTCTGAGTTCATCACTACATCCCTCAACATCCAGGACATTTTGCAAAATTTATTAAACTTCAAATATTTTAATGTAAATGCTCACCAATAGTTGGGATATTCAAAGTGAAAAATAGGTCACTGTCATGAAATTCTCTTTATTTCTTTCATGAGAATTAGCAAGCTTTGAAGAAGGAAGTAGTTCTCCAGACTTAAAAGGTTGCATCACCTAAATTAACACTCACAGGATGTTTTCTCACTACAGATGGGCGTACCAGCAGATGCTAAAAATAGAGAGGCCACATCCTGCACCTCAGCCGGTCACAGACACCCTTAAAAGATGTTATTTCTGTTCCAAAAATCCACAAAGTATCTCAGCATAACTGCCTGAACACCATCAGGGTGAATACTCAAACAAATACACATTTACATAATGGCTGTGGTGTTTTTAATTTGCTGTGGGACATAAACCCCACACATCTGACCGGTGGTGCTGGACAAGATCGTCCAGTGACGAAGGCAAGTGCTTCCAACTCCAGGGCTGTCTCTTGAGCCGCCTCTAGAGTAGAATATCAGGGAATATCTCCACATCTCTGTTCCGTCCTGCGATAGCCTCCATCCCTTCCCCAAGCTCTGGCAGTCCTGGTGGACTGCAGGCAGATTAGCCTCTGCCTAAGGGACAAAATCCAGCCTATACGGCAAGGACTTCAAGTATTTCAGTTCTGAGCCAGTAGGGCACTGCAGTACTGTTGTGTAAACACTAAATAAGGAGAAGGGGAAGGAAGAAAATAGAAACTTTTTTTTTTTGGTTGCAAATAGGTTTTTTTCACGTGGGTTTAGGGTGGATATTTGGGAAACGTTCTTCCCTCCGAGGGTGGTTGGGCACTGGACCAGGCTCCCCAGGGCAGTGGTCACAGCACCAAGGCTGGCAGAGTTCAGGCACACGGTGTGACTCTTGGGGTCGGTGCTGTGCCGGGCAAAGGCTTGGACTCGACGCTCCTCGTGGGTCCCTTCCACCTCAGCATGTTCTGTGATGGTGCGATGAGTTCCCTCTCTTTCAACACTTTTGTTCTTTTTAGGGCTCCTCGCTGCCCGGGGGCCGAAGCCCGCCTTCCGCGCGCCTGCTTCCCTGCCCGTTGTGGCGGCCGCAGCCAGGCGCTGAGTGCCCGCTCCCGGGCGGGCACGGCCGCGCGCTCCAGGAGTGGGGGGGCAGCGCCGGCGCCCCGAGGATTCCCGGGATTCCCTCGCCGGTTTCCAGGCAACGCTCCCCGCGCGCTCCTCGCTCCAGGGCCGAACGTGCGCAGCCAATGGGAGGCGGCGGAGTGGGCGGGGCGAGGCGGGGATTGGGCGGGGCGGGGGCGGGGCCGAGAGGGGCGGTTGGTGGGGTTTGGGTGGGAGCGGGCGGGGCCGGGAGCGGGAGCGCTGCTGCTGAGCGGCCCCCGGGCAGCGGCCCCCGGGCAGCGGCCCCCCGGGGGAGGGACCCCCCCCGTGCGCGGCCCCCGGTGAGTGACCGCTGCTGAGCGACACCCGGCGAGTGACCCCCAGTAAGTGACACCGGTGAGCGACTCGCGGTGAAGAAGCCCCGGTAAGTGACCCCCGGGGAGGGACCCTCGGCGAGTGACCCCCGGGGAGGGACCCTCGGCGAGTGACCCCCGGCGAGTGAGCCCCGGGGAGGGACCCCCAGTGAGTGAGCCCCGGGGACAGTCCCCCGGTGCGCGGCCCCCGGGGGTGTCTGTCCGGGGCTGGGCGCGTTCCTTCCCCGTGCAGAGCCGAGCGGGGCCGTGGCGGGAGCGGGGCCGGAGCGGAGCCGGCCGGGGGGGCAGAGGGGAGCCCTGAGCCGCCTTCTGCCGAGGGGGCTGCTGGAAAGGAGCCTGCGCTGGGAGGAGCGGGGGACGTGGCCCGAGGCTGAGGCAGGGGAGCTTCAGGTCAGCTCCTGGAGAAAGGTTTCTCCCTGTGTTTTTTGGGGGGGGCTCGGGCACTGCAATGGGTTGCCCGGGCGGAGCCAGCACCCCGGCAGGTGTTTCAGAGGCGCCTGCATCTGGCCATGGCTGACACGCTTTAGTGGTTTGGGGGTTGCTGGGGCAGTGCTGGGCTGACAGTTGGACTTGATGGAATCATGGAACATGCTGAGTTGGGAGAGTCCCACCGGCACCGTGGAGTCCAGCTCCTGAGTTTTAGGCACCACTAAAGGAACTGAATCTGCATCGAGCTGTTTGGCTCCAAAAACTCTTCTGCCCCTAGTCTACACTGCCAAGTAAAACAAAACAGACCGTGCAAAATAGAGGCCTGTGTTCCCCCCAAAGGGAAGGCAGGCAGTTACAAACCAGGACAATAAATCAAAGCTCAGAACATACGTTCTTGGTCCCCCCAGTTGTATGACACATCAAACCAGTCCTCTGTTCATTACCCGTGTTGAACTCTCATCAGGAACCCCAAACTTTCTTGTGTGTATTTGTATAGATATGTAGAGATATGTATAGGTAGATAGATATACATACATAGATATGTATAGGTATATATTTGTGTGTATCTCTGTAAGATTCTGTATCTTTGGATGTGATATTGGCATGCTATTGTTGTGTGGCAACAAGTGGACTTAAAAGGTTGCAACACTTTAGGAGATCACCTTTGTGCTTATGGGTCCTATTTTCTAAAGAAGGTATCAAGAAAAGAACTTTTTAGTCAAATATAAGTTAAGACATTAATCAGAGCAAATGTATTGATTTTTATTTCCAATTGTACAACAAGTCATTCAACTATTTGCATACTCCAAAGCTGGGTTGGAAACTTCTCCCTCAGAAATAAGAAAAACTGTTTTCCTAGGCTGTTACTGACAGCCATGGCAGAGTTTCCAATAACAACTCCCCATTCTTGAAATGCAAAGCCTGAAAAATGAAACAAGCGTTAACCTGGAATTCTTGTTGCCAGCACTGATCTGGACAGAAGTTATTAGAGAGTGGAGCAAAGCTAGCACCACAAACAACCTTGGGCTCTGCATTCGTTGGTCATGGCAACAAAGTTTTGCTTTTCAACCCATCTGCTAAGGAAATCTTGCCAGATCTGTGAGCTTATAACACTACTTTTCTTAAGAAGTTACGAGGCCTTAATCCAGTGTACACAGATGAGACCCTGAAATAGGAGAGAGTCCAGTTGCTGATGATCAGTGCAGATGAGGAATCAGCTCTGCTGAGTAGGCTTCAAGCTTTGTGATTTTTACAAGTGGACTATTTCAAATCTGTTGTAGAAGAAACAGTCTTTTCTGTTTGATCAACTTTCCACTTTCAGAATATTAGAGTTTATACCTCAAATTCAGCCAGTAGTTTCAAAAGATAAAAATCCTTACAGGAAACCTTTCAGCCTCAGTAGCCAATTGCAACGTGCCCAGGGAAGTTCAGCAACAGCACCATTCATTAAATGAACTGTTCTGGCCCAGCCATCCCAGAGAGATTGAGCTCCAGTGCTAAACCCCATAGAGTGCCAAGTGCCATAAGAGCTGATTTTTGGCTTCGCTGAGATTCTCTCTGGTTTCATTTGACGTAGCTGGCACATCTGGAGCAAAGGGTCTGGGCAAAAGTACATCCTTAGAAGGGTCCAGTACAAATCATGTGACAGGATTAGTGATTTCTCTAATTGAGGAAGTATATTAGATACAGGAATGTATTTTTCTACCTGCTCTTTCCGCACTCCTGCTGTATTCCTTCATCATGCCCTGTGAGCAGTCCCAGTGCTCTGTGATTGACGCCATAAGGGACTTGCTAACAGGGAACAAACACCTCCGAGACAAAAGGTGCCACCACAGGAAGCTCTTGCTGCCCAAGAAGTGCCCAGGCTGCCACAACGACTGCACCTGAAGCCAAAGGATCCAGACTTTCTTTTCTGGGGGAAAGGGCTGCTGATTCCCTTTTTTCAGCCCTGCGCTGCAATGGACGGTCCCACCTTTTGAAAAATTGAATCCAGCTGAAGATTGCTGCCAGACAAAAGGTGCCACCACAGAAAAATCTTACTGCCTAAGAAGTGCCCAGGCTGCGCCAACATCTGCACCTCAAAGCCAAAGCTTCCAGACTTATTTTCCTGATGGAAAGAGCTGCTGTTGCCTTTTTTCAGCCCTACGCTACAACAGCCTGTCTGACCTCCTGGAAAATTGAATCCAACTGAAGATTCCTGCCAGACAAAAGGAGCCACCAAAGAAAACACTTCCTGCCCAAGAAGTGCCCACACTGCTCCAACAACTACACCTGAATTAAAGGTTCCAGATTTTTTTTCCTGGTGGAAAGAGCTGCTGTTCCCTTTTTTTAGCCCTGCTCTGAAATGGCCGGTCCCACCTTTTAAGTATTGAATTGAAATGAAGATTCCTGCCAGACAAAAGGTGCCACCACAGAAAGTTCTTGCTGCCCAAGAAGTGCTCAGGCTACGCCAACAACTGCACCTGAAGCCAAAGCTTCAAGACTTTTTTTCCAGGTGAAAAGAGCTGCTGTTCCCTTTTTTCAGCCCAGCGCTGCAATGGCCTGTCCCACCTCCTGAAAAATTGAATCCAAATGAAGATTGCTGCCAGACAAAAGGTGCCACCACAGAAAGCTCTTCCTGCCCAAGAAGTTCCCAGGCTGCCCCAACAACTGCAACTCAAGGCCAAAGGATACAGACTTTTTTTCCTTAGGGAAGGAGCTGCTGTTCCCTTTTTTCAGCCCTGCTCTGCAGTGGACGATCCCACCTCCTGAAAAATTGAATCCAACTGAAGATTCCTGCCAGACAAAAGGTGCCACCACAGAAAGCTCTTGCTGCCCCAGGAGTGCCAAGGCTGCCCCAACAACTGCACCTGAAGCCAAAGCTTCCATCCATTTTTTCCTAATGGAAAGAGCTGGTATTCCCTTTTTTCAGGCCTGCGCTGCAATGGCCGGTCCCACCTCCTGAAAACTTCAGTCCAAATGAAGATTCCTTCCAAACAAAAGGTGCCACCACAGAAAGGTCTTCCTCCCAAGAAGTGCCCAGGCTGCCCCAACCACTGAACCTCAAAGTCAAACCTTCCAGACTATTTTTCCTGAGGGAAAGGGCTGCAAATTCCCTTTTTTTTAGCCCACTCCTGAAGAGGTAAAAATAACACCCAAAATAGACTCCAGATAAAGATTCCTGACAGACAAAAGTTGCCACTACAGGAAGCTCTTCCTGCCCAAGAAGTGCCCAGGCTGCCCCACCAACTGCACATCAAAGCCAAAGATTCCAGCCTTTTTTCCTGGTGGAAAGAGCTGCTGTTCCGTTTTTTCAGCCCTGTGCTGCAATGACCTGTCCCACCTCCTGAAAAACTGAATCCAACTGAAGATTCCTGCCAGACAAATGTCTTACCACAGAAAGGTCTTCCTGCCCAAGAAGTGCCCAGGCTGCCCAAAAAACTGCACCTCAAAACCAAAGCTTCCAGACTTTTTTTCCTGGTGGAAAGAGCTGCTGTTCCCTTTTTTCAGCCCTGTGCTACAATGGCCTGTCCCACCTCCTGAAAAATTTTCTCCAGCTGAAGATTCCTGCCAGACAAAAGGTGCCAACACAGAAAACTCTTCCTGCCCAAGAAGTGCTCAGGCTGCCCCAACAACTGCACATCAAAGCCAAAGCTTCCAGACTTTTTTTCCTTAGGAAAAGAGCTGCTGTTCCTTTTTTTCTCCCCTGCGCTGCAATGGCCGGTCCCACCTCCTGAAAAATTGAATCCACCTGAAGAGTCCTGCCAGACAAAAGGTGCCACCACAGAAAGTCTTGCTGCCCAAGAAGTGCCCAGGCTGCCCCAACAACTGCACCTCAACGCCAAAGCTTCCAGACTTTTTTTCCTGGTGGAAAGAGCTGCTGTTCCCTTTTTTCTGCCCTGTGCTGCAATGGCCTGTCCCACCTCCTGAAAAACTGAATCTAAATGAAGATCCTTGCCAGAGAAAATGTGCCACCACAGAAAGATCTTCCTGCCCAAGAAGTGCCCAGACTGCGCAAAAACTGCACCTCAAAGCCAAAGCTTCCAGACATTTTTTCCTGGTGGAAGGAGCTGCTGTTACCTTTTTTCAGCCCTGCACTGCAATGGCCAGTCCCACCTCCTGAAAACTTCAATCCAAATGAAGATTCCTGACAGACAAAAGGTGCCACCACACAAAGTCTTGCTGCCCAGGAAGTGCCCAGGCTGCCCCACCAAATGAACCGCAAAGTCAAACCTTCCAGACTTTTTTTCCTGGTGGAAAGAGCTGCTAATTCCCTTTTTTTTTGGCCCACTCCTGAATAGGTCAAACACGCAAAGTAGACTCCAGATAAAGATTCCTACAAGACAAAAGGTTCCACCACAGGAAGCTCTTGCTGCCCAAGAAGTGCCCAGGCTGCCCCAACAACTGCACCTGAAGCCAAAGAATCCAGACTTTTTTCCTGGTGGAAAGAGCTGCTGTTCCTTTTTTTCTGCCCTGCGCTGCAATGACTTGTTCCACCTCCTGAAAACTTCAATCCAAATGAAGATTGCTGCCAGACAAAAGGTGCCACCACAGGAAGCTCTTGCTGCCCAAGAAGTGCCCAGGGTGCCCAACCAACTGCACCTCAAATCCAAAGCTTCCAGCCTTTTTTTTCTGGTGGAAAGAGCTGCTGTTCCCTTTTTTCTGCCCTGTGCTGCAATGGCCTGTCCCACCTTCTGGAAGATTGAATCCAAATAAAGATTCCTACCAGACAAAAGTTGCCACCACAGAAAACTCTTCCTGCCCAAGAGGTGCCCAGGCTGCCCCAAAAACTGCACCTCAAAGTCAAACCTTCCAGACTATTTCACCTGAGGGAAAGGGCTGCTAATTCCCGTTTTTTTGGCCCACTCCTGAATAGGTCAAAGTAACATCCAAAATAGACTCCAGATAAAGATTCCTGCCAGACAAAAGTTGCCACCACAGGAAGCTCTTTACTGCCCAAGAAGTGCCCAGGCTGCCCCAACAACTGCACCTCAAAGCCAAAGCTTTCAGACTTTTTTTCCTGGTGGAAAGAGCTGCTGTTCCCTTTTTCCAGCCCTACTCTGCAATGGCCGGTCCCACCTCGTGGAAAAGTTTACTCCAACTGAAGATTCCTGCCAGATAAAAGGTGCCACCACAGAAAACTCTTCCTACCCAAAAAGTGCCCAGGCTGCCCCAACTACACCTGAAGCCAAAACTTCCAGACTTTTTTTCCTGGTGGAAAGAGCTGCTGTTCCCTTTTTTCAGTTCTACTCTGCAATGGCCTGTCCCACCTCCTGGAAAATTGAATCCAATTGAAGATTCCTCTTAGACAAAAGGTACCACCACAAAAACTCTTCCTACCCAAGAAGTGCCCAGACTGTCCCAACTACACCGGAAGCCAAAGCTTCCAGACTTTTTTTCCTGGTGGAAAGAGCTGCTGTTCCCTTTTTTTAGCCCTGCGCTGCAATGGCCAGTCCCACCTCCTGGAAAATTGAATCCAAATGAAGATTCCTTTCAGACAAAACATGCCAGCACAGAAAGATCTCCATGCCCAAGAAGTGCCCAGGCTGCACCAACAACTGCACCTCAAAGCCAAAGCTTTCAGACTTTTTTTCCTGGTGGAAAGAGCTGCTGTTCCCTTTTTTTAGCCCTGCGCTGCAATGGCCGGTCCCACCTTTTGAAAAATTGAATCCAACTGCAGATTCCTGCCAGACAAAAGGTGCCACCAGAAAAAACTCTTGCTGCCCAAGAAGTGCCCAGGCTGCCCCAACAACTGCACCTGAAACCAAAGCTTCCAGACTTATTTTCCTGGTGGAAAGAGCTGCTGTTCCCTTTTTTCAGCCCTGCGCTGCAATGGCCGATCGCACTGAAACAGGAGGCCAGGCCCAAAAGAGTTAACTAAGAAATTTGGGCCTGCTAACAAGCTACCAACATCCAAGATGATCTGTGCTCGTTCTGTTCTACTTACTGGACCAAAGCTTAAGAGAATAGTACAAGAACATGTAATAGGCCTAGAAGCAATAAATTAGAAATATAACAGGATCAGGTAGACATTTGAATAGGAGAAATAGGCCTGGAGCCAGGGCTTTTCCCAGGCTTCAGTGAGCGGGTCAAGAACAGTGGAAGAGAAGAAGGGTCAGGCTGAAGAAGATGAGTTTAAGCCCCCAGACCCACCAAAACTGAGGGCCAAGAGAAGCACCACCCCAAGCCCTGCCTGAGCTCCAGCTATACTCCGCCTCGCAGGGGACGCCGTCTCGCAGGGGACATGGGAGAGGACACTGGTCTGGTCTGGTCTGGTCTTCTTCTCTGGTTTTGTTTGTATTTGGCCAAGTATTGTTATTGTGTACCTGATATATCTTGCTTACCTTGAAACATCCAGGAGCACATAGTTAAAGGTATTATCATGCTAAGAGTTGCTATATGAGAGGTAGTGCTGAAGAGTTAACTATAAGCACATCACTTTGGATAAGAACTAGAATTAAGATTTGTCAGTTTTGCAACTGTTAGTTATATGTATGATCCTTGTGTAACAGATGTAAGGTTTGCCTCCCCGACAGACAAGGCTGGGTCAGAACCAGTGTGCATATTGCAGAAAAGAGGGACACTGGAAGCAAGAATGCCCTGAATTAACAGGTGGAAATACAGGCACAGGAGAGGCTGTTGTTGCTTACAGAGTACTGAGTGAAGGGGAGGCCGGCAGGCCAGTGCTAGGGGACCTGCTGGTAAAAATTAAGCTAGGGGAAGAAAAAGAAGATATAGATTTTCTAATTGATACTGGGGCTACATTTTCTGTTTTGAATTAATACCTAAAAGTGATAAATATGTTTAAGTCGTGGGTGCCACTGGCCAATCAGAAAAGCTTTCTTTTGAAATCCCTAAAGTTCAAAATTGGAAAACAAATGGGAGTGCATCAGTTTTGGTATTTACCAAATTTATCCAAACTGGTATTGGGCAGAGACCTACTAGAAAATCTGGGAGCTGTAATAGAATTCAAACAAGGTAAAATTGAACTTAAGGTAAAGGAAGAACAATTAATAGCAGCTCTGAGTTTAGCAATGAGCTATGTGGAGCCAAGCCAGGGTAATTCAAATGTCAATCAAATTTTAGATCAGGTATACCCAGGAGTTTGGGCTATTGAAACACCAGGAAAGTCAAAAAGAGCAGCTCCCATTGAAGCAGAATTACAGACAGGAGCAAACCCAGTAGTTAGGAAGCAATATGCACTGAAGCTGGAAGATAGAAGAGGAATTGAGCCAATAATAGACAACTTTTTGAAATTATGGTTTTGTAGAGTGTGAATCAGATTTCAACACCCCAATTTTACCAGTCAAAAAGACAAATGGAACACAGAGGTTGGCTCAGGATTTAAGAGCAGTAAATAAAATAGCTAAAACATACATGCAGCTGTTGCAAACCTATGTACCTTATTAACAATATTAAAAGAAAGTGTAATTTGGTTCACAGTATTAGACTTAAGAGATGCCTTTTTCTGCCTTCCCTTAACACAGGAAAGTCAAAGGATATTTGCCTTCAAGTGGGAAAATCCCACCACAGGAAGGAAAACTCATCTCATTTGGACAGTGTTACCTTAAGGGTTTAAAAATTTTCCCATAATTTTTGGGAATTAATTAGCTGAAGAATTGGAACAATGGCAGTCACCACCGGGAAAGGGTGTACTTTTATAATATGTGAATGATCTATTGATTGTTACTGAAAAATAAGGAGAATGTGTTCAATGGACAGTACCAAATATGCCTTTGGCATAGTTCACACTCATGGAGCAATTTGGAAAAAGAGGACTTTTAACTCTTCAAGGAAAAGTTGTGGAATATACTGAAGAAACTCTATGATTATTAGAAGCTGTACAACTCCCCTCTCAGGTGGCAATTATGCACTGCCAAGGACACCTGAAAGGTAACACTGTCCTGGAAATAAGAAACAGAAAAGCTGATGCAGAAGCTGAATTAGCTGCTGCAAGAAGTAAAGAACTATCAGTAGCAGCTTTAGTGCTAGAAGAACTAGACACAGATCAATAGGTAGAATATCAAAAAACTTAAGTGGATACATGAAAATGAAGGTAAGGTGTTAGACAATGGGTGAGGTTAATTAAAAACAGGTCAGTTAATACTATTAGAAAAATTAGTGTGGCAATTTGTAAAAGTAAAACATGATAAAACTATTGGGGCTTAGACTCACTCTATTAGCATTTAAGGACTAGAGTAGCAGGACCAAATTTATTTACCACAATAGAGCAAGTCACATCCCAATGTGATCTTTGTCTGAAATACTGGAACAAAAATACACCAAAGGGCAATAAGTAAAGGGCATTTCCCAGGTGAAATTTGGCAAATTAATTTCTCTGAGCTCCCAAGAAAAGGGGAGAGAGTCCTGTTATCTCTTAGTTTTGACTGACACATTTTCTGGATGGCCTGAAGCTTTCCCATGTAGAAAAAAATGAATCAAAAGGAGTGGTTAAAGTCTTGTTGAATGAGATTATACCATGGTTTGGAATGCCTAAAAGCATCTCTTCAGATAGAGGTTCACACTTTTGTGCATGAATTGTACAAGCAATAAGTAAAGCACTAAAAATCAATTGGCAACTGCATATGCCCTACACACTGCAAGTAAGTGGGCAAGTAGAAAAGATGAATCTAAAATATGTCAAGAAACAAATTTTCATTGGTATCAAGCTTTACCTATTGCTTTAATCAAGCTAAGGGTCAAGCCAAGATCAAAAGGGAAACTGAGTCCATTTGAAATTCTATTGGGCAGACCCTACATGATGCAAGCTGTGAATAGTGAAGCTGTAGATCAAATCAGTAATCAATATGTGTGTGATCATGTTATGGCTGTAGGAAAACAACTGCAGAAAAATGCTACAGTGGTGTTAGAACACCAACCCAAGCAGCCTGATTGTAAGTTACATCCATTCAACCCTGGTGATCAGGTATATGTTAAGAGTCTTTCAGGAGATCCACCACGAGAGAAGTGGGACGGACCCCAGCAGGTGCTGATGACCACCTTCACAGTGATCTGGGTGAAAGAGAAACCCACGTGGATCCACTGCTCTCGAGTCAAGAGGGTTCCAGAGGAAGCATGGACCTCGGGAGAGGAATCATCTACTATCAAGCCTCCTCAATGCTGATCTTTGGACTGATAAGTACACTGGTGTTAAATCAAACTCTTGCCCAAAAATTATTATGGTCTCAGGCCTATAATGGGAATTCTAGTCTATGATTTGCTATAAATACAGATATTCTGAATTCATCTGAACTGAACCAATACAATGCATCTGTTATAGTCCTCCAAGGAACAAGGGTACTGAATAATTGGTAAAATCCTGGTACCCCATATGATGCAAGTGTTTTAATAGGCACAGATTAGATGGTCACCCAAAACTGACGTTACTGTGAAATGTAATTAGTGGCTGATCAGTGTTGGCACACCTTCACTCTAGATAAATCAGTTTCTGTGATGTGTCAGTGGACATTCAGGGAAGGAAATATAACCAGGAGATCTCCAACCAGCAAATCTCCTACCACCCCATTGACTAAGACCACCACCAGTTTTACAACTCCTTCTTTAGCCTGTGAGAGTGTCCACAATTTAACTTATGCTGGACCTTACATGATTAGACACTCAAATGAGCAGAAGCTGTTGTTAGATCCCACATATTCACTGAAGAGGGTTCGAATAAACCTTCAAGTAAACATATCAAACATACAAAAAGATTGTGAGCTCTGTATTCAACAAAGCCTTAAAGGCTGGCATGCATAGATGATGGCCAGATCCCCTCGTACCAGAATTCAAAGAGATGTAACCGGATGGTTTGGCACAGGATTAAGTGTATTAAACACCATAGATCAAGAAGTATTAGTGAATAAACTAAGTGCTGTCACATCTGATCTAGGAAAATTCAAAGTCCCTTTAAGATCATCTTTGCTCACTTTGGCAGAAACACAATCATTGGCAGTTAAATTGTTAACATTAGTAGCTAACCACACTGCAAAGGATTTCACCAAAATTATCGACTATGCTGGTGTCATCCATAAAAGGTTTGCACTTGCAATACAATGTCTCCAAACTCAACAGTGGGTACAATCTGTAGCTGCAAGAATATTAAGGGAAGGAACCTCAGGAATATTACCACAAGAAGTAAGAGAAATAATAGCTAGAAACAGTTCTACTACACAGTTTGAGAAAAATTACCAAGCGTGGTGGCAGTTAGTGAACTTCACTTACAACCCTCAACATGAACAAATTGAAGCTTATGTACTCATTATCAGTGCAGCTAAAGAAAAGACCATCTTTCCTATCCTGACATTAGGAGCCATACACCAAAATGTAATTGTCAGACCCATAGACCATAATGTTTGGGCAAGTTATGACCACACCAAGAAAAAGTGACAGTCAGTCAGTCCTGAGGCAAGTATTCCTAAAGGACAATTAGGATATATCTGTGAAAATGCTGTCATAAGAAATGAAGATTTATGCTTAGATGCTGAAGATAGTGTGTGTACCTTTGAAATGCTTCCCCATGCTAAAACCCAATCACAAGTCTATTATGTAGGAAATGGTTGTGCATGTGTTAGAATCTTTTGTGTTAATTTTACCATAGATACTTGTCATGAAGTAGTCAGTGGTACTAATTTTTTGTTTTACTAAAATAATAGGTTGTGACTTTGATTATATCATTCTAGTGACTACTAGACAACTGATTGAAGTTGATTATACAATGTGTCATGATGTGCCAAAATTGCAGACAGGAATGAACATTAATCTTCTAAAGCAATGCTTAAACATCCTGATATAGAAAAACTGGTCCAGGAAGTAAACAGAATGACTAAACGAATGCTCTGGCAAGTAGAACACGACACTGAAAGCATAAAAACTGTTTTAACCAAAGTAGAAAAAGTGGGAGAGCACCACTGGTGAGACATCTTTACAGGATACTCCCCTACAGCATCACAAGTGTTCCACTATTTGATACATCCAATACTGGTATTAGGAGCTAGCATGATTCTACTACTGGTCCTAATTGTTTGGCTATGGTACAAATCAAGCATCATGGTTAGAAGGATGCAGATAATGTGGGTTGTGATGAATACCTATCAAAATCCATTGGAACTTGACGAAGGAATTTGTAAATTCTAAACAAAAAGGGGGGAATGAAACAGGAGGCCAGGCCCAAAAGAGTTAACTAAGAAATTTGGGTCTGCTAACAAGCTACCAACATCCAAAACGATCTGTGCTTGTTCTGTTCTACTTACTGGACCAAAGCTTAAGAGAACAGTACAAGAACATGTAATAGGCCTAGAGGTGATAAATTAGAAATGCAGTAGGATAAGGTAGACATTTGAATAGGAGAAATAGGCCGGGAACCAGGGCTTTTTCCAAGCTTCAGTGAGCGGGTCAAGAACAATGGAAGAGAAGAAGGGTCAAGCTGAGGAAGATGAGTTTAAGACCCCAGACCCACCAAAATTGAGGGCCAAGAGAAGCACCGCCCCATATTAATATGCATTGATAGATGTTGTAATTCATTGAATATGCATTTAATCACATCTGAAGATTGTATAAAAATGCTGATTTTGTGTGAAGCCTTTGAGCAAGTTTTTCCAGCGTGAGCTGGCTTGCTCCCAACGTTGAATAAACAAATACCTTGCTGTTTAAAGATAAAAAAGTCTCTGAGCAGTTTCTCGGACCGATTTTTCAGATTCATGACATCATACCATTTCTGTGACATCACACTTCCCATGTGACATCACAGCTCCCCTGTGACATCACATCTTTGTTGTGACATCAAGGATTCTCTGTGACATCACATCCATCATATGACATCACATCATATCATCCCTGTGAAATCACATCCTCCCCATGACATCACAGCTCTCCTGCGACATCACAGCTCCCCTGTGACATCATGTCTTTCCTGTGTCATCACATCTCCCTCATGACGTCACAGTCATCATATGACATCACATCTCTCCTGTGATATCATAGAATCCATGTGATGTCACATCCTCCCCTGTGACATCACAGCTCTCATGTGACATCACATCTCCCCATGACATCACATCTTCCCCGTGACATCACAGCTCCCCTCTGACATCACACCTCCACTGTGACATCACAACTCCCCTATGACATCACAACCATCAAATGACATCACACCTCTCCTTTGATATCGTATCCTCCCTGTGACATCATATCCTTCTTGTGACATCACATCATCCCTGTGATGTCACATCCATCATATGACATCACATCCTTTCTGTGACATCACATCTCTATGACTTCACATCCATCATATGACATCACACCTCTCCTGTGATATCACATCCTCCCTTGTGACATCACACCGTCCCTGTGACATCACACCTCCCATGATATCACAGCTCCCCTGTGACATCACAGCCAGTGACATCCAGATCCATCCCAAGGTTGGGAGCGTGTGTGAGACAGGCAGAACCACAAATGCCTGCACAGCCCAGAGCAGTCAGTGTGGGGCTGTGCTTGCTGCTGCAGAGACCCCCAGGGAACAAACCCAGCGAGTAGTTTTGGGGGGGGGGTGTCCCTAAGGAGGACACTTGCCTTATTATTGCTTATTATTTGTAATATCCTACAGATCTATCACACAACACCTAAGGATGGATTCTATAGAATATGTGCCATAGATATTTGGGTTGGGTCTGGCTGAGCTGCAGTTCAGTTCCCCACAGCAGCCCTCCCAGGGCTGGGCTTGGCATTGGCAGCTGGAAGGGGGTTGAGAACACCCCAGTGTTTTGGCCACTGCTGAGCACAGCACCAACACTGGGACATTCCTTCCTTAGCTGAGGGCAAGAGCCTGGCAGGGGACCCAAGTAGGCCAGCTGAGCCCAACAGACCCAAGGGACATTATAGTCCATGGGAGGTCAGCTCAGCTCTAAAAGCTGAGGCAGGGAGCAGGAGGGGGGCATTCATTGTCTAATGGCTGCCTGCTGAGGAACCGTCCCGCGGACCCAAGCCCTGCTCCTCGGGAGTGGCCGACGATGGCTGCTCATGGGGAGTAGAGAACAAACCCTGCTGTCTTTGGCTTCTGTGTGCACAAGCTTTGTTCTGCTTTTTGCTTTAAATAAACTGCCTTATCCCAACCCACTGTTTTGTTTTTCCCACCTTACTCTCTCCCCTGTCCCGCTGGGAAGAGGAGTGATTGAGCAGCTCGGAGGGCACCTGGTGTCCAGCCAAGGTCAACCCACCACACACCTGAACACTTCCAGAGACTCCACCACCTCCCTGGGCTACTTGTTCCAATGCCTGAACACTCTCTCAGTGGAAAAAGGGGTTTTGTATATCTAATATGAACATTGCCCAATGCAATTTAACGCCGTTTCCTCTCAACCTTTCACTATAGCCTTGGTAGAAGAGTCCAACCCCCACCCCACTAAAACCTCCTTTCAGGTCATTGCAGAGAGCAATGAGGTCCCCCCTGAGGCTCCCCTTCTCCACACTCAACAAGCCCAGTTCCCTCAGCCGTCCCTCAGCAGACATGTTTTCCAGAGCCTTCCCCAGCTCCGTTCCCTTCTCTGGACACGCTCCAGCCCCTCAAGGGCCTTTTGGCACTGAGGGCCCAGAACTGGACACAGCACTCCAGGTGGGGCCTCCCCAGTGCCCAGAACAGAGGGGCAATCAGTTCTCTGCTCCTGCTGGCCACACTCTTCTCCACAAAGGCCACGATGCCCTTGGCCTTCTTGCCCCCCTGGGCACACTCTGCCTCATATCCAGCCCCTGTCAAGCAGCACCCCCAAGTCCCTTCCTGCTGAGCAGCTCTCCAGCCCCTCTGCCCCCAGCCTGGAGCGTTCCAGGGGGTTGTTGGGACCCAAGTGAAGGCCCTGACACTTGGCTTATTGATCCAGCCTGTCCAGATCCCTCTGCAGAGCCTTCCTGCCCTCCAGCACATCCACACTCAAACCCAACCTGGTGTTGTCCACGACTTTCCTGAGGGGGCACTCGATCCCCTGGTCCAGATCACCCAGAACGATGTTAAACAGGAGCAGCCCCAACCCTGAGCCCTTGGGAACCCCACTAGTGACCAGCCCCACCTGGATTTCCTTCCATTCCCCACCACTCCCTGGGCCATCAGACACTTTGTCACCCAGCAAACAGTTCCCCAGGCAAGCCATGAGCAGCCAGTTTGTGCAGGAGATGCTGGGGGAGATGGTGCCAAAGGCATTCTGGAATTCCAGAGACAAATCCCCAGCCTTTCCCTCAGCTGCTGAGCGGGTCCTTTGTCAGAGAAGGAGATGAGGTTGGTCAGGCAGGACCTGCCTTTCCCAACCCCACGCTGGCTGGGCCTGATCCCCTGGTTGTCCTGCCCGTGCCATGGGATGGCTCTGAGGAGGATCTGCTGCATCGACTTCCCTGGTCCTGAGGTCAATGGGACAGGCCAGGAGTTGTCCAGATGCTCCTTTTGGCCCTTCCTGGGGATGGGCATCCCATGTGCTTGTTGCCAGTCAGCTGGGACTTGTGCAGTTGTGCAGCACTGCTGGGGAATGAGTGAGAGTGGCTTGGCCAGCTCTTTCTCCAGCTCCCTCAGGACTCTTGGCTGCATCCCATGTGGGCCCAGGCACTTGGGGGGGTCTCACTGGCAGAGCAGGTCACTGACCATTTCCTCCTGCATTGTGGGGGCTTCACTCAGCTCCCCATCAGCAGCTTCCACCCAAAGTCTGCCTGCCAGGTGTCCAAGGGGTCAGTTCTGCTGCCCCCTCCTTCCTTCCCCCACAATGGAAAACTCCCTCATTTTGGGTCCCTGTGCCCCAGATGGCTCCAACCACCACCTCACCCACCAGTCTCACAATCATGGAATGCTTTGGCTTGGGAGGGGCCTTCAAGAGCATCTCAGCACCCTCAGATTCAAGATTTCCTTCCTACTATCTCCTCCAACCCTTCCCTCTATCCGTGTGAAGCCACTGCCCCTTGTCCTTTCACTCCAGGCCCTTGTCCAAAGTCTCTCTCCATCTTTCTGGTTGGCTCCTTTCAGGCACTGGAAGGCCACAATTCGGTCACCCCAAAGCCTTCTCTTCTCCAGCCTCAACAATGCCAGTTCTCTCAGCCTTTCCTCACAGCAGAGCTGCTCCATCCCTCTAATCCTCTTGCTGCTCCCCTCTGCACTTGCTCCAACAGGTCCATGTCCTTCCTGGGCTGGAGCCCAGAGCTGGAGGCAGCTCTGCAGGTGGGGCAGCGTTACAGTCACGCATGTTCCAGCAAGGACATGGTGGAACCTCATGGAACCAAGGACCACTGTGACACTGCAGGGCCCTCTGGAGCCAAAGGAGCCCTGGGACACTGGGCAATCTCATGCAATCAAGGCAGCACTGTCACCCTGGGAAACCTCCTGGAATTCAGGGACCATTGTGACACTGCAGCTCCCCATGGAACAAAAGGAAACCTGGGACGCTGCAGAAACTCATGGAACCAAGGGACCATTGGGACATTGAGGGGGCTGATGGAATCAGGAGTTCGTTGGGACAATCCAGGGCCTCATGAAATCAAAGGAGTTCTGGGACACTGTCAAACCTCCTGGAACCAAGGGTTCCTGGTGACATGCGTGTCCTCCTGGAACCAAGGGAGCCCTGAGATATTTCTGAACCTCCCAGAATCCAGGGGCGACTGTGACCCTGCAGAACCTCCTGCATTCAAGTGCTCCTTGTGAAACTGCAGGCTCTCCTGGAACCCAAGGATTCCTGGAACACTGCAGAGCTCACGGAACCAAGGGGTCACTGTCCCACTGCAGCTCCTTCTGAAGCACAAGGGAAGGGACCCTGGGACAATGGGAAATGTCTGAGAATCCAAAGGGCATTTTGGGACTGCAGGGCCTCATGGAACTAAAGGAACCTTTGGAGACTGGGGAAGCTCATGGAATCCAGGGGCCATTGGGACATGTGGGGCCTCCTGGAAGCAAAGGAACCCTGAGAATTTCTGTGGGAACAGGTTAAGGCAGCAGCAGCTGCATTCAGTTAATCAGGATCCAAAAGGAGTGTTTTGGCCTTGACTGGTGTTTTCCATCCAGAGAGTGCTGTTTGCCAAAGTGGAAACCACTTGGAATGCTCTGCATGGCAGCCTGTGTTTCTCTGGTGGCTGAACACAGTCAGCACATGAGGGGAGGGGAATGTGTGGGATCAGGGCACTGCTTTGGGGCCATGCTGGGAATTCCAGTGGACTAAAAGACAAAGCCCAGGCACTGTTTCCAAAGGAAACCCAATGAAAGGGGGACGCCGGAAAGATGGGCAGACAAGTCCTGGAATGGAACTCTGTGTGTGCAGCCTCATTTTTTCCATCAGTGCCCACAGGAGAGGGGGCAAAAAGTATTGGTTGGGACCCCTAAACTGTTTTGGAGGAAAATTGGAGATTGAGGGGACAATGGGAAAGTGGGAGGAACAGGGAAAAGGGTGGAAAAGGGTGGGTGGTCAGGCAGGTCCGATGGTCCCATGGGGGTCTTTGGACACCGGGGGATTGGGAAAGGGGGGTGGCCCCCCTGAGCTCCCAACTGACTGTGGGGTGCTGGGGGCTGCTGGATCTAATCACAGCCTTGGATTATGCAAACAGTTTCAGTTTAGAGGAATTAGAGTTGTGACTAAACCACTTTTGTCCCCAAGGTTTTAATGATGGCAAATCAGATCTATTGATAAAAAGGAATTTATTTACGGTTCCAAATGATCAGACAAAAGACCTTCATCACAATTATTTACTGCATAATAGAAACACTAAAACTACCACGAGTACAGGATAAGATAGGACAGTGCTCTACACTAAAGCAATTGTTGAAGCAATTCTACTCAAGCTGGCACAAAAGCAATAATTCTCAATTAGAAATGGATGGAACTCCCCCAGACCAACGCTCATGGGGAGATCTCTGCTCTCAGACTCCAGGAGTGACCTTGGGAGGTCCCCAGCCAAGGAAGGAATCTCCACACATCCCCAAGAAGGGTTCTGTTGGAAGAACGTGCCTCTGTGAAAGGGGACTGGCCCTTTCTGATCAGAAGGGATGGACTGACAGTCACTGGACTCCAGGGGTTGCCTCACCATCAGGGGGTTCATTCAAGGTGGAAGCAGTGGCCGAAGCTCTTCTGCAGTCGGGGCACTGGTAGGGCTTCCCTTACTAGTGGGTCCGTTGGTGCGAGGTCAAGGTAGAGCTCTGGGTGAAGCTCTTCCCACACTCCCCACACTTGTAGGGCCTCTCCCCGGTGTGGATGCAACGGTGCCTGACAAGGTGGGAGTTCAGTTTGAAGCCCTTCCCGCAGTCAGTGCAGCGGAAGGGCCTCTCATCCGTGTGCGTCCGCTCATGTCTGAGGAGATGAGAGCTGGTCTGAAACCTCTTCCCACATTCCATACACTTGTAGGGCCGTTCTCCAGTGTGGATGCGCTGGTGGGTGAGGACGGTGGACCTGTCCCTGAAGCTCTTCCCACATGCCCCACACCTGTAACGACATTCCCCAGTGTGGATGCGCTGGTGGGTGAGGAGGTTGGTACTCTTCCTGAAGCTCTTCCCACATTCCAAGCACCTGAAGGGCTTCTTTCTAGTGGGAGGCTGCTCAGGGACCACCAGCTCAGAGCTCTGGCTCAAGCTCCGGCCGCCTTCCCGGCACAGGCTGGCTCTTTCCTCCTCAGAGCACCCTGGGATGGCTTTGGAGCCCCTCCTGCGGGGGGATCTCCGGCCCTTTTCCTCCCCGCTGCCTTCCTGCGCCGTGGAGCCCTTCAAAACGGCCTCTCCCACCAGGGTCTCACGGGGGGATTTGTCCTCCGGGCTCTCCGTCCTCAGCTCGGGGCCTGGGGCAGGAAGCAAGAAGGACAGGCAGGGGATTTGCCTCCGGCCCACAGGGAAGGCCAAGGACATCCCCCCAACTCCGGCCCCGGCAGGACGGCGGCGCCAGTGGGGTTGTCCTGCAGCCGGGGCCATGCTCGGCTGACAGAGCCAGCACAACACCCGCCCAAAGGGACACTGACTTCCTCCTCACCTGCCTGGGGGGCCCAAGGCATCTTCCTCTTCCTCGCAGCCTCCTCCTCCATCCAACCAAGTTTTGGGAAGGACAAATCCTGATGGGGGGAAAACAAGGGCTGAGTGTGTTGGCTTGGGGGTTCCTGCTGCCCAAGTCCATCTCTAGAACTCACCAGGCATCATAAAAACCTCCAAAACACCAAGATTTAGCCCAGAAAAACACAAACCACCGGGATTCAGGCAAAAAATCTCTCAGAAATACCAAGATAAAGCCCCTCCCCCTCGAACTGCAAAAAGTTGAGATTCAGGAAAAAATACTCAAGAATATGAAAATTCTGCCTTAAAAAGCGCTCCCACGACTTCCCCCATTGTGGTCTGCCCCCTCTGGGATTCAGAGGGTCTCCCCTGTCTGGGATGCTGGGGGTCCCACTTTGGGATGCTGGGAGTGTTGGGGGTCCCAAGGCTCCCTTTTCCTCTGACTCTTGCCTTCGGAGTGCCGCGTTCCCAGACATTCCCCCTCTCCAGTTTCTCCAGTTTGTTGTCCCGGGGATCCCAGGGGTCCCCACTGTCCAGGTTTCCCCTTCTCTGCCTGCCCCCCCCCGGTTCTGGACTTTGGTCCAAAGGATACCAGGGGTCCCCACTGTCTTACAGTGCTGCTCTGAACCAGCAGAGCACTTGAAGAACAGATGGTGGTAAAGTGTGGTCAGTGCCAACTGTTTTAGGGCTCTTTGGCCCAAAGAAATGTCTGTGCCCTGAGAATACAGCTGGCAAGTGGGAGGCTGCTCCAGGTATGTTGAAGAGGCCTCATGCTCTGCTCGGCCCCAGCACTGCCTGGTACCAACACCCCCGGCTGCCCCTGGCCCTGGGCAGCTCTGCTGCCACAGGCTGTGCCCTCACCGTGGCCCTGCAATGGCCCTGCCTGTCCCTCACCCATGGCCCTGCCCGTGGCCCTGTCCCCTGGTTCTCTCTCTGCCAGCTCAGTGTGGGGCACACGGGCTGGGGGTCCCTCCCAAGCCCCCCGGGCAGCCGGCGTTGGCTGGGGGGATGTGAGGGCTGGGCCTGCTCAGCACAGCCCCGGCCTCGTGCCCAGTGCCTCTTTCCTGACCCACACAAGAGCTTCCCGGCCCCCCAGGGCTCCCCTGCTGCTGCCTCTGCTCCTGGCCCTGCCTTTGCTGCTCCCTTGGCTGGGGCAGCAGCTGCAGGGGGGGATGGCAGCAGCTTCAGCTCCACGGCACTTCCTGGGGGGAGCTCAGCCCAGGGGGGACGGGCAGGGACCTGATGGGGATGGACAGGGGCCCAGCAGGGACAGCCAGGGCCTGCAGGGGAAGGCACAGGGACAACGTGGCCCCCCACACTGCCAGGGCTGTCTCTGCTCCTCCTTGCAGGCTCCGTGGCCAGGCACAGTTGGTGTTCCTGGGTGCCCACCATCTCAGCACTTGGAGACGCTCAAATCAGCGCCCACAGCTCTGCAGCAAAGCCCCAGCTCACCTGGCACACAGGGGATGGACACAGCACCTTCTCGGGGATGGGCACAATTTTTCCTCTTCTCCACCACAGGGCTCTCCTTCCTCAGCAGCACCTCTGCCTTGCACTTATTCTCAGCCTCACCTCAGGGACAGCTCTGGGCTCACCTCCGCGCCACTTCTCAGCCTCACCTCAGGGCCTGGGCTCAAGGACAGGAACCTGCAGGGAGGGGACATCAGGTGCAAGCTGAGGGCTGCCTGCTTGCACTGGCCTCTGGGCTTCTTTCTCCTTCTACAACCAACCCAGAACTCAGCCTGCTTTTCTAACACCACACATTTACAGACTAACCTTGGAGATAGATATGGACAGACATCTCTATCACCCTGGGGATAGAGCCTCAAGCATGTGCTGCCATGGGAATGGCAATCAGAGAATCACAGAATCACTCGGGTTGGAAAAGACCTCCGAGATCAAGTCCAACCCTTGATCCAACCCTGCTGTGCTTCCCAGACCATGGCACTGAGGCCACATCCACTCTCACCTTCAACACCTCCAGGGACGCTGACTCCACCCCCTCCCTGCCCAGCCCATTCCAGGCCTGATCACTCTCTCAGGAAAAAATTCCTTCCTAATATCCAACCTAAACCTCCCCTGGCACAGCTCAAGACCCAGCCCTCTTGTCCTACTGCTGCTTCCTGGCACAACAGCCCCAGCCCCACCTGGCTCCAACCTCCTGGCAGGGACTTGCAGACAGTCAGGAGGTCTCCCCTGAGCCTCGTCTTCTCCAGCCTCAACACCCCCAGCTCCCTCAGCCTCTCCTCACACCACTTGTGCTCCACTCCCTTCCCCAGCCTCGCTGCTCTTCTCTGCACCTGCTCCAGCCCCTCCAGGGCCTTCCTCAACTCAGGGGCCCAGAGCTGGACACAGCACTCCAGGGGTGGCCTCACCAGCGCTCACTCCAGCCCAACAATCACTTCCCTGCTCCTGCTGACACACTCTTCCTCAGACAGGTCTTTCTGCAGAGCCCTCCTGCCTTCCAGCACATCAACACACCCCCAGCTTGGGGTCAGCTGCACATTTGCTGATGAAATGCCTGGTTCTGCAGCAGCTGCAGATGCTCAAGGGGCAGCAGGACCAAGTCAGGGGCCTGGGGGGCTTTGGGGTCCGGGAGGGTCCTGGGGGAGCTGGGGAGGGGCTTTGGGGATTGGGGGTACAGATCAGGACAGACCAGTACAGAGCAGTACAGACCAGTACCTCCTCACTGCTCCCCAGATCTCTCCTGGAGCTGGGCCACGTTGTCGTGAGACACCTGAGGTCCCCCCAGTGCCCTCCCAGTACAGCCCACTGTGTTCCTGTTCCAGGGTGCTGGGTGATCCCTCTTTGGGGGTGTTAGGAGGGATTTGGGGGGGGGGGGCTGGGGGAGATTTGAAGGGCTCTGGGGGGGAGTTTGGGTGGGGATTTGGGGATTTTGGGTGTATTAAAGGAGGTCTTGGGGGCATTGGGGGGTCAAAGGGATCTGTGGGGGAAGGGGATTAAAGGGAAAAAGGGTGTTAGAGGACATTTGGGAAGGGTTAATGGCACCTGGTGGGGGAGAGGAGGGGCTGCAATATGAGCAGGTGAATCCTGAGATCCACCTTGGTGAACCCAAGACTCTCTTGGTGTCCCTAATTCCCCCCTTGACACCCGAAGACCCCCCTGGTGTCTCTAGCATCTCCAGGGCCTCTCCATGGCCATTATTCCCCCCTTGACACCCCCAATTCCACTGTCCCCAAACCCCTCCCCACTGTCCCCACTGTCCCCAAACCCCATCCCTGATGTCCCCAACCCTCCATCTCACTCCAGGAGCCCCCCCTGGACCCTCTGAGCACAAAACGCCCCCCCCCCCCCCGAAAGGCCAAGGGCATCTGGGGACACACTGGGGACAGTTGGGGGGCTTTGGGGGGCACTGGGTGTTTACTGGGGGATACTGGGACACACTGGGGGGAACCAGGGGGCACTGGGAGGGACTGGGGGTTACTGAGGGATTCTGGGAGGGCACTGGGAGGGACTGGGGGGAACTGGGGCACACTGGGGGTCACTGGCAGAGAACTGGAGAGTTACTGGGGGATACGAGGACACACGGGGGGGACACTGGGAGGCTACCAGGCCATACTGGGGGTTACTGGGTGCTCCCTGGGACACACTGGGTGGTCACTGGGGGGTTACTGGGCTATACTGAGGGTCACTTGGAGGTTGTTTGGATATTCTGGGGGCACTGGGATCCCCTTACCCGCATGTAGTATATCTCCCCCCTCCGATTCTTGGGGAGCATCCCTAGGACTTCTCCCCTGGGGTCTTGGGGACCCCCCAAACCCACTGCTGGGCTTTAGGGGACTCCACAAAATCCCCTCAAAACCCCTGAAATCCCCTCAGAAATCCACCCCTCTACCCATTGAAACCTCCTCAAGGTCCCCTCAAATCCCCTAAGAGACCTCATCCCCCCACCCTGGACCCCCTAAACCCTCTCAGTGACCCACAAAACACACCTGGGACCCCCCCAGCCCATTCAGGGACCCCCCAGTCCCTCTAAGGGAGCCTCAAAGCCGTCTGGGACCCCCTAAACACTACCAAAACTGCCTCAAAATCCCCGCAAAGCCTTCCAACCCGTCTCAGAGACAATTCCAGCCCACCTGAGACCACCAAATCTCCTCAGAAACCAAAACCCCCTCGGGGGCCTCCAAACCCTTTTCAGGGACCTTCAACTTCCCCCCCCCCCCGAGTCCCCTCAGGACACCGAACCCCCGCAGGGACCCCTCAAAACTTCCTCGGGAACCCCTGAACCCCCCCCGCTAAACCCTCCCGAGCCCTCCAGCCTTTCCACCCACAGCCGCGCTCCCCGCAGCCCCCGAGGGGATCCCCAGACCCCGCTCCCCCCGCAGACCCCCCCAGCTCACACACCCAAGCGCAGCTTTTCCCGGGGCCGCCGCCCCCGAATCCTCCACGCGCCAAAGATAGCGCCCTTCGCGCGCTTCGGGTGGAGACACCCCCGCCGCAGCCAATCAGCGCGCGGCCACGCCCCCTGCCCGCCCTCCGCCCCGCCCCCGCCTCGCGCGGGGCACCCCGGGAGATTCCCCAGTCAGTGCCCGGGAACAGCCCCGGCAGCGCAGCCCCCAAGGGCACACGATGGGCTGTGGGCTGGAGAGGACCCTCCTCAGCCTGGGCAGCAGGGCTGCAGGGGGGGATTCCCTGACCCTCCCCAGATGGGCCCTTCCTGCCCACCAGCTCCTGCTCCAAAGGGCTCCCACACACCCTGGGCCACTTGTCCCACTTGGGCACTGGAGCTGCCCCAGGGCATCTCTGGGCAGTGGCCAGCTCTGGGACTGCTCTGGCAAGTCATGGCCTGAAGCCACGAGTGTGGAATTTAGGGGACACTTGAAACCTCTGCAGAACAGGACTCTTGATAATTGCTGAAGGCTTCCTGGCCAGCATTGCCAGACCTTTATTTTCTTTTTTTTTTTTAATCTCAACAATTTTTCTCCATTTGTTTCCATTGACAACACCTTCTATATATTCTATTAAGCTGATTCTTTCATTGTCTACATCAATAGTTTTGTGCAGCTACTTATCAAAGTAAATATCCCATCAGTGATTCAATTATGGAAACCTGGCTCAGAGGAAGCTGCTGATTTTTGGGGCACCTTTCATCTCTCTAATTTTGCCTCTTTTGTTCTTCCTCTCCCTATTTTTGTCTTAAAAAAGCTTTCCAGGATGTGTGTGCCTGGGAGTGTTTTCATCCTCTGAGCTGTGCCCTGTGCCATGGGACAGGGGACAAATGCACCTTCTAGAGAAATCTGCCCCTCCTGCTCACAGAAGCCCTCTGAGTGCAGAGGTGAGATGGTGCCCAGGCTGCTTTGCTGGTGTGGAATGAAAGGGCCAGGCCAGAAAGGCAGAGGAGGGTGATGGAGGAGACAGGGCCATTTGCAGGGGATGTGTGCGAGGCTGGGGAGATGAATGTCCCTGGGCCAGTGAAGGCTGTTCCTGGAGTCACCCCAGAAGTGTCAGGGCTCTGACAGGGCTCCAGAGGGCATCCTCAGTCCCCCTCCACTTTTGAGGGGTCCCACTCCCCTCCCACTCAGTTTGGGGTCCCACCACCCCTTTTGTCCCCTCTGACCCCCCTTTTCCCACTGACCGCCCCCTTCCCACCACCCGCTTACCCGAGAGCTCCTCGCCCGCAGCCGGGAAGGCTCCCAGCACCACCAGTGCCCAGAGAAGTCCCCCCAGGAAAGGGGTTGGGTGGGATCCTGGGTGAGCTTTGAGTATGTTTAGGCAGTCCTCCAGAGCCTGTGTGGAGGTTTAGGGTGTTCAAAGTGTGCTGGGTGCCTTATTGAGGGGCAGGTGCCCTCCCAGAGCCCCCCCAGAGCGGGCTGACAGGGGGGAACACAGGGGGGTCCCCATTCCCGATCCATCCCGGGGCCTGTTCTGCCCCCCCCAAACTCGGCTACACCCCTTGGGATTCCCCCAAGCCCCTTCCCCACTGCCCTCCAATAACCGGGACTGGGGAGAACTGGGAAGCTTTCCTGGGATCAGGAGTGGCAGCAGGGGAGGGGGGGGGACACGACCCCCCCAAAATCCTCACGGGGACAGGGGGGGTCCAGGCTGGGCCCGAGGCCCCGGGGAGGGGCTGCGGCCGCCGCCAGCTCAGGAGCTCTGTGGGGAGAGAAAAGGGGGTGACAGCGGGGTGGGGGGTCCCCGAGGGGGCACAGACGCTCTGGGGGGACACACGACCCCCTGGGACCCCCCTCACCTCCTGGCGCAGGTAGAAGCCGAGCCCCAGCGCCAGGGAGACGAAGGCCAAGAGGAAGCCCCCGGCCCCTCCTTGGCAGCAATTCCTCAGGCTGATGGAGCCCGGCAGGGCCAGGGCCGCCGGCGGTGTCCGATCCCGGCAGGAAGCGGGGAGGGCCCCGGGGAGCGGCGGCGGCGGGCGGGGCCCTGGGGGAGCCGCCCCGAGGGGTCCCCGCCGCCCGTGGCACTGAAGGAGCCGCCCCGGGACGGGCCCTGGCGGGGGTCGCCAGAGAGGGGGGCGAGCTCGGAACGGAATCAGCTCCGGAGAATAAACCAAGGAAAACCAAAGGGCCGCGCCGGGGGAGTCTCCGCCGCCCCGGAGCTAAAAGAGCTGCCCCGCGGGACGGGCGAGGAGGGGCGGCGGTGAAACAGTCGCCCGGGGTGTGGCGAGGGAGGCGGGAATGGGATAAAAGAGAGAGAATAGAGGGAGAAATCGCTTTGTTTCCCCCCTCCCTCCCCACCCCAACTCCCTTTTGTATACAGATAAAACCAGGGATCAGCATGTGCTTCTATTCCCCCTTTTCCCCTCAGGGGAACTGAAAACAAAAAAGAAAACCTTGGGAAAGAAGGGGAAAAGCCAATTCTGGAAAACTATCTTCTCTGAGATAAGCTGTGCTGCCAAAGGAAATGCTGACTCCAGAGGTGCCCTAGGTGGGGCAGAGCCCCCACCCTGCCCACTCACACACTTCAGCTCAACACTGGGGTTTTCCCCTCCCTGGCACTGCCCAGTCCAGCCCCTCCCTGGTCCCCCCATCTCCCTGCCCCAGCCCAGCAGAGCAGCACACTCAGGTCTGGCCCTGCAGCAGGACATGGAGGCCATGGAGCTCAGGGACAGGCCCTCTGGGTCTGCAATGCTCAGCACATCCTCAGCTCAGGCAGCTCCTGCAGCCCCAGGGCCAGCCCCGCTCCCCAGCACAGCAGCAGAGAATCGGCCCCGGGCTCCTCAGGCCCCATTTGCCATCTCCAGGGGCACTGGCCACCACCAGCACCAGCTGCAGCAGCCTCAGCCCCCACAGTGGGACCCTGAGGGCAGCACACGGACTCCAGGGAGAAACCAGCAAGGCAAGGACCCTCTAGAGAGCCTGCTCCTTGGCCTTGTTCTTGAGAGCCCTGGAGAAGAAGAGCTGAGGCTTCAGGCTGTGCCCGGAGCAAATGGAGCCCCTCGTGTGGTGGAAAGAGTGCAGTGGAGCCCAGCTCATGCCAGCAGTGCCATGGCCACAGGACTGACCCAGCCCAGCCCAGGGACCAAGGCCCAGAGCACTGAGGCCTCAGCCGAGGCCCAGAAGGGGAGGGGGGCAGGAGAAAAAGAGCAGCTCTCAACAGGCCAAATGCTGCTGCTCCCTGGCACTGCTGCTGTGCTGGGACTCTCTTTCCCTGCCCCTCTGCACACAGGCACTGCCCTGCCAGACTCATCAGAGGTCTCAGAAGATTGAACTCAGAGAAACAAGTCACTGAAGGATCCTTGACTTTGTTTCAATGCATTCCTCATTTACACAGACTCTGGGTCAAATTCAAGATGTAGACAGTGAACTAGACATGGGATGAATAATCAATATTCACTGGACACAACTTTATCCCAGGAGAAAAACCACATGAAAACCTTAACCCAGCACCACAAAAACCTGAGCAGGCAGGCTGGAACAAGGAGTCCCATTCTGAATGCTATGGAAGAGAAAACAGGTCCTTTGTGCCTTCAGAAAAGCATCCAGTCATCATTTTCCTCAGGGCATCCTTGAAGCAAAAGGTTTCTTAAGAGAGATGCCAGAGCTTGGCAGCAGGCTGTCCTTCTCAGCTTGGAAAATCTCTGCTAACTCACCTAACAATGGTACAAACCCCCCACATTAGTGTTGTCAAACAGCTGCATTTGCAGGATTCATGTTCCAGCATTACCTAATGCACAGTTATCACACCTCTTTTTAAAATGAAAGGGGAGGGAAAAAAAAAGCAGGGGGTGGGGAGAGATTCCCCATTCCAGTCATCCATCAAGTGTACATCCTGGTCACTGCTCCCAAGAAATTTAATATATGCTAAAAAGATATAAAAAGACATCAAAAGCTTTCAGAAATAAAAGTGCTTTGGAAGCTAGATTTTAATATTGCCAAGTGGGTTTTTGCCAGATTATAAAGTTGACTGAAATGCCAGGATACTGCATTTTGGAAGCGGCAGCAGCTCACATATTGCCTTGTATTAGTGGCTGAAGTGTGTTGCTGATTCCAAAGCTGGACTATCATCATCTGTGGGGGAGAGTAGGTAAATAAATAAATAAATAAATAAAAACAGGCAATCCCTACCAACCCTGCTGCCCTGAAGCAGTCTTTTCAAATGCAGCCTCCACAGGAAAAAACAAGTTAAGACCACTTTATTTTGATTATAGTGCTTTCCCCAGGCAGGAATTTTTATTTCAGTTAGAATCTTTGAACCATTACATTTTCAGTGAGGCATTTTTGTATTTACAGTTGACATCTTCAGAGAAGAATGAAACCTTTGAGCAACAGCTCTAAAGCATGAAGGTTGCCTGCAGGAAATCCTTAAATTATTTTACATCCCAATGGAGCCTGTTCTTTTTAGCTAAAATTTAATAGACCTTAAATCAGTGACCTTTCTTTTACTGAAAGCCTGCTCTTTGGAAAACTAGCTTTCCCAAGGAACATGTTTTTGTGAATAAATGCCAAACAAAGGGCTATTGAAATCTAAACATTTTCTCCATTTATACCTTGTGAACATTTAGTTCCTGAATTCCCGACTGCTACCTAATGTACAGAACACTGGTGCCTTGGTTGAATCACATATCATTGATTTCAGTGTCACAGGGATCTCATTGACAGGAATCAATTATAATTCAAAATCAATCAAATATGTTCATGCACTATCATTCATCGAATTTGAATATCCCCAAATTAATTGTAAGCATGTGAAAGAACCTAGAAATAAATTTTGAAAAGGTACAGAAAAATAAATCAGTAAACTTTGAGAAGATAATAGTGCATCTGAGCATGTTTCATGCCTGCTGGGGTAAGTTAATGGTGAATCACACCTTCCCTTCCCAGCACAGGCTGAGATATATTCTTTTTGGAACATGAAAATACCCAGGGACTGAAGGCAGAGGACACACCAGTCAATGATCCAGCATTATTTTATGAACAGCCTGTTACATGCCCAATATCAAACATGCTGCCAGGATATTACAAAATGCACAAGTGTGTGACACTCTGAAAAACTGCACATTGTAAGTGAGCCACTTCACTTCAGGGAGAAAGAAAGGAGAGAATTCCTGAATCTCTACCAAAAAAAGCATGAATAGATGTGGCAACTTCTCAAAGAGCTGTTCTTGTTGCTGAGGACTCCTCTCTGAACACATTCACCTGTAATTCTGTCAAGGTAATAAATCCTTCCACTCCTTACAGCACACTCAAGAGCACCCTGCTATTTAATGTCAATGGAAAAACGGCCCAAAGTGTCTAAAACATTTCCTTTTGCTCATGTAAAAGTGCTGGCATTTTACTTCCTTCCTGATAAGCCAGTGCCAATGGACCTGATTATTCTTTTCTTATTCAAAGCACATCAGTAGTTCCAAAGCACTCTCCATCTTATCAGGTGTCTGAACAGCACAGTTACTGAAAACAGTTTGTCCTGCTCCTCTCTCCTTCTGCCAGGCTATCAGATAAACCCAACTAACTCTCTGTATTTACACACCATCAAACATAAGCTGTGTCTTCAACCCACTGTAGCCTGTTTCTGGCATGTTACAGGTTTGCTGCTTGACATTAGTTGTACCCAAAACAGCAACAGTGAATTAGCTTAGAACAAAAATATCGTCACTCCATAGCACGGAACACAAAAGGGACCCAGGATAGGAAAAAAAAAAGAGAAACATTTTGTGAAGTAAGAATGATCACTCTCATCTCAGCAGTTCATAGGTATTTATCTGGTGCTACTTGAAAAAGAGCATGGAAGCAGTAGGATTCAAATGCATTCAAAACAGACCTGACACAGGCCTCAAGAGTAGAAAAATAATTTCCTTTTTTTGTTTATTTTATTCTCCTGTCCTCTAGGAACTGTCTCTGATTTGCAAGGGGTGAGAAAGTGAAAGAAAGGAAAATGGTTACAGCATCTGAAAGCATTTAAATGTCTTTACAGTTTTTGTCTGTAACAAGACTGATTTTCATGATCCAACCTTCATTTGGCACTAAAAGACCCCCACAAAAACAAACCAAAAAAACACTCTCCCCAAACAAGCCTCTCAGCAACTCTCCTTTTCATTCAGTGTCTCAGATACAGAATTTTCAGTGCTGACTACTGAGGAATAACACAAGATCAACTCCTTCAGAAGGGCCACAGTTTTGAAGATTTTGCTTCCTGCCCAGCCCTAGGGAATAGGCACAGCATCTCCCTTCGTTCTTCTCAGGATGACAGGATATCCTGGGATGAGTCCAGTGTTGGAAGAGTTAAACATTAACCTGGCTGTGCCCTGGGCACTCTCAGCTGGCTAAATGAAAAGTTCTGGAAGGCCGGGAGAAATCCTGAGTTGCAGCTCTTTGATTAAGTACAGCCTTCTTTAGAAGCTGAAGCTCCAGCCCCTGAGTGGAGGCTCCTTCCCACCAGTTCTCCCACTGACAGACCCCCTGAGCAGTAAAATATCAAACATAAAAAGACAGTGGCATTCATCCTCCACAAAGACAGGACCAAATCCTGCAGCCAATTTGATGACAGAAAAAAAATTTAAAAGGAAATAAAGGATACACAGAAAATTTCTTGATCCTTAGTTACATTTCCAGTATATGGAGAACTATACAAACTGCCAGTAGCAGAGTGCTCAGAGTAAATAAAGGAGTGTGATTTCACCATTTTGTTAAATATTGGTTTTACTAGATTTTCACATCTTGTATTTCTTTGAAAATATTCACGTGTGAGATTGAAAGAAGTGTTTCTTTCAAAAACAGCTCTAGAAACCAACCCAGAAATAGGGGGAAAGGGGTGAAAGAGCAGCAGTCACACGTACAAGAATGGTCTGAATAAAGCAAGTCACCTTCTGCCCACCCATCCTGGCACCTGCTGGGAAGGAATTTTGCAAATGCTGAGGAACAAGCTAGCACTACATTTTAGATATGACTTTTTCATCTCTACATCTACAGGACTTTAAACTGTTTCATGTCTGTAAGGGGGGTACTTTTGAATTAGATGATCAATGGAGCATAGAGGCGTGAGAAAGGAATCATATTAGGATGTGTTAACCAGCCAGAGTATGGTACAATGTAACTTCATGGCACAAGCGAATTGTAAGGTCCATTGTGCTTTTTAGCAAGTCAGCTTGATATCCCCTATTATCAGAGCTGAGTTCTTCCTTGGTTTTGCTACATATTGCAAGATAGATACATCTACCCTTGAAACACAGTGGTAGAGGTCATATCTAGGGGTGAGAAAGATGATGGTGAGAGGAAGATTCTGTGGGCAGGGGTCGCTGGCCCCTTGCCCTACAGCAGGGCATGCACAGACTGTTGCTATCAGGTGATGAACAGGCGGGGTTTGGCTGCCACTCAGGCATCACCTTATACTGTGTACTGGCCCTACGTGGTGCAATGTAGAGCTGATAAAATGGGGTGTCAGGACTGCTGGGGTGAGCGATCCTCATCCTGCCATGGAGACTGTGTTGTTCTACCGGGACGCCCGCTAAGCACGGGCACCGACCAGCTGCTGCAGATCCTGGCAGCCCTGGCCTGTCTGTGGGGGTAAGCACAGTTTATTGAGAGGAAGCAATTGAGAAAGCCACTGTTTTATATCCTTTTTTAATATCCTTTTAATTCCCTTTTTACTAGTTAATATTGTATTAAAAACCACTCGTAGTATTGTTTTAATATCCTTTAAATGTTCCTTTAATTCCCTTTTTACTAGTTAATACTATAATAAAAGCTGTTCATAGTATTGTATGAATGCCAACTGATAAAGCAGTTATTTTGTATTCTGTTTTAGCTTTTGATTCTCTTTGCTAGTTTTTATTCTTACTGCAATAAAAGATGTTTTGTACTGTTGGAATCTCTGTTGTACTTGTCTTTATTCCGGGCATGTATTCAAATGAACTAATACACAGGGGCACAGCTCTTTGGAGCGGGAGACGGGCAGCAGCCTTGCCAGGACTCGGGGCAGTGGCAGGTCTCCTCTGGCCAGGACTTGCCACAACTGCTGATTTGGGTGCAGCCCTGGCCAAAGGGCTGCCAGCAGCATTGGTGCCCTTGCCCACACCTTCCTTCTCGGTGTCAGCCCCCCTGTTTAGGATGGCCACCAGCCAGCACTTCTCCCAAGGAGGCCGTGCCAGCTTGTGTGGAAGGCCCTGTGCCCTTCCTGCTGCGACTGAGTCGGCGGCCGAGGGGGCTCCTTGTGCTGCCGTGAGCAGGCACAGGAGGGGAGTGTTTGCTCATTTCTTGAGCCGTTCCTACAGTTCAGGTCCAGCCAGATTAGATACTTCAGAGAGTGGATTCCCTCCAAGGTGGGGCAGGTTGGCGGGGCTGGGGGAGGCCCCAGGCCACGTGGCACTGTGTCCCAGGGCCCTTTGTGACACGCTGGGCACGGCCGGTGGGATGGAAGGGGGCAGGGTGTCCAAGGGCCCTTTATGACCCGCGGTGACAGAGGTGCTGCTGGTGACACGGCCACAGTGTCAACAGTGCTCCTCGGAGCAGGCGACGGGACAGGACGGGACAGAGCGGTGCTGTGCGGAGCCCCCACGCAGCCAACTCGTGCCTTGCTGACCCGGAGCGTTTTAGAGGATTTTCTCGCTTTCAGGTGACCTCGAGGCATTTCCACAGGATTTGGAGACCCGGAGTTTCTCCGAGGTGTCTCTAAGCCCTGTGGCAGGTGCCCTTGAGACCCTTTTGCAGGACTTGGAGACCCGGAGTTTCTCCGAGGTGTCTCTAAGCCCTGTGGCAGGTGCTCTTCAGACCCTTTTGCAGGACTTGGAGACCCGGAGCTTCTCCGAGGTGTCTCCAATCCCTGCGGCAGGTGGCCTCAAGGCCATTCTGCAGGACTTGGAGACCCGGAGCTTCTCCGAGGTTCTCTTTCTCTCTTGCAGGTGCCCTGGACACCAGACTGTGGCATGGCAGGGAGACGCTTCAGCCTGCTCAGGCTGTTCTGGAGGAAGAAGGAGGAGGAAAGCCCTGGGGCTGCTCCAGCACAGCAGCCTGAAGAGGTGCAGCAGGTGCAGCCCCCGCAGGAGGGTGAGTGCTGGAGCTGGGCCACAGGGCTGGTGGCTGCAGTCCCCTTGACCTCATCCTGTCCCATCCCCTCTGGACATGCTCAGGGAAAGGGAGGGGGGCAGAGGGGCTGAACTCCTGGCAGCCGTGCTCCATCCACTGGGCATCCCGGGGCTGGCCCTGCCTGTGGAGCCCAGGCCTGGGCTGTGTTCTCCGGCCTCTCCCACACACCCTCAGCTCTGAGTGCGCTCTCTCTTTGCCAGATGCAGGCCAGGAGCAGACAGAAGAGCAGCTACGTGCCCGTGGCCGCTTCCGCAGGGCAGCACAGGTACCTGCAGCCATCCCCGCCTGGGCTGGGCCTGTTCTCACTGCTCAGCCCAGCACCGCTGTCGCGGCCCTCCAGGGGACATCCCTCTCTTCCCTGCCCTTCTTTCTCCTGCAGACATTTATGAAATTCATGGGCAGTCGGCGTAGAAAGGCCAGGATCACACCAGCTGATGTCCAGGCCCAGCCTGACACCATCCCGACCCAGCTGACAAATCCTGATGTCAGCACCGCGTCGACTGCTGTCCCAGCAAAGTGTGACACCGCAACCAGTGATCACACAACCCACTGGGACACCACGTCCACCGATGATGTGTCACACTGTGACTCTGTGCTGCCTGGTCTCACGGAGGAGGCCGACGCCACAACGACGGAGGGCGTGGCGAGCACTGATGCCGCGCCTGTTCAGCGCCTGGCCGATACCCCCAGCCTGGAGTTTCTTGAGGAGAGAGCTGTCTCTGCTGAAGTAAGCAGCCTGTGGCCCCCCAAGCTGGGTGCGCTGGGCCCCCTCAGCCTTTGAGGCTGGCACAGTGTGCTGGGAAGGGAAGCATTTCTCCGGGGAAGCTGGGCAAGTTGCTCACTCTGGCAGCTCTCCACCTCTCCCCTGTGCATCCTCCAGGCCAGACTGTGGGACCTGGGGACCTGGGGCTGCTCAAGGCATCTCCAGTCCCTGGGGCAGGTGCCCTCGAGGCCAGACAGTGGGACTGGATGAGGCGAGGCATTTCCCAGGCTTCTCTCTTGCAGCTGCCTTCAAGGCACGACTGCAGGACTTGAGGAGCCAAAGCTTTTCCATGGCATCTCTGCTGCAGGTAGCCATAACACCAGACGGAGACATGCAGCAGAGACCCCCCACGGTGCCCAAGCTGACCTGGGTGAAGGAGGAGGAAAAGGAGGAAAGCCCTAGGGCTGCTCCAGCACAGCAGCCTGAAGAGGTGCAGCAGGTGCAGCCCCCGCAGGAGGGTGAGTGCTGGAGCTGGGCCACAGGGCTGGTGGCTGCAGCCCCCTTGGCCTCATCCTGCCCATCCCCTCTGGACATGCCCAGGGAAAGGGAGGGGGGCAGAGGGGCCGGGGCTGATCTCCTGGCAGCCGTGCTCCATCCACTGGGCATCCCGGGGCTGGCCCTGCCTGCTCCTGGAGCCCAGGCCTGGGCTGTGTTCTCCGGCCTCTCCCACACACCCCCTCCAGGGGATATCCCTCTCTCTTCCTTGCCTTTCTCCTGTAGCTGGTTTGCAGATTCATCAGGTGCATTTGGCATGAAGAGGCCACTTTCATGGCCACTTGGGACATGGCAAACTCGGACCTCTTCAATGCCCAGACCAGCGCTGCCCTGCTGGATATGCTGGTGGAGAACGGTGTCTACAAAGCAAAGCAAGTAAGCAGCCTGTGGCCAGGGCTCCAGTCCCCCAGGGATGCTGTGGCCCCTCACGTCGGCTGCTCTGGGTCCCCTCAGCCTTTGAGACCAGCAGAGTGTGGTGGCAAGGGGAGCACTTCTTGGGGGAAGCTGGGCAAGTTACTGGCTCTGGCAGCTCTCCAACTGTCCCCTGTGTCCCCTCCAGGTGCCGGCCATAGTCAGGTGCATCCAACAGTGGCTCATGTCCAGTGTGTCTGCTGAGCACAGGCTGGACAAGACTCTTGTCCTGCTGACCGAGGCACACCCCACGGATGTTGCAGTGACCCTGCTGCGCTCTGCCCCAGCCTGTGACAGGTATGGGGCCCACCTGCCTTGAGGGCTCACCTGCCTTTAGACCCCATCCCCCTGGACAGCCTGTCCCAAATGGTGTGCCAGAGACATGGAGACTTCCAGGACACTCCAGCTCCTCTCTTTGCCAGCTTTGGCATGTCAGCCTCCAATCCTGAGGCCAGCCTGCCTCCCTGCCCCACAAGGCACCGTGGCTCTGTCACCTGGGCCCCGCAGCTGCCCAGGCCGCAGAGCTGTGTCCCAGACCCCCCTGAGCCAGAGTTGTGACTCCACAGAGCTGCTCGCACCATGTGGAAGACACTCATCTCCTCCAGATGGACTAAGGAGCCGGTGCTGCAGATCCTCTTCCCTGTGCTGGAATACTGGCCAGCGCACAGGAGACGCACCTCTGATGGGGATGAGAGGGATGTCTTTGCCCTGGCTGTGAGTTTCTTGAGCTGGCCTCTGCTCACCCCCAGGTTGCCTCTGGGACACCTTTCCATCCTCCCTCACCACTGCTTCTCCCTGCCCCAGGCACTGGGCTGCAAGCCTGGCTTAGGGGCAGGTTCAGGGACACCAGGCTGGGGGATCCCCCTGTGTCTCCTCTGGCCTGTCCCTGCCACGCTTGGGCCCTGCCACATGGACATCTGGGCCCTGAGAGCTGTCTCTGGGTGCTTTGTCTTTGGCAGGCAACTGTGGCACTCTGGGAGATCCTCCAGCTGTCCCACTCCTGGTGCCCAGGGGGAGTGAAGGATAATTTCCCGCGCCTCCTTCTGACTCTGCTCTTCCAAGTTTTCATCAGCACAGAGGAGATGTCAGAGGAGGTCGAGACCTTCTGGAGGTGATGCCGGGAGCAGCGCAGCCTTCCCCCCAACCCCAACAGGTGCTCCATCCCAGTCCCCTCTCCCCGCCACGCCCTCGGGGCTGGGGCCAGGGCTCTGTGCCTGACCTGGGCTGTGCTCTGCACACAGGTTTGCAGTGCAGACTGTTAAAGCCCTGCTGCGCCAGCTGCTGGATGAGGACGTGTTGATGGTGATCGGTCGCAAGTGTGGCTGGGACATGCTCCTCAAGGCTGACAGCCACCACTATGCAGTGGGTCTGCTGGCCAGGTGAGAGCCCTTTCTCCCCACTGCCCCACACCCCCACAGGTCATTTCTGCCCTGTGCACAGGCCACCCCTCACAGTGCCCGTGCTGCTGGGCCAGAGGGCCTTGGCAGCCAGGGATGGCTGAGCAGAGTGGAAAAGGCGGAGAGAGGCGGCTGCACAGGAGGAGCCACCTCCCAAAGTGCCCACGTCCTCTCCTGGGCTGGTGGCCAAAGACCAGGCCTGTGTGAGTCAGTCCCAGGAGAGCTTTGCCCACCTGGCTCAGGGTCTCTGTCACCTTTATTCCCCCTTGCAGGGAGCTGTGCCGTGTCTCCTGCTCCTTCGGTCACCGCATCGCCGTCAGCCTGCTCCCGCGGCTCAGCAGGGGAGAGCCCCTGTGGGAACTGCCTGCCCTGGCATTCCTGGTGGAGGTGAGCCTGATGGCGAGCGCTGCCTGGCCCAGCTGCCTCCCCCTCTCTGCCCTCTCACAGCCGCAGCCACCCGGGACGGTGCCTGCACCCTGTGCTGCTGCCTGGGCCCGGCCCCGGGCGGGTCCGGGCTCCTGCCGGCCGGGCACCCCATCACTGCTCCCTGCCTTTCAGGTCCTGGACTGCCTGAACCCCAGACAATATGGGCCCAGCGTCCTGCAGATTATTTCCAGGCACCTGCGCAGTCAGTGCCCGGAGAGGCGTCGCCTGGCGCTCCGAGGCCTGGTGGTGCTCAGCAGGGATCCCGCAATGGTGAGCAGGGGGCAGGGGCTGAAGCCGGGCCGGCAGCGTGAGGCTGTGCAAGGCAGTAGCTTGGCCTTGGCTGGCCTTTGGCAGCTGTGGCAGCTACTCCCAGCTCTCCTCCTCCCCGTTCAGCTGCCCGACTCCTTTGGGACGCACCTTTGGCCTCTGGGCCCCACGGCAGCAGCGTGGGGCTGCACCACAGCATTGTGTTCCACACAGGCTAAGAGCATGCGGAGCCTGAGTGAAAGCCTCCTGGAGCTACTGCAGGATGCAGACACGGACGCAGTTCAGATGACCCTCTCCGCGTTCATCAACATTCTGCGCTTCCAAATTGTCAAAATATCCAGCCCAATAGCCCTGAAGTTGCTTGAGGCGCTGCGGCCACTCTTTGACAACGTAAGGCTCTGTGCCCCTCATCGTGGGCACTGAGTGCTGCCAGGAAACTTTGGGCCCAGTGTCTTTTCAGGCCTGTGCCCCGGTGGGCCTGGAGAAGCCAGTGCTGAGGTCTTTTCCTCTTCCTTTGCACCAGGAGCACAGCCAGCTGCAGCAGCTCTCCATGCTCCTCTTCCAGGAGCTGATGGAGGCGACAGAGAGGAGCAAGAGCCTAAAGCCACACGTGTACCTGAGTCTGGTGCCATTCTACTTCAACTGGCACAATGAGAACCGGCGTGTGGCAGAGGTGAGGACTCGTGGGCTCTGGTGTCCCCATGGCAGGAGGCTGCTGTGCCTCCTGCCCTGGCCCATGGTCGCCTGCAGCCTTCTCCTGGCCTTGGTGCAGGAATGTGGGTGCTGTGCCCTGGGCTGCGGTGCCATGGCCCGCTCTCTGTTGCTGTGCAGGCCTCTTGGAGAGCACTGTTTGGTGCAGCCAGGTTCCTGAAGTGGATGGATCTTGAGCACTTGGTGACCATGGAGCAGCCGTGGAGGTTTCCCGAGTGCCTGGTAAGGACGGCCCCAAAGCCCCAGCCCCTGATGCCCAATGTGTGGGGCTGGCAGGGTGCCTGTGTCCACTGCTGCACCCACAGACACCACCCTGTGCCCCACACACTGCTCCCTTCCCTGGGGTGTGCGGGCTCTTTTCCAGGCTCCCTTGCCCTCGCAGCCAGGCTGCCATGGAGCCCCGGCCCAGCTGGGCTATGGGGCAGGGCCGCCTCACGGCTCCCCAGGAGCACCCAGCCCTCTGCTCCCCCCAAAGCCTGGCCGCAGCAGCTGCTGGCCAGGCCTCAGGGCTCTGTGGGCAGGGGAGCCCCGTGCTGGGGGCAGGGAGCGCCCGGCCAAGGGGCAGAGCCTGAGCCCAGCCTTCCCTCCATGCCCTGGCGCTCTTTGCAGCTGGAAAAGGACAGGAGCCGAGTGGGCCAGTACGTGCGCCACGCCCTGCCGTTCCTGGAGAGCCCAGAGGAGCCCCTGCGAAAGCTGGCCATCAAGTTTCTGGGTGAGCCACAAGGCCGGGGTCCCTCCCCACCCCGCTGCAGCTTGGCCCCAGCCCCGGCTGCTGCAGCGGCAGCAGGATGCGGCCCAGGGCATGTGGAGCCCCGAGTGGCCCCGAGCGCCTGCTGCCGCCCTGTGCCAGCCCAGCCCTGGGGTGTCCCCATGCGGGAAGGCCCCGGGCTCAGCCCTGCCAGGGCAGGAGGCCGTGTGGCCGGGCTGGCAGTGCCACTGCAGGGGACCTGTGCCTCTGGGGTCTGACAGACTCTGTGTTCCCAGGGATCGCCGCCAGGTCCATGAAGCAGGAGCAGCCAGAGCTGCAGCTCATCTGCCAAGGTGAGCGAGGGCACCTTCCAGCTGATCCCCTTGGGCCCTGCTCCCTCCTGGCTATGGCAAGAGCTGGCTGGGATGGCCCTGGCAGGAGGGGCTCCTCGCGTCCCCACACCCCTGGCCTCTCACCTTGGCTCTCTTCCTTTCTCTTTCAGCCCTTCAAGACATGACTGATGACAGCCCTGCCATCTCAAACCTGGCCCAGGAAACGCTCCACATCATCAGAGCTGTACGGAGAACTTCATTCTTCCCATTCTGGTAGTCTCCGTTGCTGCCTCTTCCAGCCCGTAGAGGCATGACAGAAGACATCAGACTCGCCATGGCAGGCCTGGCAATTCAACACTGCTACGTGCCAAGAGCTGTACAGATGGCTCCTTACTGCAGATTCCAGCAGCTCCAAGACTGGCTGTGCAGGGCGTGGAAGACCCGGCCTTTTCTGCAGGGCAGTGTCTGCCTGTGCTGCTGCAGCTCTGTGGAGAACTGATGCAGGAAGCTCCATCTCCTGGGGCCACCTGAGCCTGTGGGGAAGATGCCTCTTCCCTGCAAGCACCTGCTTTGAGCTCAGCATGGGAATATTACATCCATGTTATCACATACAGAAGCCCAGGAGTTTTTTTTGGTGCCCAGTGTGCACAGGGCCTTTGGGAAGAGGGGAAAAGGGCTCCCTGTGCTCAGCAACACTTGCCCCGCTGTGCAGTGTGCCAGCAAAAGTGGGCAGAAGCCCCTTGGCCTTTGGTGGCTCTGCTGGAGCCTCAACGCTTGCAGCAGAGTGGAGGGGCAGAGGCTGGAGCTGTGGAGAACCCTGAGCACCTTGTCTTTGGAGATGGCCACAAGCCCTCCCCAGCCAGGAAGCAGCGTCTGTGTCCTGCCTGTGTGTTACTGGCTGGTTTGCTCCGGGCTCCCAAGTGCCTCTGGAGCTCCTTCAGGGCTGCGCCGCTGCCGGGCAGGTTGGCGGGGCTGGGGGAGACCCGCAGGGGAGGGGGCGCTGGGAGGCCAGGAAGGGGTGAGGTGCTGTGGAGGCCCTGATGGGACAAGGGAGCGGGAAGCCTTGAGGGGAATCTGTGAGGGGGTGGGTGGCAGAAGGCTGTGAGGGGACAGACTGGGCGCAGGCCCCGAGGAGCAGGGTGAAGGGAAAGGCCCCCAGGACTTGGGGGGGCAGAGGTCATAAGCAGCCCCCAGGCAGCCACCTCCTTCCCTGCCAGCCCGCTGCTCTCGTGCTTTCCTGAGGCCTCTCCCAGCCCTGTGGCAGAAGCCCTGGAGGCCAGGCCTCAGCAGCAGGGTGGGCACACCCCCAAGGGGGCCAGGCTGGCCTGGCTGGGGACAAGGACGGCAAGGGGGCCCTGCCAGGGCACGCCCGCCGGGTGCTGCCGGCGAGGGGCAGTGGCACAGGCAGGGTTGGCGGCCAGCCCGGGCCCCCGTGGCTGCCCAGGCCACGGGACTGTGGCCAACACCCCCCTGAGCCAGAGCTCTGGGCCCACAGAGCTGCTGCCACCACGGGCAGGGCGCTGGGCTCCTCGGGCAGGGCTGTGCACTCGCTGCTGCCCAAGCGGCTCCGCCCCACAGACAACAGCACCAGAGGCTGCCCAGGAGCAGCAGCACCCACAACGCCTGGGCCTCCTCACCCAGGCACCCACACCCGCCAGGACACCAAAAGTGGGCAGACTGTGGGCACAGTTGCACCCGCTTTGGCAAAAGGCTTCAGGGCAAGTGGCCACCACAGCTTTCCAGTGACTCCTCAGCCTCACAGCAACCCTTGGCAGCTTGAGCTGCAGCCTGACATCCTGACTGACTTCAGTGGCCCTGCTTGAGGCTGGACACACCTTCCACACTCAGCTGTCCCCAGCCAGCACCACTGGTGCCATCCTTAGAGACTCTGCTGGGACACCAGCCTTGGGCTGCAGCTGTTCAACCTCTCCTCCACGCAGGCACCTTCAAAACACAGGCATGGGCTTCTAAACTCTACATCCAGCACTTGAGGGCAACAAAGGAAGAAGCAGCAGAAGCTGAAGCAAAGCAGGGCCTGGTGTGGTGGAGCTTCAGGGATGGAGGCAAGTAAGCACCGTGGTGTCTGCTGAAGAGATGGCCCAGTTCACCAGCTCACACTTTGCTGCTGGATGTTCCTCCTTTGGTCCTGCTGGAGCCCATTCCCTACCAGTGCACGGCCCTGCCTTGTTCCCGGATCCAATCTCCTGGACGCCTGGCAACAAGTGGGCCCTGTGTCCACCTGAGAGCAGAAACTGGCAGAATGTCTCTGCTTCCAGCACTTCTCTTGGCTGCTCCTTCAGGCGGGTGGCACCTTCATGGGAAACACACAACAGCTTCTCATCCCAGACTTCTCCCTGTCCCCTGCACTTCCCCAATGGACTGGACATCAGCTGCTGGCCGCAGCTGAGCACACAGACACTGGAGTGTTGAACATGCGAAACTGGGCTGATTTTTTTTCCAGAAGGCAAGAAAACAAGCAAAAAGAACACAAGGAAGCTTGAGTCTCTCTGTCCAATCTAATTGTCCTCTGAAACTCAGCAGCTGATGGTGGTTTTGTGCTGCTGCTAATCACTTCCACCCAAAAATCATGCCAGGAAGGAGCAACGGCTTCTGACAGATGCCAAGTCTTGCCACTAATTGCTCCAGCTGCCGCTCTCAACAGCCACCTGCAAGAGGGCAGACCTCAGTGCCCCTTGGCTTTGGCTGCCCTCTGGTAGAGAAGTCCCCCGGGGGCACAGCTCTTTGGGGCAGGAGACAGGCAGCAGCCCTGAATCCAAAAAATCGGTCTGAAAAACTGCTCAGAGACTTTTTTATCTTTAAGCAGCAAGGTATTTGTTTATTCAACGTTGGGAGCAAGCCAGCTCGCGCTGGACAAACTTGCTCGCTGGCTCCTCAGAAAATCAACACTTTTATACAATTTTCAGATATGATTAAATGCATATTCAAGTGATTACAACATCTATCAATGCATAGTAATAATAGGTGGAGTATAGGTGGAGCTCAGGCGGGGCTTGGGGCGGTGCTTCTCTTGGCTTCCCATTTCGGAGGGTAGTTCCCATCTTCCTCCATAGGGGAAGGGGCTTCAACTCATCTTCCTCAGCTTGACCCTTCTTCCTTTCCATTGTTCTTGACCCGCTCACTGAAGCTTGGAAAAAGCCCTGGCTCCAGGCCTATTTCTCCTATTCAAATGTCTACCTGATCCTGTTATATTTCTAATTTATTGCTTCTAGGCCTATTACATGTTCTTGTACTATTCTCTGAAGCTTTGGTCCAATAAGTAGAACAGAATGAGCACAGATCATTTTGGATGTTGGTAACTTGTTTGCAGGCCCAAATTTCTTAGTTAACTCTTTTGGGCCTGGCCTCCTGTTTCAGCCTTGCCAGGACTTGGGGTGGTGGCAGGTCTCCTTGGGCCAGGACTTGCCAGAGGCTTTCCCTCAAGAATCCCAAGAGGAGGCAGGGAATGCTGAGCAGAGCAAGCCCTGCCCGGATGTCCCATCAGGATGACACTGTTCTAGGGGGAATTCACTGTATCTGCTAACTCTTCCTGACTGGCTTAATGACTCAGCCATGGTGTGTCCCTGTCACTCAGATCCCTTCTTGGCCGCACCTGATGTTGTGATTCATGTGACTGACCATACCTTTACCATCCCTGTAAGTAATCCTTCTTATTTTAGTTGTCATGGCTGAGCTTCGTGAACGAAGATTTGGGGAGGGCTCTACCCAAGTTTGTTGCAAGCGCGTTGGTGGCTAAAAAGGCCAATACAAGATAGGCATGTCCGGTTGCAAAAGGTACAGCAGAAAGACTCCTTAGGTGGTATATTCTGCAAGGCAAGATTCTTTCTGCGTTGTCTTTTCTCCTCAAGGGTGATCCGGCGTGCTTTCTCGAAAGCATCAGCAGCGTTATAGATGGTGTGTCTCCAGGCCTCCCGATTGGAGGCCAGAGTAGACCAGTTATATTTTGATCAATATGGCCAAGGCTGAGATGTTGTTTCAGGGAGTCCTTGTATCTTCTCTTTGGGGCTCCTCTCTTGCGGCAGCTGGTGGCAAGTTCACCATAAAGCAGGATCTTAGGGAGGGGGTGGTTGGTCCTTCATCCTGGAGACGTGCCCTGCCCATTGCAGCTGTGTTCTCAGCAACATGGCCTCAATACTTGTGACTGCTGCTTGTTCAAGAACAGATGTGTTGGTCCTACAAACTGATTTACATGTGCACATGAGCAAAACATGAAAATGCAAATATATTGTTTGTATTGAGTATCTCTCCAAGTGTCTATTTGTAGATTTGGCTCTTTTTCAATATTTTTTATTCCAAATGCTTTCAAATCTTTGCATGTGTATGTGTTCTCTCATATAAAAATCACCCATAAGGAATCCCTATGCATGTGTCATTTGATGGGGTCACTTTTCTGTATTAAGTTCCCTGGAACACACCCTCCTTAAAATATGACAGCTGATCCATTTGGAAACTCACCAAAGGACAGGTGAGGTTCATTTCTACTTTCCTTCATTATCTCCTGAAATTTGATATTCAGGGGCTGAAACATGATGGTCTCTCCTTCTGTCCTGATCTGTCTCCTCTAAGCCCTCCTTTTCCTGTTCACATGCCTTCCACTACCTTGTTAGCTTGTCATCTCCCCCCTGCTTTACAGCCCCAAATAACACGTTTTTCCTCTCCCCCTGTGAGCCATCACTACTTTTCTCTCAACCATCTTCCATCCAAGCCAGCAGTTCTCTTCCCTGCCAGTGCTGCTGCTTGGAGAACCAGAAATCCTGGGCTGTCCTTTGCATGTTGATAAACAAAGCAATTGGCTTCTACCCCTGGGGACTGAGAGTGTCACCTCCCCCAGACTGGGGCCTGGAATTCCAACCACATTCCTGAGCTTGGGTTTCAGTTTGGGGGAGGGGAAAAGAAAAAAAGGTCAAGAGATTACAGCAGCAAGGAAACTGGGGCTAAGTGTACCTTAGTTTTCTCAAGCTGTTCTGTAGAAATAAATAAAAATAGTACTATGGAGGAAAAAAAAAAGCTCAAGCCAGGTGTCAGTTTACTGAATTTGATCAGGGAATACAGAAGAAGAACATGCCTGCAAACACACATCTGCACTAACTTATCAAACTGTACAGTGCAAAATCTGACCCCAAGGAGTCTGTACAAAACAGTGGGAATGGAATCAGAGAGGGGAAAGAAAACATCGTCAGCAGTGCCTGTCCCAGTCAGGGGAAAATACCTTAGTGTTAAAAGTGTGAAATAAATCCTAAAGTGTCATCAAATATGTGATTTTTTCCCAATCAATAATTAAAGAAACATAACTCAGAAGTGATCTCACTCTGTGCTCCAGTGACATTAACATTAGAACAATATTGTCACTGTCTATTTGTCTCTTGTGCTCCACACTGGAAGGCACCTGGTGTACCCCTGGATATCCTGCTAATGAGGTAAAAAACTAACATTTCTAAAGTTCCAGATTTTCCTCACCTGTTTGTACACAGTTGGACAAACTGGACCAAGTTATGACTTGAAAGCCACCTGCTGGATTTAGCATTAATTACTCCTTGTTTTGATCATAGAGGAAAAAGGCTCACACAACACAATCTCTGAATGCTCCTTTGAACTTATCCACAGTGTGTTCACAAAGACACAGAGCAAGGTTTTTAGCTCTTGCTGCTCCCCTCAGTTCCAGCATAGAAAGAAATGTCTCTGTGAAATGACAGCAATTGCCTTACTGTGTCAGTGAACTACATTCAGTTTATCTGGTCTCAAATAAATACTCCATGTTTTTTCCTTGTTTTATTTTCAAGGGCATGGGTATGGGTATTTAGATGACTGCCTTCATTGGAACAGGATAGAAACCATTCACATTTCTATAAATGAATAATATTGTCTTGACAAAACACATTTTCCAAAGCCTCTGACAAAAAGAAAGGGAAAAAACCTCCAGAGAGGAATGACCCACCAAAAAAGTCTCCTCCCTAAAGATAATTCAGGCACACCCTTCAATCTGGATCTCTCACTATCACCTCAAGCTCTTTTTTAGTGGAAGTTTCTGTAGGGAAACTGAAGTGCATTCCTGTCTCAGACAGCCAAGGATAAGATGACTGAGGGAATTTAGTTGCTCTCTTTAATTAATACAGAATTATTTCCCTTTCATTTGGTGAAGCTAATAATATGACTGGTGGAATGTCAGTAAAAATGAAATCATAAACTAGTGCAGTAGCAAAGGGAAAACTTACTGTAGTTATGGAGTATTGCCAGCAGAAATCTTGAAAATCTTACACATATTTACACTGATAAAATACCACATGTACTTCCTGGGATACTGCAACCTTTCTACAATCCTTATGGCAAGTGTTTACAGAGCAAGAGTGAACATTTTGAGATGATACCTTAATAAATGTGTTGCAGTTCTATTGTTTCTTGAATGTTAAGCACTACATCCTAAACGCAGGAACACGTTCAAGGTCAATATCCTATTTTAGACCTTTTCAGCAGCTGTGATATTATGATAACCACACTTAAAATATTCCTCTAGAAAGAGTAAATTAGCCCTTTTCACTACAAGGATTCTTATGATCAAAATCTGAAAGAGAACAAAGTCAGATTTCTTTTTTTGTTTGTTTATTGGGTTTTTTTCAACAATGGAATAAATTGCTGTCCCTAACTGGGATGGCTTTTTAACCCAAGAATTAAAAAGGAAACCCCAAAGTTCACTTGATTCTGCACTTATATTACCTTTGGGATTTTGTTTGTTTTTTCTTTTTGAGGCCTCCCCTATTTAAAAATACCTTCCTTAAAATGCATTTATGCTTTCTGTAAGAACCAAAACATTCCAGCTGACATAGCATTCTATCACCAATACTGCAGTGAAATGTAATATCCCACTAAAGCAGAAGGGAAAGAAGACAACTGAGCATCAGCAGCTATTCCTAAGCAAGATTAGGGGTTTAGCTCCATCTAACTGAGGGATGAGATCTGTCCCTCAGTGAGTCTCTTCCCACTCCCCCACCAGCCCTTCTACCCGACTGCAAGCTCAAAGTTCTAAAAAGAGAAGAAGAAGCTGGAGCGTCAGTATTTCCCCAGTGCAAACCCCAATAATCTTTGCTGGGAGCTGACAGGAATTGCTGTTCCACTGTCCTGGGATATCCTGGCTTGAGGCGAGAGCGCAGCCCCGCCCAGAGCCCCCAACCCCTCTGAGAGCTTTTGTAGCGTCTGTTTGTCCATGTCCCTGTGGCAGAGGCTCCCCCGACATCTGCCCTGGAGCTGGTCCAGCTGCTGGACCAAACAAGGCATTGTCCAGCCTGCCTTCCCCCAGCCCCGACCGCCCCAGCCCATCTTCCATCGCTCTGCTTCCTTTTCCTGCCCCTGCTCCCCCTCCGCTCCCTTCCCTCTGGCATTTTTATTAGGAATCTTCTTGCTGTTCTCACTGTCCAAGCATAAGCTGATCCCCAGGGGAGCCTGTGGAATGTAACCCCTCAAGCACTAAATTCCTTCCCCTGTGCCAAAGACACAGGTTTGTTGTTGCTGCCCCTCCCGCTGAGCACCAGCTCCATCTCCTGCTCCTGCCCAGCGGCTTTGCAGAAATCCAGGGCTGGGTGTGGATTGAAGGCTGTCGCAAGGGACAGGATAAAGTTGCTTGACTTCCACCCTTGGTGTCTCAGTGTTTGTGATCTTGGGAATCCTCACAAACCTGGAACAACGGCAGATTATCTGTTGTTGTAAGATATGTACCTAGAGATTGTTTTGATATGTGTTTACATTTTCCTTGAAAGTACAACTGATTGAAAGTACAACTGATAGAAAAAAATGTATAAAAAACAAGGAAAAAGGAAAAAAAAAGAAAAAGAAAAAAAACAAAGAAAAGGAAGAAAAAAAAGAAAAAGGAGGAAAAAAGAGAAAACAAGAAAGAAAAAACAGGAAAAAAATTGAAAAAAAAAGAACAAAGAAAAAAAGAAGAACGAGAAAGAAAAAAAAGAGAAAAAGGAAAGAAGAAAGAAAAAAGAAAGAAAAGAAAGAAATAAAAAAGAGAAAATAAAAGAAGACAGAAAAACTAAACCCCAACAAGTCCGGTCCTCCCCCACCGCAGGGAATACAACTCCCACAATGCACCGCGCAGGTAAGGGCGTGACGAGGGGCGGGCAGGGGCCGTGGCCGCGCGCTGATTGGCTGCGGGGCGGGTCTGTAAAGGCGGAGGGCGCGCGGAGCGAGCGCCATTTTGGCCTCGTGGTCAGGAGTGAGGAGGACTCGCCTGCGGCCGCTGCACTTCGCTGGGTGAGTTGGCGGGGGGGGCGGCGAGAGCGGGGTCTGGGGATCCCCTCGGGGGCTGCGGGGAGCGCGGGTGTAGGTGGAAAGGCTGGAGGGCTCGGGAGGGCTTAGCGGGGGGGTTCGGGGGTTCCCGGGGACGTTTTGAGGGGTCCCTGAAGGGACTCAGGGGAGAGGTTGAAGGTCCCTGAAAGGTTTTGGAGGGCTCTGATGGGGGTTTTGTTTTCTTTGAAGATTTGGGGTGTCCCAGGTGGGCTTTGGGGGTCTCTGGGGAGGTTTGGGGTTCCTGGGAGGCTTTGCGGGGACCTTCAAGGCAGTTTTGGGGTCTCTGGGGGGTTTAAGGTGTCCCAGACGGTTTGGAGGGCCCGTGGGGGGGATTGGGGGTCCCTGAATGGGCTTGGGGAGTCTCAGGTGGGTTTTGTGGGTCACTGAGAGGGTTTAGAGGGTGCTGGGGAGGGATGAGGGGTCCTTGAGGAGGTTTTGATGGGTCGAGGGGGGGATTTCAGGGGTTTTGAAGGGGATTTTAGGGGGTCCCCTAAAGCCCAGCAATGGGGTTCAAGGGGTCCCCCAGCCCCCAGGGGAAGGGGCCTAGGGATGCCCTCCAAAATCCAGGGGGGGAGATGTACCACATCTGCGTAAGGGGATCCCAGTGCCCCCAGTATATCCCAGTGACCTCCCAGTGGCCCTCAGTATGGCCCAGTAACCCCCTCAGTGACCAGCCAGTGTGTCCCAGTGGTCTCCCACTGTCCCCCAGGATGGCCCACTGATCCTGCAGTAAGCACCCAGTAACCCCCAGTATGGCCCAGTAACCTCCCAGTGTCCCTCCCCCCCCCGTGTCCTGGTATCCCCCAGTAACTCCCCAGTTCAATGCCAATGCCCCCAGTGTGCCCCAGTTCCCCCCCAGTCCTTTCCAGTGCCCTCCCAGTGTCCCTCAGTAACTCCCCAGTCCCTCCCAGTGTCCCCTGGTTCCCCCCAGTGTGTCCCGGTATCCCCCAGTAATCACCCAGTGCCCCACAAAGCCCCCCAACTGTCCCCAACATGTCCCCAGGTGCCCTTGGCCTTTCTGTGAGCATGTTGGGGGGGGGCGTTTTTTGTGTCAGAGGGTCCAGGGGGGGCTCCTGGGGTGAGATGGAAGATTGGGGACATCAGGGATGGGGTTTGGGGACAGTGGGGTGGGGTATGGGGACAGTGGAATTGGGGGAATTATGGCCATGGAGAGGCCCTGGGGACATTGGAGACACCAGGGGGGTCTCAGGGTGTTAAGGGGAAATTAGGGAAAACAAGAAGGTCTTGGGAACCCCAAGGGGGTATCAGGACTCACCTGCTCTTGGTGCTGCCCCTCCTCTTTCACCCTAGACATCATTAACCCCTCCCAAATGTCTCCCAACCCCCATTTTCCTTTAATCCCCTCCCCCTACAGATCCCTTTGACCTCCCAAGACTCCTTTTAACTCCCCTAAATGCACCCAAAGCACCCCAACCCCCCTAAATCCCCATCCAACCTCCCCCAGATCCCCCCAAATCTAACCCAGCCCCCCCCTCAAATCCCTTCCAACCCCCCCAAAGAGGGATCACCTGGCACCCTGGGACAGGAACACAGTGGGCTGTACTGGGGGCACTGGGCTGTACTGGGGGCACTGGGGGGGCTCAGGTGTCCTGGAACAACGTGGCCAAGCTCCAGGAGAGATCTGGGGATCAGTGAGGAGGTACTGGTCTGTCCTGGTCTGTACTGGTCTGTGCTGGTCTGTCTCCCCAATCCCCAAAGCCCCTCCCCATCTCCCCTGGGACCCTCCCGCACCCCAAAGCCCCCCCCCCAGGCCCCTGACTTGGTCCTGCTGCCCCTTGAGCATCTGCAGCTGCTGCAGAACCAGGCATTTCATCAGCAAATGTGCAGGTGACACCAAGCTGGGGGTGTGTTGATGTGCTGGAAGGCAGGAGGGCTCTGCAGAGGGACCTGGCTGAGGAAGAGTGTGTCAGCAGGAGCAGGGAAGTGATTGTTGGGCTGGAGTGAGCGCTGGTGAGGCCACCCCTGGAGTGCTGTGTCCAGCTCTGGGCCCCTGAGTTGAGGAAGGCCCTGGAGGGGCTGGAGCAGGTGCAGAGAAGAGCAGCGAGGCTGGGGAAGGGAGTGGAGCACAAGTGGTGTGAGGAGAGGCTGAGGGAGCTGGGGGTGTTGAGGCTGGAGAAGAGGAGGCTCAGGGGAGACCTCCTGACTGTCTGCGAGTCCCTGCCAGGAGGTTGGAGCCAGGTGGGGGTGGGGCTGTTGTGCCAGGAAGCAGCAGTAGGACAAGAGGGCTGGGTCTTGAGCTGTGCCAGGGGAGGTTTGGGTTGGATATTGGGAAGGAATTTTGTACAGAGAGAAGTGAAAAGAGCGGGTGGGACCCCCAAAGGGAGCATGAGGGGCGGTGGGTCACCCCTAAAGGGAGCTGGGGGGAGCCGGGGTTTTGGGGGCTGATGGGAAAGGGGTGAGAGAGGGGGTAATAGGAGGGGGGAAAGCGGGAGTGGGATTGTGGGGGTGCCTTGGTGTCCCCATGCCTTGATCCCTGGAGTGTGGGGGAGGCTGGAGAGAGGGAGGAGCTTCAAGAGCCTGGAGAGAGGGGGCACAGAAAAGGGGAAGTCTGGACAGTGGGGACCCCTGGGATCCCCTAGGACAACAAAGTGGAGAACCTGGAGAGGCGGAATTTCTGGGAATGCGGCACCCTGAAGGCGAGAGTCAGAGGAGAAGGGACCCCTGGGACCCCCAACACTCCCAGCATCCCTAAGTGGGACCCCCAGCATCCCCAGAGGGGGGAAACCATAGAAGGGGAACTCTTAGGAGAATTTTTTTGGGCTAATCTTCATATTTTAGAGTATTTTTTAGCTGAATGTCAACTTTTTGCGGTTTGGGGGCACAGGAGTCTTCTCACTATTTCTGAAGGGCTTTTGCCTGAATCTCGGTGGTTTAGGTTTTTCTGGGCTGAATCTTTGTGTTTTGGAGGTTTTTATGATCACAGGATGCCCGGTGAGTTCTAGAGATGGACTTGGGCAGCAGGAACCCCCAAGCCAACGTGCTCAGCCCTTGTTTTCCCCCCCATCAGGATTTGTCCTTCCCAAAGCTTGGGCGGATGGAGGAGGAGGCTGCGAGGAAGAGGAAGATGCCTTGGGCCCCCCAGGCAGGTGAGGAGGAAGTCAGTGTCCCTTTGGGCGGGTGTTGTGCTGGCTCTGTCAGCCGAGCATGGCCCCGGCTGCAGGACAACCCCGCTGGCGCCGCCGTCCTGCCGGGGCCAGAGTTGGGGGGATGTCCTTGGCCTTCCCTGTAGGCCGGAGGCAAATCCCCTCCCTGTCCTTCTTGCTTCCTGCCCCAGGCCCCGAGCTGAGGACGGAGAGCCCGGAGGACAAATCCCCCCGTGAGACCCTGGTGGGAGAGGCCGTTTTGAAGGGCTCCCCGGCGCAGGAAGGCAGCGGGGAGGAAAAGGGCTGGAGATGCCCCCGCAGGAGGGGCTCCAAAGGCATCCCAGGGTGCTCTGAGGAGGAAAGAGCCAGCCTGTGCCGGGAAGGCGGCCGGAGCTTGAGTCAGATCTCTGAGCTGGTGGTCCCTGAGCAGCCTCCCAGCAGGGAGAAACCCTTCATGTGCTTGGAATGTGGGAAGAGCTTCAGGAGGAGCACCGACCTCCTCAGCCACCAGCACATCCACACCGGGGAACGGCCCTACACGTGTAGGGAATGTGGGAAGAGCTTCAGGAGCAGCTCCAACCTCAGCACCCACCAGCACATCCACACTGGAGAACGGCCGTACAAGTGCTTGCAATGTGGAAAGAGGTTTCAGACCAGCTCAACTCTCCTCAGACATGAGCAGACACACGGATGAGAGGCCCTTCCGCTGCACCGACTGCGGGAAGGGCTTCAACCGGAACGGCAACCTCATCACCCATCGGCGCATTCACACAGGGGAGAGGCCCTACAAGTGTGGGGAGTGTGGGAAGAGCTTCACCCAGAGCTCTAACTTGACCAAACACCAACGGACCCACTAGTAAGAGAAGCCCTTTGAGTGCCCCGACTGCGGGAAGAGCTTCGGCCGATGCTTCCAGCCCAAATGAACTCTCTGATGGTGAGGCAACCCCTGGAGTCCAGTGTTTGTCACTCCATCTCTTTCAACCAGAAAGGGCCAGTCCCCTTTCACAAGGGCAGCTTCTTCCAACAGAACCCTTTCTGGGGCTGTGTATGTGGAGATTCTTGCCTTGGCTGGGGACCCCCCAAGGTCACTCCTGGAGGTTGAGAGCAAAGATCTCCCTCCAAGTGTTGGTCTGGGGGAGTTCCATCCACCTCTAATTAAGAATTGGGTTTTGCCAGGTCTAGTAGAATCGCTTCAACAATTGCTTGAGCACCATCCTATCTTAACCTGTACTAGGAGTAGTTTTAGTGTCTATTTTGTACAGTAAATAATTCTGATGAAGATGTAGTGTCTGATCATTTGTAACCCTAAATAAATTCATTTCTATCAATAGATCTGATTTGCCATCATTAAAACCTGGGGGACAAAAATGCTTCAGTCACACTTCTGTAATTCCTCTAAACTGAAAGTGTTGGCATGATCCAAGGCTGAGATTGGATCCAGCAGCCCCCAGCACCCCACAGGAAGTTGGGAGCTCAGGGGGGCCACCCCCCTTTCCCAACCCCCCTGTTCTGAAAGACCCCCATGGGACTGTTGGACCCACCAGACCCCCCCCCTTTTCCACCCTTCTCTCTCTTCCTCCTCTTTCCCATTGTCCCCTCAGTCCCCAGTTTTCCCCTCCCCAACAGTTTTGGGGTCCCAACCCCCACTTTTTGTCCCCTCTCCTGTGGGTGCTGAAGGAGAAAATGAGGCTGCACACACAGAGTTCTATTGCGGGACTTTTCCGCCGACACTTTTCCGTGTCCCCTTTTATTCCTCTTCTCTCGTGAGCAGCACTCAGTGTTTGTCTTTTAGTCCACCAGAGTTCCCAACATGGCCCCAAAGCAGTGCCCTGATCCCACACATTCCCCTCCCCTCATGTGCTGGCTGTGTTCAACCACCAGAGAAAAACACAGGCTGATCATGCAGACTGGTTCAAGTGCATTTCCACTTGGAGAAACAACCTTCTCTCTCTCCAAGCACTCAGTCAAGGTCCATCCTCCCTTTGCATTCCCATGAACTCAGTGCAGGTGCAGAGTGACTCCGCTTGGTCCCACCTCTGCCCCTGCTCTGTTTGGACATGCAGAGTTCACGGCCAAGAGGGCCAGGACCCGGGCTTCTTGTCTTCTTGTCCCATGCGCTTCCAGAGGACTCTGAATATTGAAAGCAGGAAGATTCTGAAACCCCTGCTCCTGATGCTGCCACAGTGCCCATACACTGGCACTGCAGGCATGGCCTGCACTGAATGGCCAGTGCAGCAGGAGCTGTGGCTGCGGCAGCTGCCGGGATTGCTGCAGATGATCCAAGCAATCAGCCCTCCACTGAGGATTTCTGCATTTCACAGTTTCCTTAATTCACTGTATCCTGCATCATCCTCCCAGCTTTTGCTTAGGTTCCCTGGGAGCCACAGTCTGGCTCTTCTGCCCATGGGAATTATTAATAATACATGGAGGGTAGGTGCATTTTGATCTGTGATACAACTAAAATAACAAGGAATATTTACAGGGATGTTAAAGGTATTGTCAGTCACATGAATCACAATGTCAGCTGCGGCCAAGAAGGGATCTGAGTGACAAGGACACACCACAGCTGAATCATTAAGCCAGTCAGGAAGAGTTGGTAGACCCAGTGAATTCCCCTTAGAACAGTGTCTTCCCGATGGGACATCTGGGCAGGACTTGCTCTGCTCAGCATTCCCTGCCTGCTCCCGGGATTCTTGAGGGACAACCTCTGGCAAGTCCTGGCCGGAGGAGACCTGCCACTGCCCTGAGTCCTGGCAAGGCTGCTGCCAGTCTCCTGCCCCAAAGATCTGTTCCCCTGGGGGACTTCTCTGCCAGAGGGCAGCCAAAGCCAAGGGGCACTGAGGTCTGCCCTCTTGCAGGTGGCTGTTGGGAGCGGCAGCTGGAGCAATTGGTGGCAAGACTTGGCATCTGTCAGAAGGCAAAAGCTGTTGCTCCTTCCTGGCATGATTTTTGGGTGGAAGTGATTAGCAGCAGCACAAAACCATTATCAGCTGCTGAGTTTCAGAGGACAAGTAGATTGGACAGAGAGACTCTGAAGCTTCCTTGTGCTCTTTTTGCTTGTTTTCTTATTTTCTGGAAAAAAAAAAACACCCCAGTCTCTCATGTTCAACATTCCAGTGTCTGTGTGCTCAGCTGTGGCCAGCAGCTGATGTCCAGTCCATTGGGGAAGTGCAGGGGACAGGGAGAAGTCTGTTCTGTGTCTCCCTTGAAGGTGCCACCCACCTGAAAGAGCAGCCAAGAGAAGTGCTGGAAGCAGAGACATTCTGCCAGTTTCTGCTCTCAGGTGGACACAGGGCCCACTTGTTGCCAGGCGTCCAGGAGATTGGATCCGGGAACAAGGCAGGGCCATGCACTGGTAGGGAATGGGCTCCAGCAGGACCAAAGGAGGAACATCCAGCAGCAAAGTGTGAGCTGGTGAACTGGGCCATCTCTTCAGCAGACACCACAGTGCTTACTTCCCTCCATCCCTGAAGCTCCACCACACCAGGCCCTGCTTTGCTTCAGCTTCTGCTGCTTCTTCCTTTGTTGCCCTCAAGTGCTGGATGTAGAGCTTAGAAGCCCATGGCCGTGTTTTGAAGGTGCCTGCGTGGAGGAGAGGTTGAACAGCTGCAGCCCGAGGCTGGTGTCCCAGCAGAGTGTCTAAGGATGGCACCAGTGGTGCTGGCTGGGGACAGCTGAGTGTGGAAGGTGTGTCCAGCCTCAAGCAGGGCCACTGAAGTCAGTCAGGATGTCAGGCTGCAGCTCAAGCTGCCAAGGGTTGCTGTGAGGCTGAGGAGTCACTGGAAAGCTGTGGTGGCCACTTGCCCTGAAGCCTTATGCCAAAGCGGGTGCAACTGTGCCCACAGTCTGCCCACTTTTGGTGTCCTGGCGGGTGTGGGTGCCTGGGTGAGGAGGCCCAGGCGTTGTGGGTGCTGCTGCTCCTGGGCAGCCTTTGGTGCTGTTGTCTGTGGCGCGGAGCTGCTTGGGCAGCAGCGAGTGCGCAGCCCTGCCCGAGGAGCCCAGCGCCCTGCCCGTGGTGGCAGCAGCTCTGTGGGCCCAGAGCTCTGGCTCAGGGGCGTGTCAGCCACAGCCCTGTGGCCTGGGCAGCCACGGGGGCCCGGGCTGGCCGCCAACCCTGCCTGTGCCACTGCCCCTCGCCGGCAGCACCCGGCGGGCGTGCCCTGGCAGGGCCCCCTTGCCGTCCTTGTCCCCAGCCAGGCCAGCCTGGCCCCCTTGGGGGTGTGCCCTCCCTGCTGCTGAGGCCTGGCCTCCAGGGCTTCTGCCACAGGGCTGGGAGAGGCCTCAGGAAAGCACGAGAGCAGCCAGCTGGCAGGGAAGGAGGTGGCTGCCTGGGGGCTGCTTATGGCCTCTGCCCCTCCAAGTCCTGGGGGCTTTTCCCTCCACCCTGCCCCTCGGGGACTGCGCCCAGTCTGTCCCCTCGCAGCCTTCTGCCACCCACCCCCTCCCAGATTCCCCTCAAGGCTTCCTGCTCCCTTGTCCCATCAGGGCCTCCACAGCACCTTAGCCCTTCCTGACCTCCCAGTGCCCCCTCCCCTGCGGGTCTCCCCCAGCCCCGCCAACCTGCCCGACAGCGGCGCAGCCCTGAAGGAGCTCCAGAGGAGCTGCTCCAGAGGCACTTGGGAGCCCGGAGCAATCCAGCCAGTAACACACTGGCAGGACACAGACGCTGCTTCCTGGCTGGGGAGGGCTTGTGGTCATCTCCAAGGACAAGGTGCTCAGGGTTCCCCACAGCTCCAGCCTCTTCCCCTCCATTTTGCTGGAAACGCTGAGGCTCCAGCAGAGCCACCAAAGGCCAAGGGGCTTCTGCCCACTTTTGCTGGCACGCTGCACAGCGGGGCAAGTGTTGCTGAGCACAGGGAGCTATTTTCCCCTTTTCCCCAAGGCCCTGTGCACACTGGGCACTTAAAAATAGCTCCTGGGCCTCTGTGCGTGATAACATGTTGGTCATGTTCCCATGCTGGGCTCAAAGGAGGTGCTTGCAGGGAAGAGGCTCAGGCCTCCCCACAGGCTCAGGTGGCCCCAGGAGATGGAGCTTCCTGCATCAGTTCTCCACAGAGCTGCAGCAGCACAGGCAGACACTGCCCTGCGGAAAAGGCCGGGTCTGCCATGCTCTGCACAGCCAGTCTTGGAGCTGCTGGAATCTGTAGTAGGGAGCCATCTGTACAGCTCTCAGCACGTAGCAGTGTTGAATTGCCAGGCCTGCCATGGCGAGTCTGATGTCTTCTGTCACACCTCTACGGGTTGGAAGAGGCAGCAACAGAGACTACCAGAATGAGAAGAATGAAGTCCTCCGTACAGCTCTGATGATGTGGAGCGTTTGATGGGCCAGGTCTGAGATGGCAGGGCTGTCATCAGTGATGTCTTGAAGGGCTGAAAGAGAAAGGAAGAGAGCCAAGGTGAGAGGCCAGGGGTGTGGGGACGTGAGGAGCCCCTCCTGCCAGGGCCATCCCAGCCAGCTCTTGCCATGGGCAGGAGGGAGCAGGGCCCAAGGGGATCAGCTGGAGGGTGCCCTCGCTCACCTTGGCAGATGAGCTGCAGCTCTGGCTGCTCCTGCTTCATGGACCTGGCGGCGATCCCTGGGAACACAGAGCCTGTCAGGCCCCAGAGGCACAGGTCCCCCGCAGCGGCGCTGCCAGCCCGGCCACACGGCCTCCTGCCCTGGCAGGGCTGAGCCCGGGGCCTTCCCGCATGGGGATGCCCCAGGGCTGGGCTGGCACAGGGCGGCAGCAGGCGCTCGGGGCCACTCGGGGCTCCACATGCCCTGGGCCGCATCCTGCTGCCGCTGCAGCAGCCGGGGCTGGGGCCAAGCTGCAGCGGGGTGGGGAGGGACCCCGGCCTTGTGGCTCACCCAGAAACTTGATGGCCAGCTTTCGCAGGGGCTCCTCTGGGCTCTCCAGGAACGGCAGGGCCTGGCGCACGTACTGGCCCACTCGGCTCCTGTCCTTTTCCAGCTGCAAAGAGCGCCAGGGCATGGAGGGAAGGCTGGGCTCAGGCTCTGCCCCTTGGCCGGGCGCTCCCTGCCCCCAGCACGGGGCTCCCCTGCCCACAGAGCCCTGAGGCCTGGCCAGCAGCTGCTGGGGCCAGGCTTTGGGGGGAGCAGAGGGCTGGGTGCTCCCGGGGAGCCGTGGGGCGGCCCTGCCCCACAGCCCAGCTGGGCTGGGGTTCCATGGCAGCCTGGCTGCGGGGGCAAGGGAGCCTGGAAAAGAGCCCGCACGCCCCAGGGAAGGGAGCAGTGTGTGGGGCACAGGCTGGTGTCTGTGGGTGCAGCAGTGGACACAGGCACCCTGCCAGCCCCACACATTGGGCATCAGGGGCTGGGGCTTTGGGGCCGTCCTTACCAGGCACTCGGGAAACCTCCATGGCTGCTCCATGGTCACCAAGTGCTCAAGATCTCTCCACTTCAGGAACCTGGCTGCACCAAACAGTGCTCTCCGAGAGGCCTGCACAGCAACAGAGAGCGGGCCATGGCACCGCAGCCCAGGGCACAGCACCCACATCCCTGCACCAAGGCCAGGAGGAGGCTGCAGGCGACCATGGGCCAGGGCAGGAGGCACAGCAGCCTCCTGCCATGGGGACACCAGAGCCCATGAGTCCTCACCTCTGCCACACGCCGGTTCTCATTGTGCCAGTTGAAGTAGAATGGCACCAGACTCAGGTACACGTGTGGCTTTAGGCTCTTGCTCCTCTCTGTCGCCTCCATCAGCTCCTGGAAGAGGAGCATGGAGAGCTGCTGCAGCTGGCTGTGCTCCTGGTGCAAAGGAAGAGGAAAAGACCTCAGCACTGGCTTCTCCAGGCCCACCGGGGCACAGGCCTGAAAAGACATTGGGCCCAAAGTTTCCTGGCAGTACTCAGTGCCCACGATGAGGGGCACAGAGCCTTACGTTGTCAAAGAGTGGCCGCAGCACCTCAAGCAACTTCAGGGCAGTAGGGGTGGATATTTTGATGATTTTCAAGCCCAGCACATTGATGAACGCAGAGAGAGTCATCTGAACTGCGTCTGTGTCTGCATCCTGCAGTAGCTCCAGGAGGCTTTCATTCAGGCTCCAGATGCTCTTAGCCTGTGTGGAACACAATGCTGTGGTGCAGCCCCACGCTGCTGCCGCGGGGCCCAGAGGCCAAAGGTGCGTCCCAAAGGAGTCGGGCAGCTGAACGGGGAGGAGGAGAGCTGGGAGCAGCTGCCACAGCTACCAAAGGCCAGCCAAGACCAAGCTACTGCCTTGCACAGCCGCACGCTGCCGGCCCAGCTTCAGCCCCTGCCCCCTGCTCACCATTGAGGGAGCCTTGCTGAGCACCACCAGGCCTCGGAGCGCCAGGCGACGCCTCTCCGGGCACTGACTGCGCAGGTGCCTGGAAATAATCTGCAGGACGCTGGGCCCATATTGTCTGGGGGTCAGGCAGTGCAGGACCTGAAAGGCAGGGAGCAGTGACGGGGTGCCCGGCTGGCAGGAGCCCGGACCCGCCCGGGGCTGGGCCCAGGCAGCAGCACAGGGTGCAGGCACCGTCCCGGGCGGCTGCGGCTGTGAGAGGGCAGAGAGGGGGAGGCAGCTGGGCCAGGCAGCGCTCGTCATCAGGCTCACCTCCACCAGGAATGCCAGGGCAGGCAGTTCCCACAGGGGCTCTCCCCTGCTGAGCCGCGGGAGCAGGCTGACAGCGATGCGGCGACCGAAGGAGCGGGAGACACGGCACAGCTCCCTGCAAGGGGGAATAAAGGTGCCAGAGACCCTGAGCCAGGTGGGCAAAGCTCTCCTGGGACTGACTCACACAGGCCTGGTCTTTGACCACCAGCCCAGGAGAGGACGTGGGCACTTTGGGAGGTGGCTCCTCTGCCTTTTCCACTCTGCTCAGCCATCCCTGGCTGCCAAGGCCCTCTCGCCCAGCAGCACAGGCACTGTGAGGGGTGGCCTGTGCACAGGGCAGAAATGACCTGTGGGGGTGTGGGGCAGTGGGGAGAAAGGGCTCTCACCTGGCCAGCAGACCCACTGCATAGTGGTGGGTGTCAGCCTTGAGGAGCATGTCCCAGCCACACTTGCGACCGATCGCCATCAACACGTCCTCATCCAGCAGCTGGCGCAGCAGGGCTTTAACGGTCTGCACTGCAAACCTGTGTGCAGAGCACAGCCCAGGTCAGGCACAGAGCCCTGGCCCCAGCCCCGAGGGCGTGGCAGGGAGAGGGGACTGGGATGGAGCACCTGTTGGGGTTGGGGGGAAGGCTGCGCTGCTCCCGGCATCGCCTCCAGAAGGTCTCGACCTCCTCTGACATCTCCTCTGTGCTGATGAAAACTTGGAAGAGCAGAGTCAGAAGGAGGCGCGGGAAATTGTCCTTCACTCCCCCTGGGCACCAGGAGTGGGACAGCTGGAGGATCTCCCAGAGTGCCACAGTTGCCTGCCAAAGACAAAGCACCCAGAGACAGCTCTCAGGGCCCAGATGTCCATGTGGCAGGGCCCAAGCGTGGCAGGGACAGGCCAGAGGAGACACAGGGGGATCCCCCAGCCTGGTGTCCCTGAACCTGCCCCTAAGCCAGGCTTGCAGCCCAGTGCCTGGGGCAGGGAGAAGCAGTGGTGAGGGAGGATGGAAAGGCGTCCCAGAGGCAACCTGGGGGTGAGCAGAGGCCAGCTCAAGAAACTCACAGCCAGGGCAAAGACATCCCTCTCATCCCCATCAGAGGTGCGTCTCCTGTGCGCTGGCCAGTATTCCAGCACAGGGAAGAGGATCTGCAGCACCGGCTCCTTAGTCCATCTGGAGGAGATGAGTGTCTTCCACATGGTGCGAGCAGCTCTGTGGAGTCACAACTCTGGCTCAGGGGGGTCTGGGACACAGCTCTGTGGCCTGGGCAACTGCGGGGCCCAGGTGACAGAGCCACGGTGCCTTGTGGGACAGGGAGGCAGGCTGGCCTCAGGATTGGAGGCTGACATGCCAAAGCTGGCAAAGAGAGGAGCTGAAGTGTCCTGGAAGTCTCCATGTCTCTGGCACACCATTTGGGACAGGCTGTCCAGGGGGATGGGGTCTAAAGGCAGGTGAGCCTTCAAGGCAGGTGGGCCGCATACCTGTCACAGGCTGGGGCAGAGCGCAGCAGGGTCACTGCGACATCCGTGGGGTGTGCCTTGGTCAGCAGGACCAGAGTCTTGTCCAGCCTGTGCTCATCAGACACATTGGACGTGAGCCACTGGTGGATGCACCTGACTATGGCCGGCACCTGGAGGGGACATGGGGGACAGTTGGAGAGCTGCCAGAGCCAGTAACTTGCCCAGCTTCCCCCAAGAAGTGCTCCCCTTGCCACCACACTCTGCTGGTCTCAAAGGCTGAGGGGGCCCAACGCAGCCGGCGTGAGGGGCCACAGCATCCCTGGGGGACTGGAGCCCTGGCCACAGGCTGCTTACTTGCTTTGCTTTGTAGACTCCGTTCTCCACAAGCATATCCAGCAGGGCAGCGCTGGTCTGGGCATTGAAGAGGTCCGAGTTTGCCGTGGCCCCAGTGGCCATGAAAGTGGCCTCTTCATGCCAAATGCACCAGATAAATCTGCAAACCAGCTACAGGAGAAAGGCAAGGAAGAGAGAGGGATGTCTCCTGGAGGGCTGCGACAGCGGTGCTGGGCTGAGCAGTGAGAGCAGGCCCAGCCCAGGCAGGGATGGCTGCAGGTACCTGTGCTGCCCTGCGGAAGCGGCCACGGGCACGGAGCTGCTCTTCTGTCCGCTCCTGGCCTGCATCTGGCAAAGAGCGAGCGTGCTCAGAGCTGAGGGTGTGTGGGAGAGGCCGGAGAACACAGCCCAGGCCTGGGCTCCAGGAGCAGGCAGGGCCAGCCCCGGGATGCCCAGTGGATGGAGCACGGCTGCCAGGAGATCAGCCCCGGCCCCTCTGCCCCCCTCCCTTTCCCTGGGCATGTCCAGAGGGGATGGGCAGGATGAGGCCAAGGGGGCTGCAGCCACCAGCCCTGTGGCCCAGCTCCAGCACTCACCCTCCTGCGGGGGCTGCACCTGCTGCACCTCTTCAGGCTGCTGTGCTGGAGCAGCCCTAGGGCTTTCCTCCTTTTCCTCCTCCTTCACCCAGGTCAGCTTGGGCACCGTGGGGGGTCTCTGCTGCATGTCTCCGTCTGGTGTTATGGCTACCTGCAGCAGAGATGCCATGGAAAAGCTTTGGCTCCCCAAGTCCTGCAGTCGTGCCTTGAAGGCAGCTGCAAGAGAGAAGCCTGGGAAATGCCTCGCCTCATCCAGTCCCACTGTCTGGCCTCAAGGGCACCTGCCCCAGGGACTGGAGATGCCTTGAGCAGCCTGGAGGATGCACAGGGGAGAGGTGGAGAGCTGCCAGAGTGAGCAACTTGCCCAGCTTCCCCCGAGAAATGCTTCCCTTCCCAGCACACTGTGCCAGCCTCAAAGGCTAAGGGGGCCCAGCGCACCCAGCTTGGGGGGCCACAGGCTGCTTACTTCAGCAGAGACAGCTCTCTCCTCAAGAAACTCCAGGCTGGGGGTATCGGCCAGGCGCTCAACAGGCGCGGCGTCAGTGCTCGCCACGCCCTCCGCCGTTGTGGCGTCGACCTCCTCTGTGAGACCAGGCAGCACAGAGTCACAGTGTGACACATCGTCGGTGGACGTGGTGTCCCAGTGGGTTGTTTGATCACTGGTTGCGGTGTCACACTTTGCTGGGACAGCAGTCGACGCGGTGCTGACATCAGGATTTGTCAGCTGGGTCGGGATGGTGTCAGGCTGGGCCTGGACATCAGCTGGTGTGATCCTGGCCTTTCTACGCCGACTGCCCATGAATTTCATAAATGTCTGCAGGAGAAAGAAGGGCAGGGAAGAGAGGGATGTCCCCTGGAGGGCCGCGACAGCGGTGCTGGGCTGAGCAGTGAGAACAGGCCCAGCCCAGGCGGGGATGGCTGCAGGTACCTGTGCTGCCCTGCGGAAGCGGCCACGGGCACGTAGCTGCTCTTCTGTCTGCTCCTGGCCTGCATCTGGCAAAGAGAGAGCGCACTCAGAGCTGAGGGTGTGTGGGAGAGGCCGGAGAACACAGCCCAGGCCTGGGCTCCACAGGCAGGGCCAGCCCCGGGATGCCCAGTGGATGGAGCACGGCTGCCAGGAGTTCAGCCCCTCTGCCCCCCTCCCTTTCCCTGAGCATGTCCAGAGGGGATGGGACAGGATGAGGTCAAGGGGACTGCAGCCACCAGCCCTGTGGCCCAGCTCCAGCACTCACCCTCCTGCGGGGGCTGCACCTGCTGCACCTCTTCAGGCTGCTGTGCTGGAGCAGCCCCAGGGCTTTCCTCCTCCTTCTTCCTCCAGAACAGCCTGAGCAGGCTGAAGCGTCTCCCTGCCATGCCACAGTCTGGTGTCCAGGGCACCTGCAAGAGAGAAAGAGAACCTCGGAGAAACTCCGGGCCCTAAGTCCTGCAGAATGGCCTTGAGGCCACCTGCCGCAGGGATTGGAGACACCTCGGAGAAGCTCCGGGTCTCCAAGTCCTGCAAAAGGGTCTGAAGAGCACCTGCCACAGGGCTTAGAGACACCTCGGAGAAACTCCGGGTCTCCAAGTCCTGCAAAAGGGTCTCAAGGGCACCTGCCACAGGGCTTAGAGACACCTCGGAGAAACTCCGGGTCTCCAAGTCCTGCAAAAGGGTCTCAAGGGCACCTGCCACAGGGCTTAGAGACACCTCGGAGAAACTCCGGGTCTCCAAATCCTGTGGAAATGCCTCGAGGTCACCTGAAAGCGAGAAAATCCTCCAAAACGCTCCGGGTCAGCAAGGCACGAGTTGGCTGCGCGGGGGCTCCGCACAACACCGCTCTGTCCCGTCCTGTCCCGTCGCCTGCTCCGAGGAGCACTGTTGACACTGTGGCCGTGTCACCAGCAGCACCTCTGTCACCGCGGGTCATAAAGGGCCCTTGGACACCCTGCCCCCTTCCATCCCACCGGCCGTGCCCAGCGTGTCACAAAGGGCCCTGGGACACAGTGCCACGTGGCCTGGGGCCTCCCCCAGCCCCGCCAACCTGCCCCACCTTGGAGGGAATCCACTCTCTGAAGTATCTAATCTGGCTGGACCTGAACTGTAGGAACGGCTCAAGAAATGAGCAAACACTCCCCTCCTGTGCCTGCTCACGGCAGCACAAGGAGCCCCCTCGGCCGCCGACTCAGTCGCAGCAGGAAGGGCACGGGGCCTTCCACACAAGCTGGCATGGCCTCCTTGGGAGAAGTGCTGGCTGGTGGCCATCCTAAACAGGGGGGCTGACACCGAGAAGGAAGGTGTGGGCAAGGGCACCAATGCTGTTGGGAGCCCTTTGGCCAGGGCTGCACCCAAATCAGCAGTTGTGGCAAGTCCTGGCCAGAGGAGACCTGCCACTGCCCCGAGTCCTGGCAAGGGTGCTGCCCGTCTCCTGCCCCAAAGAGTTGTGCCCCCATGTATTAGTTCATTTGAAAACATGCCCGGAATAAAGACAAGTGCAACAGACATTCAAACAGTACAAAAAATCTTTTATTGCAGTGAGAATAAAAACTAGCAAAGAGAATCAAAAGCTAAAAAAGAATACAAAAAAACTGCTTTATCAGTTGGCATTCATACAATACTATGAACGGCTTTTATTATAGTATTGACTTGTAATAAGGGAATTAAAGGAACATTTAAAGGATATTAAAACAATACTACGAGTGGCTTTTAATACAGTATTAACTAGTAAAAAGGGAATTACAAGGATATTAAAAAAGGATATAAAACATTTGCTTTCTCAATTGTTTCCTCTCAATAAACTGTGCTTACCCACACAGACAGGCCAGGGCTGCCAGGATCTGCAGCAGCTGGTCGGTGCCCGTGCTTAGCGGGCGTCCCGGTAGAACAACACAGTCTCCATGGCAGGATGAGGATCGCTCACCCCAGCAGTCCTGACACCCCATTTTATCAGCTCTACATTGCACCACGTAGGACCAGTACACAGTATAAGGCGATACCTGAGTGGCAGCCAAACCCCGCCTGTTCATCACCTGATAGCAACAGTCTGTGCATGCCCTGCTGTAGGGCAAGGGGCCAGCGACCCCTGCCCACAGAATCTTCCTCCCATCATCATCTTTCTCACCCCTATGTATGACCTCTAGCATTGTGTTTCAAGGGTAGATGTATCTATCTTGCAATATGTAGCACAACCAAGGAAGAACTCAGCTCTGATAATAGGGGATATCAAGCTGACTTGCTAGAAAGCACAATGGACCTTACAATTCGCTTGTGCCATGAAGTTACATTGTACCATACTCTGGCTGGTTTCACATCCTAATATGATTTCTTTCTCACGCCTCTATGCTCCATTGATCATCTAATTCAAAAGTACCCCCCTTAGAGACATGAAACAGTTTAAAGTCCTGTAGATGTGGAGATGAAAAAGTCATATCTAAAATGTAGTGCTAGCTTGCTCCTAAGCATTTCCAAAATTCCTTCCCAGCAGGTGCCAGGATGGGTGGGCAGGAGGTGACTTGCTTTATTCAGACCATTCTTGTACCTGTGACTGCTGCTCTTTCACCCCTCTCCCCCTATTTCTGGATTGGTTTCTAGAGCTGTTTTTGAAAGAAACACTTTTTTCAATCTCACACATGAATATTTTCAAAGAAATACAAGACACGAAAATCTAGTAAAACCGAGATTTAACAAAATGGTGAAATCACACTCCTTTATGTACTCTGAGCACTCGGCTACTGGCAGTTTGTGTAGTTCTCCATATACTGGAAAGGTAACTAAGGATCAAGAAATTTTCTGTGTATTCTTTATTTGCTTTTAATTTTTTTTTTCTGTCATCAAATTGGCTGCAGGATTTGGTCCTGTCTTTGTGGAGGATGAATGCCACTGTCCTTTTATGTTTAAGCTGATATTTTATTGCTTAGGGGGACTGTCAGTGGGAGGGGGTGGTGGGAAGGAGCCTCCACTCAGGGGCTGGAGCTTCAGCTTCTAAAGAAGGCTGTACTTAATCAAAGAGCTGCAACTCAGGATTTCTCCCTGCCTTCCAGAACTTTTCATTTAGCCAGCTGAGAGTGCCCAGGGCACAGCCAGGTTAATGTTTAACTCTTCCAACACTGCGCTCATCCCGAGGATATCCTGTCATCCTGAGAAGAAGGAAGGGAGATGCTGTGCCTATTCCCTGTTGTTGTGCAGGAAGCAAAACCTTCAAAGCTGTGGCCCTTCTGAAGGAGTTGATCTTGTGTTATTCCTCAGTAGTCAGCACTGAAAATTCTGTATCTGAGACACTGAATGAAAAGAAGAGTTGCCGGGAGGCTTGTTTGGGGGAGAGTGTTTTTTTGGTTTGTTTTTGTGGGGGTCTTTTAGTGCCAAATGAAGGTTGGATCATGAAAATCAGTCTTGTTACAGACAAAAACTGTAAAGGCATTTAAACGCTTTCAGTCACTGTGACCATTTCCTTCTTTCACTTTCTCACCCCTTGCAAATCAGAGACAGTTCCTAGAGGACAGGAGAATAAAATAAACAAAACAAGAAATTATTTTTCTACTCTTAAGGCCTGTGTCAGGTCTGTTTTGGATGCATTTGAATCCTACTGCTTCCATGCTCTTTTTCAAGTAGCACCAGATAAATACCTGTGAACTACTGAGATGAGAGTGATCATTCTTCCTTCACAAAATGTTTCTCTTTTTTTTCCCTATTCTGTGTCCCTTTTGTGTTCCGCGCTATGGAGTGACTATATTTTTGTTTTAAGCTAATTCACTGCTGCTGTTTTGGGTACAACTAATGTCAAGCAGCAAACCTGTAACATGCCAGAAACAGGCTACAGTGGGTTGAAGACACAGCTTATGTTTGATGGTGTGTAAATACAGAGAGTTAGTTGGGTTTATCTGATAGCCTGGCAGAAGGAGAGAGGAGCAGGACAAACTGTTTTCAGTAACTGTGCTGTTCAGACCCCTGATAAGATGGAGAGTGCTTTGGAACTACTGATATGCTTTGAATAAGAAAAGAATAATCAGGTCCATTGGCACTGGCTTATCAGGAAGGAAGTAAAATGCCAGCACTTTTACATGAGCAAAAGGAAATGTTTTAGACACTTTGGGCCATTTTTCCACTGAAATTAAATAGCAGGGTGCTTTTGAGTGTGCTGTAAGGAGTGGAAGGATTTATTACCTTGACAGAATTACAGGTGAATGTGTTCAGAGAGGAGTCCTCAGCAACAGTAACAGCTCTTTGGATAAGTGGCCACATCTATTCCTGCTTTTGGTAGAGATTCAGGAATTCTCTCCTTTCTTTCTCCCTGAAGTGCAGTGGCTCACTTACAATGTGCAGTTTTTCAGAGTGTAACACACTTGTGCATTTTGTAATATCCTGGCAGCATGTTTGATATTGGGCGTGTAACAGGCTGTTCATAAAATAATGCTGGATCATTGACTGGTGTGTCCTCTGCCTTCAGTCCCTGGGTATTTTCATGTTCCAAAAAGAATATATCTCAGACTGTGCTGGGAAGGGAAGGTGTGATTCATCATTAACTTACCCCAGCAGGCATGAAACATGCTCAGATGCACTATTATCTTCTCAAAGTTTACAGATTTTTATTTCTGTACCTTTTCAAAGTTTATTTCTAGGTTCTTTCACATGCTTACAATTAATTTGGAGATATTCAAATTCAATGAATGATAGTGCACGAACATATTTCATTGATTTTGGATTCTAATTGATTCCTGTCAATGAGATCCCTGTGACACTGAAATCAATGATATGTGATTCAACCAAGGCACCACTGTTCTGTACATTAGGTAGCAGTCAGGAATTTAGGAACTAAATGTTCACAAGCTATAAATGGAGAAAATGTTTAGATTTCAATAGCCCTTTGTTTGGCATTTATTCACCCAAATATGTTTCTTGGGAAAGTTATTTTTCCAAAGGGCAGGCTTTCAGTAAAAGAAAGGTCATTGATTTAAGGTTTATTAAAGTTTAGCTAAAAACAACAGGCTCCATTTGGGTGTAAAACAATTTAAGTATTTCCTGCAGGCAACCTTCATGCTTTAGAGCAGTTGCTCAAAGGTTTCATTCTTCTATGAAGATGTCAACTGTAAATATAAAAATGCCTCACTGAAAATGTAATGGTTCAAAGATTCTAACTGAAATAAAAATTCCTGCCTGGGGAAAGCACTATAATCAAAATAAAGTGGTCTTAACTTTTTTTTCCTGTGGAGGTTGCATTTGAAAAGAGTGCTTCAAGGCAGCAGGGTTGGTAGGGAATGCCAGTTTTTATTTATTTATTTATCTACTCTCCCCCACAGATGATGACAGTCCAGCTTTGGAATCAGCAACACACTTCAGCCACTAATACAAGGCAATCTGTGAGCTGCTGCCGCTTCCAAAATGCAGTATCCTGGCATTTCAGTCAACTTTATAATCTGGCAAAAACCCACTTGGCAATATTAAAATCTAGCTTCTAAAGCACTTTTATATCTGAAAGCTTTTGATGTCTTTTTATATCTTTTTAGCATATATTAAATTTCTTGGGAGCAGTGGCCAGGATGTGCACTTGATGGATGACTGGGGTGGGGAATCTCTCCCTACCCCCTGCTTTTTTTTTTTCCTCCCCTTTAATTTTAAAAAGAGGTGTGATAACTGTGCATTAGGTAATGCTGGAACATGAATCCTGCAGATGCAGCTGTTTGACACCATTAAGGTGGGGGGTTGTACCATTGTTAGGTAAGTTAGCAGAGATTTTCCAAGCTAAGAAGGACAGCCTGCTGCCAAGCTCTGGCATCTCTCTTAAGAAATCTTTTGCTTCAAGGATGCCCTGAGGAAAATGATGCCTGGATGCTTTTCTGAAGGCACAAAGGGCCTGTTTTCTCTTCCATAGCATTCAGAACAGGACTCCTTGTTCCAGCCTGCCTGTTCAGGGTTTTGTGGTGCTGGGTTGGGGTTTTCATGTGGTTTTTCCCCTGGGATAAAGTTGTGTACAGTGAATATTGATTATTCATCCCATGTCTGGGTCACTGTCTACACCTTGAATTTGACCCAGAGCCTGTGTAAATGAGGAATGCATTGAAACAAAGTCAAGGATCCTTCAGTGACTTGTTTTTGTGAGTTCAGTCTTCTGAGACCTCTGATGAGTCTGGCAGGGCAGTGCCTGTGTGCAGAGGGGCAGGGAAAGAGAGTCCCAGCACAGCAGCAGTGCCAGGGAGCAGCAGCATTTGGCCTGTTGAGAGCTGCTCTTTTTCTCCTGCCCCCCTCCCCTTCTGGGCCTCGGCTGAGGCCTCAGTGCTCTGGGCCTTGGTCCCTGGGCTGGGCTGGGTCAGTCCTGTGGCCATGGCACTGCTGGCATGAGCTGGGCTCCACTGCACTCTTTCCACCACACAAGGGGCTCCATTTGCTCCGGGCACAGCCTGAAGCCTCAGCTCTTCTTCTCCAGGGCTCTCAAGAACAAGGCCAAGGACCAGGCTCTCCAGAGGGTCCTTGCCTTGCTGGTTTCTCCCTGGAGACCGTGTGCTGCCCTCAGGGTCCCCCTGTGGGGGCTGTGGGGGTGAGGCTGCTCCAGCTGGTGCTGGTGGTGGCCAGTGCCCCTGGAGATGGCAAATGGGGCCTGAGGAGCCCGGGGCCGATTCTCTGCTGCTGTGCTGGGGAGCGGGGCTGGCCCTGGGGCTGCAGGAGCTGCCTGAGCTGAGGATGTGCTGAGCATTGCAGACCCAGAGGGCCTGTCCCTGAGCTCCATGGCCTCCATGTCCTGCTGCAGGGCCAGAGCTGAGTGTGCTGCTCTGCTGGGCTGGGGCAGGGGCAGGGAGATGGGGGGACCAGGGAGGGGCTGGACTGGGCAGTGCCAGGGAGGGGAAAACCCCAATGTTGAGCTGAAGTGTGTGAGTGGGCAGGGTGGGGGCTCTGCTGCTGCTTGGGCACCTCTGGAGTCAGCCTTTCCTTTGGCAGCACAGCTTATCTCAGATGAGATAGTTTTGCAGAGTTGGCTTTTCCCCCTCTTTCCCAACGTTTTCTCTTTTGTTTTTCCATCCCCTGAGGGGAAAAGGGGGAAGGGAAGCACATGTTGATCCCTGCTTTTATCTGTATACAAAAGGGAGTTGGGGCGGGGTTGGCGGGGGGAACCAAGCGATTTCTCTCTCTTTTATCCCATTCCCGCCTCCCTCGCCACACCCCGGGCGACTGTTTCACCGCCGCCCCTCCTCGCCCGTCCCGCGGGGCAGCTCTTTTAGCTCCGGGGCGGCGGAGACTCCCCCGGCGCGGCCCTTTGGTTTTCCTTGGTTTATTCTCCGGAGCTGATTCTGTTCCGAGCTCGCCCCCCCTCTCTGGCGACCCCCGCCAGGGCCCGTCCCGGGGCGGCTCCTTCAGTGCCACGGGCGGCGGGGACCCCTCGGGGCGGCTCCCCCAGGGCCCCGCCCGCCGCCGCCGCTCCCCGGGGCCCTCCCCGCTTCCTGCCGGGATCGGACACCGCCGGCGGCCCCGGCCCTGCCGGGCTCCATCAGCCTGAGGAATTGCTGCCAAGGAGGGGCTGGGGGCTTCCTCTTGGCCTTCGTCTCCCTGGCGCTGGGGCTCGGCTTCTACCTGCGCCAGAAGGTGAGGGGGGTCCCAGGGGGTCGTGTGTCCCCCCCAGAGCGTCTGTGCCCCCCCGGGGACCCCCCACCCCGGTGTCACCCCCTTTTCTCTCCCCACAGAGCTCCTGAGCCGGCGGCGGCCGCAGCCCCTCCCCGGGGCCTCGGGCCCAGCCTGGACCCCTCCTGTCCCTGTGAGGATTTTGGGGGGGTCGTGTGTCCCCCCCTCCCCTGCTGCCACTCCTGATCCCAGGAAAGCTTCCCAGTTCTCCCCAGTCCCGGTTATTGCGGGGCAGTGGGGAAGGGGCTTGGGGGAATCCCAAGGGGTGGAGCCGAGTTTGGGGGGGGGCAGAACTGGCCTCGGGATGGATCGGGAATGGGGACCCCCCTGTGTTCCCCCCTGTCAGCCCGCTCTGGGGGGCTCTGGGAGGGCACCTGCCCCTCAGTAAGGCACCCAGCACACTTAGAAAGGTGCTGGGAACCCCCTAAACCTCCACACAGGCTCTGAAAGACTGCCTAAACATACTCAAAGCCCACCCAGGATCCCACCCAACCCCTTCTCTGGGGGGACTTCTCTGGGCACTGGTGGTGCTGGGAGCCCTCCTGGCTGTGGGCGAGGAGCTCTCGGGTGAGTGGGTGGTGGGAAGGGGGCGGTCAGTGGGAAAAGGGGGGTCAGAGGGGACAGAAGGGGTGGTGGGACCCCAAACTGAGTGGGAGGGGAGTGGGACCCCCCAAAAGTGGAGGGAAGAGGGGCACTGAGGATGCCCTCTGGAGCCCTGTCAGAGCCCTGACACTTCTGGGGTGACTCCAGGAACAGCCTTCACTGGCCCAGGGACATTCATCTCCCCAGCCTCACGCACATCCCCTGCAAATGGCCCTGTCTCCTCCATCCCCTCCTCTGCCTTTCTGGCCTGGCCCTTTCATTCCACACCAGCAAAGCAGCCTGGGCACCATCTCACCTGGGCACTCAGAGGGCTTCTGTGAGCAGCAGTGGCAGATTTCTCTGGAAGGTGCATTTGTCCCCTGTCCCATGGCACAGGGCACAGCTCAGAGGATGAAAACACTGCCAGGCACACACATCCTGGAGAGCTTTTTCAAGACAAAAATAGGGAGAGGAAGAACAAAAGAGGCAAAATTAGAGAGATGAAAGGTGCCCCAAAAATCAGGAGCTTCCTCTGAGCCAGGTTTCCATAACTGAATCACGGGTGGGATATTTACTTTGATAAGTAGCTGCACAAAACTATTCATGTAGACAATGAAAGAATCAGCTTAATATAATATATAGATAGTGTTGTCAATGAAAACAAATGGAGAAAAAGTGTTGAGATTAAAAAAAAAAAAAATCAAAGGTCTGGCAATGCTGGCCAGGAAGCCTTCAGCAATTATCAAGAGTCCTGTTCTGCAGAGGTTTCAAGTGTCTCCTAAATTCCACACTCGTGGCTTCAGGCCATGACTTGCCAGAGCAGTCCCAGAGCTGGCCACTGCCCAGAGATGCCCTGGGGCAGCTCCAGTGCCCAAGTGGGACAAGTGGCCCAGGGTGTGTGGGAGCCCTTTGGAGCAGGAGCTGGTGGGCAGGAAGGGCCCATCTGGGGAGGGTCAGGGAATCCCCCCCTGCAGCCCTGCTGCCCAGGCTGAGGAGGGTCCTCTCCAGCCCACAGCCCATCGTGTGCCCTTGGGGGCTGCGCTGCCGGGGCTGTTCCCGGGCACTGACTGGGGAATCTCCCGGGGTGCCCCGCGCGAGGCGGGGGCGGGGCGGAGGGCGGGCAGGGGGCGTGGCCGCGCGCTGATTGGCTGCGGCGGGGGTGTCTCCATGCGCAGCGCGCGAAGGGCGCCATCTTTGGCGCGTGGAGGATTCGGGGGCGGCGGCCCCGGGAAAAGCTGTGCTTGGGTGTGTGAGCTGGGGGGGTCTGCGGGGGGAGCGGGGTCTGGGGATCCCCTCGGGGGCTGCGGGGAGCGCGGCTGGGGGTGGAAAGGCTGGAGGGCTCGGGAGGGCTTAGCAGAGGAGTTCAGGGGTTCCCGAGGAGATTTTGAGGGGTCCCTGAGGGGGTTCGGTGTCCTGAGGGGACTCGGGGGGGGAGGTTGAAGGTCGCTGAAGGGGTTTGGGAGTCCCTGAGGGAGTTTTGGTTTCTGAGGAGACTGGGGGGTCACAGGTGGGCTTGGGGGATCTCTGAGGGGTTTGGGTGTCCTGGGTGGGTTTTGCGGGGACGTTTGCAGCAGTTTTTGTGCTCTTTAGGTGGTTCCAGACGGCTTTGAGTCTCCCTTAGACGGATTGGGGAGATCCCTGAATGGGCTTGGGGGGTCCCAGGTGTGTTTTGCGGGTCACTAAAGGGTTTAGAGGGTCCGGGGGGGGGGGATAAGGTTTCTTCGGGGAGCTGGGGGGGCCTTGAGGAGGTTTCGATGGGTCCTGGGGTGGATTTCTGAGGGGATTTCAGGGGGTTTGAGGGGATTTTCTGGAGTCCTCTAAAGCCCAGCAGTGGGTTTGGGGGGTCCCCCAGCCCCCAGGGGAGGGGTCCTAGGAATGCCCCCCAGAATCCAGGGGGGGAGATATACTCCATCCAGGTAAGGGGATGCCAGTGCCCCCAGTATATCCCAATAACCTCCCACTGACCCTCAGTATAACCCAGTGACCATCCAGTGTATCCCAGTGAGCACCCAGTAACCCCCAGTATGGCTCAGTAACCTCCGAGTGTCTCCCCATGTTTCCTGATAATCCCCCAGTAACTCCCCAGTTCTCTGCCAGTGTCCCCCAGTGTTCCCCAGTTCACCTCTGGTCCCTCCCAGAGCACTCCCAGCATCCCTCAGTAACACCCTAGTCCCTCCCAGTGCCCCCTGGTTCCCCCAGTGTGTCCCAGTATCCCCCAGTAATCACCCAGTGCCCCCCAAAGCCCTCCAAAGTCCCCAGTGTGTCCCCAAGTGCCCTTGGCCTTTCTGTGTGTGTGTGTGTGGGGGGGGGGCATTTTTGGTGTCAGAGGGTCTGGGGGGGCTTCTGGGGTAAGATGGAGGGTTGGGGACATCAGGGATGGGGTTTTGGGACATTGCAGACAATGGGGAGGGGTTTGGGGACAGTGGAACTGGGGGGAATTATGGCCATGGAGAGGCCCTGGGGACATTGGAGATACCAGGGGGGTCTCGGGGTGTTAAGGGGGGAATTAAGGACACCAAGAAGGTCTTGGAGACACCAGAGGGGTCTCAGGACTCACCTGCTCTTGGTGGTGCCCCTCCTCTTTACCCCCAGACATCATTAACACCTCTAAAATGTCTCCCAACCCCCATTTTCCCTTTAATCCCCTCCCCCTACAGATCCCTTTGACCTCCCAAGACCCCTTTTAACTCCCCTAAATGCACCCAAAGCACCCCAAACCCCCCTAAATCCCCCCAAATCTCCCCCAGCCCCCCCCTCAAATCCCTTCCAACCACCCCAAAGAGGGGGGCACCCTGGGACAGGAACACAGTGGGCTGTACTGGGGGCACTGGGCTGTACTGGGAGGCCACTGGGGGGGGCTCAGGTGTTCCAGGACAATGTGGCCCAGCTCCAGGAGAGATCTGGGGAGCAGTGAGGAGGTACTGGTCTGTGCTGGTCTGTTCTGGTCTGTACTGGTCTTTGCTGGTCTGTACCCCCAATCCCAAAAGCCCCTCCCCAGCTCCCCCAGGACCCTCCTGGACCCCAAAGCCCCCCAGGCCCCCCCGGGTCCCTGACTTGGTCCTGCTGCCCCTTGAGCATCTGCAGCTGCTGCAGAACCAGGCATTTCATCAGCAAATGTGCAGGTGACACCAAGCTGGGGGTGTGTTGATGTGCTGGAAGGCAGGAGGGCTCTGCAGAGGGACCTGGCTGAGGAAGAGTGTGTCAGCAGGAGCAGGGAAGTGATTGTTGGGCTGGACTGAGCGCTGGTGAGGCCACCCCTGGAGTGCTGTGTCCAGCTCTGGGCCCCTGAGTTGAGGAAGGCCCTGGAGGGGCTGGAGCAGGTGCAGAGAAGAGCAGCGAGGCTGGGGAAGGGAGTGGAGCACAAGTGGTGTGAGGAGAGGCTGAGGGAGCTGGGGGTGTTGAGGCTGGAGAAGAGGAGGCTCAGGGGAGACCTCCTGACTGTCTGCAAGTCCCTGCCAGGAGGTTGGAGCCAGGTGGGGGTGGGGCTGTTCTGCCAGGAGAGGTTTAGGTTGGATATTAGGAAGCAATTTTTTGCAGAGAGAGTAATCAGGCCTTGGAATGGGCTGGGCAGGGAGGGGGTGGAGTCAGCGTCCCTGGAGGTGTTGAAGGTGAGAGTGGATGTGGCCTCAGTGCCATGGTCTGGGAAGCACGGCGGGCTTGGATCCAGGGTTGGACTTGATGATCTCAGAGGTCTTTTCCAACCCAGCTGATTCTGTGATTCTCTGATTCCCATTCCTGTGGCAGCACATGCTTGAGGCTCCATCCCCAGGGTGATAGAGATGTCTGTCCATATCTATCTCCAAGGTTAGTCTGTAAATGTGTGGTGTTAGAAAAGCAGGCTGAGTTCTGGGCTGGTTGTAGAAGGAGACAGAAGCCCAAAGGCCAGTGCAGGCAGGCAGCCCTCAGCTTGCACATGATGTCCCCTCCCTGCAGGTTCCTGTCCTTGAGCCCAAGCCCTGAGGTGAGGCTGAGAAGTGGCTTGGAGGTGAGCCCAGAGCTGTCCCTGAGGTGAGGCTGAGAATAAGTGCAAGGCAGAGGTGCTGCTGAGCAAGGAGAACCCCGTGGTGGGGAAGAGAGGCAAAGCTGTCAGTGCCCATCCCCGAGCAGATGCTGTCTCCATCCCCTGTGTGCCAGGTGAGCTGGGGCTTTGCTGCAGAGCTGCAGGCGCTGATTTGAGCGTCTCCAAGTGCTGAGATGGTGGGCACCCAGGAACACAAACTGTGCCTGGCCACGGAGCCTGCAAGGAGGAGCAGAGACAGCGGTGTCAGTGTGGGGCCAGGTTGTCCCTGTGCCTTCCCCTGCGGGCCCTGGCTGTCCCTGCTGGGCCCCTGTCCATCCCCATCAGGTCCCTGCCTGTCCCTCTGGGCTGATCTCCCCCCAGGAAGTGCCGTGGAGCTGAAGCTGCTGCCATCCCCCACCTGCAGCCGCTGCCCCAGCCAAGGGAGCAGCAAAGGCAGGGCCAGGAGCAGAGGCAGCAGCAGGGGAGCCCTGGGGGGGACCGGGAAGCTCTTGTGTGGGTCAGGAAAGAGGCGCTGGGCACGAGGCCGGGGCTGTGCTGAGCAGGCCCAGCCCTCACATCCCCCCAGCCAACGCCGGCTGCCCGGGGGGCTTGGGAGGGACCCCCAGCCCATGTGCCCCACACTGAGCTGGCAGAGAGAGAGCCAAGGGACAGGGCCACAGGCAGGGCCACGGGTGAGGGACAGGCAGGGCCATTGCAGGGCCACGGTGAGGGCACAGCCTGTGGCAGCAGAGCTGCCCAGGGCCGGGGGCAGCCGGGGGTGTTGGTACCAGGCAGTGGTGGGGCCGAGCAGAGCACGAGGCCTCTTGCAGAGCCCTGGAGCAGCCTCCCACTTGCCAGCCCTGCCCTGGTGGTGTGACACTGTCCCCTCCCTACAGGACACATCCCCAGAACTCTTTGTGGGGGCCTTTTGTGTCAATTTCCAGTTGCTGATTCCTGCTGGGGACGTGAGGGAGCCTCTGCAATCCCATCCATGGGGCACAATCTCCTCTGCAGAGCTTGACTCACTGCAGACTTTGCAGGGAAATCTGTGCTGGCAGCCCGAGTATGTCCTGACCCCCTGCACTCTCTCCAGGATATTTGGGATGAGTTCCCCCTTCCCGGGTACCCGCGGGATGGGGGAGAAGGTGCTTGTTTTCCTGCTGTTCGTGTTCCTGCTCCGCCCCTGTCCCTGCCCTTCCTGCTGCTGTCGGGTGAGCGGAGCGGCCACGATGGGAAAGGGGTGAGAGAAGCGACCCAGGAACCTGAGACGGGGGAGTGGAGAAGAGGAAGCCTGGACAGTGGGGACCTCTGGGATCCCTGGGACAACACAGTGGAGAACCTTGAGAGGGGGAATGTGTGGGAACACAGCACCCGTAAGGCGAGAGTCACAGGAGAAGGAACCCTTGGGATCCCCAACACTCCCAGCATCCCTACGTGGGACCCCCAGCATCTCAGACAAGGGAGACCCTCTGAACCCCAGAGGGGAGAGACCAGAGAGGGGGAATTTCTGGGAGAATTTTTTGGGCTAATCTTCATATTTTGGGGTATTTTTAGCTGAATTTCAACTTTTTGCAGTTTGAGCGACTAAGGGTCTTGCTATTTCTGAAAATTTTTTGCCTGAATGTCAGTGGTTTGGGTTTTTCTGAGCTGAATCTTGGTGTTTTGGAGGTTTTTATGGACACAGGATGCCCGGTGAGTTCTAGAGATGGACTTGGGCAGGAGGAACCCCCAAGCCAACACACTCAGCCCTTGTTTTCCCCCCATCAGGATTTGTCCTTCCCAAAGCTTGGGCGGATGGAGGAGGAGGCTGCGAGGAAGAGGAAGATGCCTTGGGCCCCCCAGGCAGGTGAGGAGGAAGTCAGTGTCCCTTTGGGCGGGTGTTGTGCTGGCTCTGTCAGCCGAGCATGGCCCCGGCTGCAGGACAACCCCGCTGGCGCTGCCGTCCTGCCGGGGCCGGAGTTGGGGGGATGTCCTTGGCCTTCCCTGTGGGCCGGAGGCAAATCCCCTCCCTGTCCTTCTTGCTTCCTGCCCCAGGCCCCGAGCTGAGGACGGAGAGCCCGGAGGACAAATCCCCCCGTGAGACCCTGGTGGGAGAGGCCGTTTTGAAGGGCTCCCCGGCGCAGGAAGGCAGCGGGGAGGAAAAGGGCCGGAGATCCCCCCGCAGGAGGAGCTCCAAAGCCATCCCAGGGTGTTCTGAGGAGGAAAGAGCCAGCCTGTGCCGGGAAGGTGGCTGGAGCTTGAGGGGGAGCTCTGACCTGGTGGTCCCTGATCAGCTTCTCAGCAGAGAGAAACCCTTCAGGTGCTTGGAATGTGGGAAGAGCTTCGGGAAGAGCAGCAACCTCCTCCGCCACCAGCACATCCACACTGGGGAACGGCCCTATACATGTAGGGAATGTGGGAAGAGCTTCAGTGACAGCTCCAGCCTCCGCATCCACTGGCGCATCCACACTGGAGAATGGCCCTACAAGTGCTTGAAATGTGGGAAGAGGTTTAATATCAGCTCAAGTCTCCTCAGGCCTGAGCAGACACACACGGATGAGAGGCCCTTCCGCTGCACCGACTGCGGGAAGGGATTCAAGCGGAACTTCAACCTTGTCACCCACCGGCGCATCCACACTGGGGTGAGGCCCTACAAGTGTGGGGAGTGTGGCAAGAGCTTTAGCCGAAGCTTTCACCTGATCCACCACAAGCACATCCACACTGGAGAAGAGTTTGGGAAAGCGGTGGGAGAAGGGAGCTAGGCGGAGGAGGGAGAGTGGGAGTGGATGTGCAGTGGGGGTGCCTTGTTGTCCCCATTACTTGATCCTTGGAGAGTGGTGGAGGCTGGAGAGAGGGGGGAGCTGTGAGAACCTGGAGAGGGGGGAGCTTGGGCCCCCTGTGCCGAGCCAGCAGTCGGGGCCATGCTGTTGGTGCCAAATTGCCCCTGGTCAGGCTGAACCCAGAGCCCACCCATGTGTCAGGGGGCCCGATCCGCTCCCTGCTCTTGTTGCCCTGGGGAAGTTTCTGGTGTCCCCCCGCTGTGGGGCTGTTTGGTTGCCTTGGGCACAGCCGGCCCTTGTGTGGGTGCCACTTAGTGGTGGGGGTTGGTGTTGCTGGGTCAGGCCCCGCCGGCTCCATTGTCAACCCGGTGCCGGCGGGGGGGACACAGCGGGTTTGGGGCCCCCCGGGAGTGCCGGGGGTGGGTGCGGAGCCCGGGAGCTGCTGAGTGTGGAGGGCAGAGCGGGGTGATGTCAGAACTGGGGGACCCCCGGCAGCCTGGAGGGGGGAGCACGGAGAGGGAGAAGCTCCAGGACCCCCGGGAGCCTGAAACGGGGGGGCACACAGAAGGGGAAGCCTGGACAGTGGGGACCCCTGGGATCCCTGGGACAACAGAGTGGAAACCCTGGAGAGGGGGAATGTCTGGGAACGCGGCAACCCAAAGGTGGGGTACCAACACTCCCAGCATCCCTAAGTGGGACCTCCAGCATCCCAGACATGGGAGACCCTCTGAACCCCAGAGGAGAGAGACAAGAGAGGGGGAAGTTCTGGGAGAGATTTTTTTAAGGTAACTTTCATATTTTGAAATCTCTTTTTGCTGAATCTCAACTTTTTGCAGTTTGGGGGGGGTTGATCTCTCTATTTCTGTGGGGTTTTTGCCTGAATCTCAGTGGTTTGGATTTTTCTGAGCTGGATCTTGGTGGTTTGGAGGTTATGGACACAGGATGCCCAGTGAGTTCTAGAGATGGACTTGGGCAGGAGGAACCCCCAAGCCAACGTGCTCAGCCCTTGTTTTCCCTCCCATCAGGATTTGTCCTTCCCAAAGCTTGGGCGGATGGAGGAGGAGGCTGCGAGGAAGAGGAAGATGCCTTGGGCCCCCCAGGCAGGTGAGGAGGAAGTCAGTGTCCCTTTGGGCGGGTGTTGTGCTGGCTCTGTCAGCCGAGCATGGCCCCGGCTGCAGGACAACCCCGCTGGCGCTGCCGTCCTGCCGGGGCCGGAGTTGGGGGGATGTCCTTGGCCTTCCCTGTGGGCCGGAGGCAAATCCCCTGCCTGTCCTTCTTGCTTCCTGCCCCAGGCCCCGAGCTGAGGACGGAGAGCCCGGAGGACAAATCCCCCCGTGAGACCCTGGTGGGAGAGGCCGTTTTGAAGGGCTCCACGGTGCAGGAAGGCAGCGGGGAGGGAAAGGGCCGGAGATCCCCCCCCAGGAGGGGCTCCAAAGCCAGCCCAGGGTGCTCTGAGGAGGAAAGAGCCAGCCTGTGCCGGGAAGGCGGCCGGAGCTTGAGGGGGAGCTCTGAGCTGGTGGTCCCTGAGCAGCCTCCCAGCAGAGAGAAGCCCTTCAGGTGCTTGGAATGTGGGAAGAGGTTCAAGAACAGCTCCCACCTGATCCAGCACCAGCACATCCACACTGGGGAACGGCCCTACACATGTGGAAAATGTGGGAAGAGCTTCAGCTGTAGCTCTAACCTCTTCACCCACCAGCAGATCCACACTGGGGAACGACCCTACTCATGTGGGGAATGTGGGAAGAGCTTCCGCCAGAGCTCCCACCTCCGCACCCACCAGCGCAGTCACACTGGGGAACGGCCTTATTCTTGTAGGGAATGTGGGAAGAGCTTCAGCCGAAACTCCCTGCTCCGTTCCCACCAGCACATCCACACCGGGGCACGTCCCTATACCTGTGGGGAATGTGGGAATAGCTTCACCCAGAGCTGTCACTTGACCTTGCACCAACGGACCCACCAGTAAGGGAAGCCCTACCAGTGCCCCGACTGCGGGAAGAGCTTTGGCCGCTGCTTCCACCTTGAATGAAGCCCCTGATGCTGAGGCAACCCCTGGAGTCCAGTGACTGTCAGTTCATCCCTTTTGACCACTTGACTACTCAGCTTGACTAGAATTGCTTCAACAATTGCTTTAGGGTAGAGCACTGTCCTGTCTTATCCTGTACTCCTGGTAGTTTTAGTGCGTATATTGTGCAGTAAATAATTCTGATGAAGATCTTTTGTCTGATCATTTGTAACCCTAAATAATTCAATTCTATCAGTAGATCTGATTTGCCATCATTAAAACCTGGGGGACCTAAATGGTTCAGTCACACCTCTGTAATTCCTCTAAACTGAAAGTGTTGGCATAACCCAAGGCTGAGATTGGATCCAGCAGCCCCCAGCACCCCACGGGAAGTTGGGAGCTCAGGGGGCCATCGCCCTTTCCCAGCCCCTCTGTGCCCAAAGACCCTCATAGGACCATCTGACCCACCAGACCACCCCCCCTTTTCCATGCTTCTCCCTCTTCCTTTCACTTTTCCAAAGTCCCCTCAATCCCCACCCCACCCCCAGATTATTCTGGGGGTCCCAACCCCCATTTTTCCCTCGTCTCACATCTTCCACTTCATTCCCTCAATCCCCAGCTTCAGCCAACTCAATTTGGGGTCCCACCACCCCAAAAAAAGGGGTTCGGTGGGATCCTGGGTGGGCTCTGAGTATGTTTGTGGGGTTCTCCAGGGCCTGTGTGCAGGTTTAGGGGGGTCTCAGCACCTTTGGGGGTGAGCTGGGTGCCTTTTATGGGGCAGGTGCCCCACCAAGACTCTCCCAGAGCTGGTTGACACAGGGGGAACACAGGGGGGTCCCCATTCCCGATCCATCCTGGGGCTGGTTCTGCCCCCCCCAAACTCGGCTCCACCCCTTGGGATTCCCCCAAGCCCCTCCCCCACTGCCCCCCAGTAACCGGGACTGGGGAGAACTGGGAAGCTTTACTGGGATCACTGGGAGCAGCCGGGCAGAGGCAGAGTGACAGCAGGGGAGGGGGGGACACACGACCCCCCCAAAATCCTCGCAGGGACGGGGGGGGTCCAGGCTGGGCCCGAGGCCCCGGGGAGGGGCTGCAGCCACCGCCGGCTCAGGAGCTCTGTGGGGAGAGAAAAGGGGGTGACACCGGGGTGGGGGGTCCCCGGGGGGACACCGGGATACACCGAGACCCAAACTGGATCCAGTGGGACCAGAACTGGGGCAATGGGGATCATACTGGGAGCACCTGGCAGCACGTTGCAGACAACTGGGATATACTGGGAGTGACTGGAACCACAGGAGGGGTGACTGGGAGCAACTGGGCCCTTGCTGGGGTCATACTGGGATCATATTGGGAGCAACTGGGCCCTTGCTGGGGTCATACTGGGATCATATTGGGAGTGACTGCAATAATCCTGGGAGTGTGTGAGAGGGACTGCAGCCAGACTGGGGATGAGTGGGATCAAACTGGCTTCGTACTGGAAGTGTCTGGAAGTCACTGGTATCATACTGGTGGCAACTGTGATTGTACTGGTATCATACTGGTGGCAACTGTGATTGTACTGGGATCATACTGGGATCAGACTAGGATCATACTGGGAACAACTGGTTCTATGCTTGGGACAACTGGGAGCTACTAGGATCCCACTGGGAGGAACTGGGAGCGACTGGGACCATGCTGGGCACAACTGGGATCATATTGGGAGCAACTGCGCCCACATTGAAGGTGGCTGGGGTCATACTGGGAGTGACTGGGAGCATTCTGAGGGCAGTTGGGACCATGTTGGAACAACTGGGATATACTGGGAGCAAGTGGGATCACGCTGGAATTGACTGGGATCATACTGGGAGGCACTAGGACCCCACTGGGGGTGACTGGGAGTGGCTGTGAGCAACTGGGATTATGCTGGAAGCTACTGGGAGCAACTGGGATCATGCTGGTAGCTACTGGGAGCAACTGGGAGTGAGTGGGATCACACTGGGGACAACTTGGATATAGTGGGAGAGACCAAGAGTGACTGGGATCATACTGGGACTGACTGGGAGCATGATGAGGTCAACTGGGATATACTGGGAGAGACTGGGAGTAACAGGGATCCTACTGGGAGGGACTGGAACTACAGTGGGGTGACTGGGAGCAAGTGGGACCCTGCTGGGGGCAAATGGGTTTATCCTGGGAGTGACGGGGAATGTCTGGGTTCATCCTGGGTGTGAGTGCCACCATATAGGGTGTCACTGGGATCATACTGGAGTCATACTGGGAGGGACTGGGAGAGACTGGAACTACAGTGGGGTGACTGGGAGCAACTGGGACCATGCAGGGGGTAACTTGGATCCTACTAGGAGAGACTGGGATCATACTGGGACTGACTGGGAGAATGCTGGAGGCAACTGGGATATACAGGGAGTGGCTGGGAGTGACTGGGAACATTCTGGGAGTGACTGGAACCATAGTAGGGGTGAATGGGAGCAACTGAAACCACGCTGGGGGCAACTGGGATCCTACTGGGAGCAGCTGGGCCCCTAGTGGGGTCATACTGGGAGTGACTGCAATAATACTGGGAGTGTGTGAGAGGGACTGCAGCCATGCTGGGGATGAGTGGGATCAAACTGGCTTCATACTGGACGTGTCTGGAAGTTACTGGGATCATACTGGGGGTGACTGGACTCATACTGGGAGCAACTGGGACCATGCAAAAGGCAAATGGCATCCTCCAGGGAGTGACTGGAAGTGACTGGGGCCATACTGGACTCAGACTGGGAGTCCCTGAGAGTGAAAGGAACCATCCTGGGAGTGACTGGGAGCAACTGGGACCACCTTGGGGGCAACTGGGATCCTATTGGGAGTGACTGGCAGTGACTGGGATCATAGTGGGAGTGACCAGCACCATACTGGAATCACAGTGGGAGTGCCTGTAAGGGACCAGGATCAAACTGGGAGTGACTGGAACTACGCAGGGGGGAACTGGGAGCCAGTGGGGCCAGGCTGGAAGCCAACTGGGAACATCCTTGGAGCAACTGGGATCCTGCTGGAAACAACTGGGAGTAACTGGGAGTGACAGGGTGCATGCTGGAGGCAACTGGCATAAACTGGGAGTGACTGGGATAATCCTGATGAAAACTGGAACCATCCTGGGGCAAGTGGAAGTAACTGGGTCTGACTACGAGCATGCTGAGGGCAACTGGGATATACTGGGAGTGTCTGCAACCATCCTGGGGGTGACTGGGACCACATGGGGAGCGACTTGGACCATTCTGGGGGCAACTGGGAGTGACTGGATCTACAGTGGGGCAACTGAGATTGACTGGGACCATGCTGGGAGAAGACTGGGATCATACTTGGATTGACTGGATCTATGCTGGAGGCAACTGGGACAAACTGGGACCATGCAGGGGGCAACTGCAATCGTACAGGGATCATACTGGGATCAGACCAGGATCATACTGCAAGCCACTGGGTCTGCGCTAGGGGCAACTGGGAGCAATTGAGATCACACTGGGAGGAACTGGGAGCTACTGGGACCATGCTGGGCACGACTGGGATCATATTGGGAGCAACTGGGCCCACAGTGAAGGTGGCTGGGGTCATACTGGGAGTGACTGGGAACATTCTGAGGGCAGCTGGGACCATGTTGGCACAACTCATCACTGGTTGCCAAAGTCATCACATACCTAAAATAAACCTGAAACTCTGCTTTTCAGTTAACCTGCTGGCTTGCAGTCAAATTTTCAGACAATGCAATTACAAACTACTAGAAAAAGATCAAACTCCATTCAGCAGGTGTGTTTTTGGAAAAAATCCTAAAATTTCCTGGTGTTGCCCATCAAAACAGCTGTTTAAATTACACTTTTATGAATCCCGAAAATCCAATGGGATTGAACAAGCTCTTGGTAGAAGACAACTTGCTGGCATATCTAAATTTTCTTTGGATTTGCTGCAACATTAGAAAACAGACATTAACTTGGAACTGGCAAAATCAGCATAAAAATCTAATAGACTAATATGGGAGTTGGCTGTAGTGAGGAAAACAAAGTTTCCTGGTCTTCAGCTGGTATTGCCAAAATGACAAATTTAAGTATCAACAACAGTATCTCAGAGGGAGAGGCCAAGAGCAGGAAGGTAGCTGGGGAAGGGCCTGTGAGGTCCCTTCTCTCAGCAGGAGCTGATGGCTCAGCCCGTGACTCATGGCTGGGCCAGGGGCTCTGCAGCTGCCCCTGCCCTGGCCTGTGACAGCCCAGCACAAGACCCCTTTGGTTCAAAGAGGCCCTGCAGTGTCACAATGACCTCTTTATTCTGTGAGGTTCCGCAGTGTCCCAGGGCTCCCCTGATTCCATGAGGCCCCGCATGTCCCAGTGGCCACTTGCTTCCATGTGTTTCTGCAGTTGCCCAGGATTCCTTTTGTTCCATGAGGCCCCACAGGTCACAGTGACCCTTTGATTCCATGAGGTTCTGCTGTGTTCCAGGTTTCCTTCAGTTCCACGTGGCCCTGACATGTCACAATGGACCCTTGACACCGTGAGGGTCCACAGTCTTTAAGGGCATTTTTGTTCCACGAGGCTCTGCAGTGTCCCAAGGACCACTTGATTCCATGTGGTTGCTCATGTCACCAAGGCCCCTTGTTTCCACAAGGTTCTGCAGTGTCTCATTGTTCCCACTGTTCCATGAGGTTCTGCAGTGTCACATTGGGTCCTTCATTCCATGAGGTTCCACAGTGTCCCTGGATTCCTATGGCTCCATGAGGCCCTGCACTGTCAGACTGGACCCTTGATTCTCTGAGGTTCCACAGTGTAACAATGGCCCTTTGGTTCCCTGAGGTTCCAAAATGTTTCTGGGTTCCCGTGGTTTCATGAGGGCCCACGTGTCAAATGGCCCCTTGGTTCCACAAGTATCCACAGTATCCCAGTTTTCCTTTGTTTCTATGAGGCCCTGGACTTTCACAATGACCCCTTGGTTCCATGAATTCCAGAATGTCTTGGAGCTCCGTTGGTTCCACTGGGAGTTGCATGTCCCAGTGTTCCCTTGTTACCGGGATGTTCTCCACAATTCCTTTAGTTCCATGAGGCTCTGCAGTGTCACAACTGGCCCTTGACTCCATGAGGTTCCAAAACCTCCCAGGGTTCCTTTGGCTCCATGAAACCCCTTGTTTCCATGAGGTTCCACAGTGTCCCAGGATTCATTTTTTCCATGAGGCCATGGACTTTTACTATAGAGCCCTGATTCCCTGCAGCCATGCTGTGTCCCAATGGCACCTTGGTTCCATGAGATCCTACAGTGTCCCAGGGTTCCTTCTGGAGTGTGAGACCCTGCAGTGTCACAGGTGCCCCTTGATTCCATGATATTCCACAGGGTTCCTCTGATTCCATGAGGCCCCACATGTCACAATGACCTCTTAATTCCATGAGGTTCCACAGAGTCACAGCGATCTCTTTGGCTCCAGAAGACTCTGCAGTGTCACAATGGCCCCTTGATTCCATGAGGTTCCACAGCTTCAAGGAGGTCCCTTGATTCCATGAGGTTCCACAGTGTCCCAAGGGTCCCTTTAGCTCCGTGAGGCTCTTTGACATCCCGTGACCTCACCGCTCTTTAGGAGCCCTGAGAACTTCAACAGGGGGAAGTGCCGGATTCTGCCCTGGGGTGGGGCAACCCCGCATGGACAGACAGACTGGGAAGGAGAGGCTGGAAAGCAGTGCTGGGAAAGGGCCCTGGGGGTGCTGGTGGGTGGCCAGTTGGCCCTGAGTCAGCAGTGCCCTGGTAGCCAGGGGGGCCAAGCCTGTCCTTGGGGCATCAGGCCCAGCACGGCCGGCCGGGCCAGGGAGGGGATTGTCCCGCTCTGCTCTGCCCTGGGGCGGCCTCACCTGCACCATTGGGGCAGTTTGGGGGGACACAATGGAAGGGAGAGATTGAGCCATTGGAGAGTGTCCAAAGGAGGGCAAGGAAGATGGGGAAGGGCCTTGGGGGGAAGGCGTGTGAGGACACTGAGGGCACTTGGTGTGTTCAGCTGGAGAAAGGAGACTGAGGGGAGACCTCACTGCAGTTCCAACTTCCTGGGGAGGGGCAGAGGAGGGGCAGGCCCTGAGCTCTGTTCTGGGGAGACCAGGGACAGGACTGAGGGAATGGCCTGGAGTTGTGTCAGGGCAGGGTCAGGTTGGGTCTTAGAAAAAGATTCTTCCCCCAGAGGGTGGTTGGGCACTGAACAGGCTCCCCAGGGCAGTGGGCACAGCACCAAGGCTGACAGAGCTCAAGATGCATTTGGAGGATACTCTCAGGCTCATGGTGTGACCCTTGTGGATGATCCTGTGCAGGGCTAAGGGTTGGACTGGATGATCCTTGTGGGTCCCTTCCAACTCAGCACATTCTGTCATTCTCTGATTATCAACCCTGTGTTCAGCACAAACCAAAACACAGCCCTGCACCAGCCACGGGGAAGAAATTTAACTGTACTCCCCCTGAAACCAGCACAGCCTTTAGGGGCTCTCCCAGAAACATCCCACAGTCCATTTGCCACCTGTAACCAGTGACTCTGAGTTCCTGCTTCCCCAGCCCCAGAGATGGTCTCCTTGTCTGCTCATTCCTCCACACTCTATTTTCAGTGTTGGCATCTTAACCAGACAAGCCCCTGGGAATAATTTACTTGTAAGTCTTCATTTCTTTTGTGGTTAATTAGATCTCAGAATCTCAGAAGTGCATTCAAAATAAATATATTGTATTAAAGAAGAAATGAGAAAATACTTCCTTTTTTGTGGCCTGTTTACATTTTTCCTGTTTATACATTGATATCAGCCATCTCCATTTGATATTGATCCCAGGCATGTCCCAATTCATTCTGAATAGATAAGAAAATCAAGACCCTTTTATGTCTGACAATCCATCAGACTTTATCCCTATCCCCACTCCACCATTCCCTCATCAAAGCCCTGGCACTCAAAGCAGCCTTGGGCAAATCTCAGCTTCCTCCACTCAAGGCTGGACCTGCAGGTTTCAGCTCCTTGGCACCAACTCCCACCTGCCTGGCTTGGAGAAAGAGCTGCCCAAGACACAGAGGGATGTTCATTTATGGCCAGCAAACAAAACCGAAGGAAAGCACAGCTCAAAAAAACCCAGAAGTCCTTCCCCTACTGTATATTAAGTCCACATTGCCTCCACTGAAGTCCATGTTCTGCAGTAGATAGTCTTAGACTGATGGCAAACACCTTCTGTGTCAAGCACAGATCCCAAGATCCCCCCAACACTCCCTGCCCCGCATTCTGTCCATATTTGCCCTTTGCACACAGGGAGTCACACACTGAAGTCACAAGTTCCCTCCATCCACAGAGGGAGGAAAAGAGAGAAAGTGAATGAATTTCTGTGCTGTACAGAGCTAAATCTGCACTCATCCCAATATTCTGGGTTTACAGGACCTTTATCAAACACATTCTGCAGCATCTGTTCACTGGGGAAACATCTGTGTGGATGGCCAGGCCCAAGGAGTGGTGGGCAATGGAGTTCCATCCAGTGGTGTTCCCAGGGCTCAGCACTGGGCTCAGGGCACTTCAATCTCTTTCTCAATGATCTGCACAAGGGCATCGAGTGCAGCCTCAGGCAGTTCCCAGGGGACACCCAGCTGGGGGGGAGTGTTGATGTGCTGGAGGGCAGGAAGGCTCTGCAGAGGGATCTGGACAGGCTGGATCCATGGGCCCAGGCCACTTGGAGGAGGTTCGACCAGGCCAAGTGCCAGGTGCTCTACCTGAGACACTTTCATCTGGTCAGTCCCATCCCCCTGTCCATTGTTGGATGTCACTCAGGAGCCCTTGGCTCCCTGTGCATCTCCAGGATGGACTTTCACAGCCAACCTCTCTGCCCGGGTGGCAGGAGGGCCTACACTGATAAGGCCTAAAATCCCATCAGACAATGCCAACAGTGCCAGCTCTCATGCAAGCTGTCTGTGAGATCTGAGAGTTACCGGTGGCACCATGGGAATGGTTTTGGTGTTGAATGATGCTCAAACCAGCCTGATTCACCCAACTCCAAACACACATCCTGCTTTTGGAAGTTGGAGGGGACATAGAAGCTGGTAACTGGCCTGTCCATTTGTGAGGAGCAGTCAATCCCTTCATCCTATGGAAGTCTAGTCCCCTTTCATACAGGCAGGTTCCTCTAACACAGCCCTTCTTGGGGTAGATGTGTCGAGATTCCTGCCTTGGGTGGAGACGCCCTCCAAGGACACTCCTCAAGGCTGAGCAAAATGAATCTCCCCACAACTGTTGGTCTGGGTGAGTTACATCAGCTCTCTACATAATAATTATTTCTTTTGACCAGCTTTAATATAATTGTTTCAATAATTACTTCAATATAGTGCACTATCCTATCTGTACTACTAGTAGATTTAGCCTTTATACTGTGCAGTAAACAATTCTGATTTAGATCTTGGTCTGATCATTTGTAAAAATAAATTATTCATTTTATATAAATATTGCCATTTGGCCAATCATTAAAACCTGTGGGACAAAAGTGGTTCAAACCCACTTCTGTAATTCCTTAAATTTAATTTGTTGACAAAATCTGAGGCAAATATTGGATCCCTTATTCTTTGAGGCTCCGCAGTGGGATAATGGCTCCTTGATTCCATGAGGTTGCACTGTTTCCCAGCATTCTTGGGCTCCAGAAGGCCCTGCAGTGTGACAATGGCCCACTGAGTCCATCATTTTCCCCACTGTCACAATAGACCTTTGATTCCATGAGGTTCCACAGTGTCACAATGTTCCCTTTGACTCCAGAAGGCCTTGCAGAATCAGAATGGCCCCTGGATTCTGTGAGGTTCCACAGGGTCACAATGGACCCTTGATTCCATGAGATTCCACAATGTCCCATTGGTTCCCTTTGGTTGCAAAAGGTTCTGGGATGTCACACTGGCCCCTTGATTCCCTGATGTTCCACAAAGTCCCGGGATCCTTTTGATTCCATGAGGTTCCGCAGTGACCCATGTTCCCTTTGTTTCCAGGAGGCCCCAGTGTATTCCAATGGCCCCTAGATTCCATGAGATTGTACCATGTCCCAGAGTTCCTTTGGTTCCCTGAGTTTTGGCAGTGTCCCAAGTCCCTTTGTTTCCATCAGGCCCTGCCACATCCCAGACTCCCTTTGGTTCCATGAGGTGCTGCAGGGTCACAATGTCCCCTTTATTCCATGAGGTTCTGCCACATCCCAGGGTTCCTTTGGTTCCATGGAATTCCACAGGGACAAAACTCCCTGCTTCTTATCCTTCCTAAATTTGTGGGCCCATTCTCTCCCTGCCTGGGATGGAGCACCATTGTGTTTCTGCAGGAATGGATCCATGGCCATCCTGCCACTGCGCCAATTTAATGCTGCACAAACGTCACTGCAGGCCCAACACTGGATGCAGGAACAGTCTGGGAACTCCAGGCCTGCTCCCATTCAGCAGAGCCAGTCGGGGTCCCAAAGAGCACAAGTGATTGACTGCAACCCCTGCAGTTCTCTGGCATTGCTGGGGACAAATGCAGGAACTGCCAGGAGCTCTGCAGAGCCCTGACAGTGCCACTGCAATCCCAAGCTGCATTGCCCGGGTCAACACTCAGCACAGCCAAGGCCACAACCCTTCCTGAAAGGTGTCCCTTCTGGGCAGGGTAGGGGGACAAACCCCTCCATCTGTCCCTGCACATGTTGTGTCCAAGTCTCATCCACCACTTAACACAAAGTCAGAGTACATTTTATACCTTATTAACCAGGACTGTGGAAAGTGCTGTGGGTGGGACTGTGGTCCAATTTCCACTTCATTTGTGGGCACGTTGTACAGAATATTTCTTGGTAGGAGGTGCACTTGGTTTGTACAAAACATCTCTGGGTATCAAGAACAAAGAGACCATGCAGCTTCCACCTCGCTCCATTTTCCTCGTCCGTGATGTGTCAACACACATCACAAGGCTTTCATCTGATTTCCGTGTCTGTTCTGATCCCCACGGGCCCCGTAGTGATTTGAGCTTTGCATTTTCTTCACTGTTTTGTGCTTCCAACACACCCACACACACACACATCCTCCAGTCTGGGCCTCCCAAAGAACTCAGGAGTTTGCTGTTAGTGTTTCGCACTACAGGGGCTGGAACTTGGGCCACAATCTGTGCCAGGAGCAGAGAGATCCCTGGACAGAGACTTCTTGGCAATGGAGTTATTAAGAAAAAAGGACAGGCTGTGGGGATCAGTGTCAGGGCATGGCCTGGGAAGTGTTTTGAGCAGCCTCCTGTTTACCATGACCAGCTTTTTCATTCCCTTTTCCTTCTGTTTTCTCATGTTTGTTCCTCCTCAAACTGCCGTGATCTCATCCTTTCCTTTCCTTTGTTTCTTCCCTAGAAATCCCATGACAAGTCTTCCTCAGTCCCCAAATGTGCTTTCTTGTTGCCCATCATAAGTTTCAAACCCTGAGCATGAAAACTCCATCCACATCTGTGAGGTCATGCTGGGAGGCTCTGCCATTGACCTACTTGGTGAAGGCTTCACACAAATATTTTGGAACTCTGTTTTAATTATTTTTTTACCTTTTGGGCTTAGAAAGGTTTCTCTAAAAACATGGCAATTCATGTCCTGGAAATGGCAATTCTTTGGAGAAGGAGGTTGGGACTCAAAGAATCACAGAATGGTTTGGGTTGAAAGGGAGGTAAAAGGTCATCTGGTCCAAGTCCCTGGACATGGACAGTGACATCTTTTACTAATTCAGGTTACTCACAGTCTCTGACCTTGGACAAATGCAAGGATGGGACATCAAATTCTCTGGGAACTTGTTCCAGTTCTTGCCACCCTTATTGTTAAATATTTCTTCCGATTATAGATAAAATACTCCAGTCTTCAGTTCAAAGCCATTGCCCTGTGTTCTGCCACTACAGGCCTTGGTAAAATGTATCCCTGTGTTTTCCTTAGACTATGAGCACCATGTGTTCATCTGTAAACACCTTGGAGAGTACCCAGGGATCTCCCAAGAAAAGATTTGGAGGCCTCAAGCCCATAACCACTCCGTAGGGACCTGGGAGCTCTGGGCTCCATGGTGTGGAGACTGGACAGTGCAGGAGTAGCCAGAGAAGGCTTGAAGGGTGGTTTCAGAGATGAAGGATCCTTTTGTCATAGCAGGAAACAGCATGAGAAATAAAGAAATAATGCCAAGTTCAGCTGGAGAGGTCCAGAATGGAAACAAAGAGAAAGGAGTTTCACTCTGAGGGCAGTGCTGTGGTGCAACACATCACCCAGAAGGAGTCTGGATGAGCCCAAGGCTTTGTGTGTGCAGGAAGAGCCAGGGAGGACGCAGAGATGTCAGTGCAGGAAGGTGCCAGCCAGGTGGGGCAGCCGGGGGGATGACGACAGCCTGCAGGGAAAGGGGCAGGGCATGGACACCGTAGGACAGCCTGGACTGGAGAGGAGACAGGGATGGGGAGAAGCTGAAAGGCCCTGACACAGCCACCTTCTGCAGGCCTTTGGCCAGGGCTGCTGTCTGTGCCCCTGATGCCAGGAGGAGACAAGTGGCCCTCACAGCCCTGGGGCCTCATGGCCTCCTTGTCCCTGCTCAGCAGCCTGGCAGGTGCCACCCCATGGTCCTGCCCTTGGCATTGCACATCCCACATCCCAGTGCCCCAGGAAGAGCCCTGAGGAATGAGGCAGGGACAGGATCTGCCTTCCCAGGGGATGGGGGCCAGGGCTTGGCCCGTTGGATTAAGGAAAGAAGTCAAAGTTTATTCAGCATCAGAGCCACCTTTCCCTTGCTTGTCCATCCTTGTCATCACTGTCTGCAGTTTTCTGTTCCAACTGGAATCTGGGGACACGTTCTCAGTCGTGTCCCTCATTGGGACCCATTAACAGTACAAGAAACTTCAGTATTTCAAACTCATTTTGAGTTCTTGAAAAGTTGTTTGAACTTCCTCTCAGGGACTGAGTCTCATGTAAACAACGTGAATCCCCTGAGGGTCATGAAATGCCTGGGGCTGTTGCTGTGTTGCTGAGCTGGGCCAGGCTCCTGCCACACAGGGAACTCCTGGCAAGCAAGAAGAGCTTCAGAGAGACAGCTCTGCTGGTGAGCAGCTCCTCTGCACAGCCCAGCAGGGCTGAGGGCACTGCCTGCAGCACCCAGGGCACAAAAGCAAGGCAGAGAGAGGTTACACACATCCTGAGCTGGGAGGGAAGTCGAGAGGAAGATCCACTGGAGGAGGAATCTTTCCAGGCTTCCTCACGGTGAGTCAGCATGAAGGGCAATGTGTCTGCAGCTGGTGCAAAGATCTCCTAACGCTGGCACATCCCACTCCCTGCTGCACCATCCCAGGCACATCCCAGCAGGGTTCCCTTCTCCCAGGGATGGCTGCAGGGTTGTGAAGCCGGGCTGTGCCACCCAGGCTGCCCCAAGCTGTCCTGCAGAGCAGGGTCCTGCAGCCCAGGGCTGTGCCGGGGCAGGAGCTCTGCCACTGCCAGGGGCAGCTCTCAGCCGGGCTGGGGAGCTCCCTCAGGGCTGGGCAGAGGCTGGGGGTGGAAAGAGCAAAGCCTGGCAGGGCAGGTTTCTTCTTCTATAAAGTGAGAGTTTCATGGGTCGGCTGCTCACAGAACCAGAGCACCCCAGGATATTTTCCAGGGGATACTTCAAGGGGAAGGTCCAAGGAGGGATTTCTCTCAAGCTCTCAAGCCACATGCCTGCTGGTTTGAGTTGCAGAGGGAACTCTGAGGAGCTACCCAGGGCTGAGAACAATTTGCTGGCACTGTTGGTGTCTGGGAGGTGGCACAGCTGGCTCAGGGTGATGCTGCCCTGAGTGCCCAGTGGGCTCTGCCCTGGCCTCTCCCAGCTGGACCCTCCGTGTGCATTTCCTTGGTTCTCAGCTTGCCCCTGGTCCTGAGGTTGTTCCCTCCTTCTCTCAGTCAGGCTCACTGGGAGGGGAGTTCAAGCTACACAGTCCAACACTGATCCCAGGATTCCCCTATGGCAGATGTGTCCCTTGGAATGAGACATTCCAATTGTCCTCTGCCCTGTGGGGTGTGAGCAGTGAAGTCTGTGGGCCTGGGTAAGGAGCTCTTTTTCCCTCAATCAGACCCCGTCATTAGGACACTTGGCTCTTTTTTGAGGTGTCCTTCTAAGGTGGGAGCTGCCCTGGAGAATGCAAATCATCCTCCCAGCACAGCTGTGTTCTCTGAAAGCCCCAGTGGAGAGGGGAAGAGATGCTGTGCCCATGCCAGGAGATGCTGTTGGGTTGGGGAGATGAGCCACGGGTGTCCTTGGCTCCAAGTGGGGTGCTGAGCCCTTGAGACAGGCTGAGACATTGAGGGGTCTGGAATGGATCCCTCTTTCAACAGTTTCTGGTGGCTTTTCAGACCCAAATGGGAGTGTCATCAATGTCCATCTCAGGAAGAAGCAAAGCCAAAGCAGTTGGGAACAAGAGAGAGGGACAGACCAGCTCCTCTCCCTCTGCACTAAGCCCCAGACAATCCTTCTGCCTGGCAGGACCTACTGTGTTCTCCATGAGTGGATCAGAAATGCTGAGGGGTTCTGACATCCAGGAACATTCCTAAGGAGAGATGAGGGAATTGGAAAAAAAAAATAAATAAAATGAAACAAACCTGTGACACTGCCTTCTGCTGTCCTGGTTTTTCTCAGAAACTGGGAGTGTAATGGGAGCAGTTTCATGTGACACAGCTGAACACCAGGACAGGCCCCTGTGCCCACCATGCCCATGACCCCACCGGTGGAGAGCAGGGCTGAGCCCTCACACCAAGTGGGCAGAGGGTCTGCTCCTCATGGCAGATGTAGTGAGCCCCAACCAGGGCTCCAGCCATGGAGCTGAAGGAGAGACTCCTAGAAAAGGAAAACCAATGTAGCAGCGAGAGGGGTGTTGGAAAGTGGCTTTCAAATTTCTCAGAATGTTCTGCCCTAACTTGACACTGTTATTTCCTACTTGAACAGTGCCCCACATCTAGAGGCAACAAATGCCCAACATCAGTTCCCTCAGCCAGTTCCTCCTCCTGGCATTCGCAGACAGGAGGGAGCTGCAGCTACTGCACTTCTGTCTCTTCCTGGCCATCTCCCTGGCTGCCCTCCTGGCCAACGGCCTCATCCTCAGCGCCGTAGCCTGTGACCACTACCTGCACACCCCCATGGGCTTCTTCCTGCTCAACCTCTCCCTCACAGACCTGGGCTGCATCTGCACCACTGTCCCCAAAGCCATGCACAATTCCCTCTGGGACACCACAACCATCACCTACACAGGATGTGCTGCACAGCTCTTTTTCTTTTTCTTCTTCATCTCAGCAGAGTATTTCCTCCTCACCATCATGTGCTACGACTGCTACGTTGCCATCTGCAAACCCCTGCACTACGGGACCCTCCTGGGCAGCAGAGCTTGTGCCCACATGGCAGCAGCTGCCTGGGCCACTGGGTGTCTAAATTCACTGTTGCACACAGCCAATACATTTTCCCTGCCCCTGTGCCAGGGTAATGCCCTGGGCCAGTTCTTCTGTGAAATCCCACACATCCTCAAGCTCTCCTGCTCACAGTCCTATGTCAGGGAACTTGGGTTCATGGTGTTTGGTGTCTGTTTAGCATTTGGTTGTTTCATTTTCATTGTTTTCTCCTATGTGCAGATCTTCAGGGCTGTGCTGAGGATCCCCTCTCAGCAGGGACGGCACAAAGCCTTTTCCACGTGCCTCCCTCACCTGGCCGTGCTCTACCTGTTCCTCAGCACTGCAGCATTTGCCTACCTGAAGCCCCCCTCCATTTCCTCCCCATCCCTGGATCTGGCACTATCAGTTCTGTACTCAGTGGTTCCTCCAGCACTGAACCCCCTCATCTATAGCCTGAGGAACCAGGAGCTCAAGGATGCCATGAGGAAAATGATAACTGGGTGTTTTTCAGAAGCCATAAACTCTCTTTCTTCTGCATGTTATGTACCTCATTAAAGGCCAATCCTTTTATGTACTTCATTAAAGGCCCACCATATCTTCTCTATTTTTTACTCCTGGTTGGAGTGTTATTTTGAGAGAATTTGTTCACATCAAAAAGTCTTTATATATATAAAGATATATATAAAGATATATATATAAAAGTATATAAACACCATTTTCAATTCTGTGTTTGCCTTTCTAGCCTGGCCCACAGGCTGTACAAATTGGCAATTGTACTTGCTGTGTGCTTAGGCCAAATAAAGAACTCTGCACTGACTTGTTTGCCTGACATCTTTCCTCTCTGACTTCTCTGCAGCTGCAGGGTCGGTGCCTCTGTGCAGAGCTGGGCCAGAAAAGAGTCCCAGCAGAGCAGCACTGCCAGGGAGCAGCAGCCCTTCTCCTGCCTGGCCTCCTCTCCCTTCCCTTCCACACTGTCCTGCAGAGCCCTGTGTTGTTGGAGGCCTCAGTGCTCTGGCAGTCGGTCCCAGTCCTGCTGCAGGACTGTCCAGGGACTGCAGGCAGGGACAGCCACGGGCACTGCTGGCACAGAGCTGACCTCTGCAGCAGCACTGCCATCCTGCAGGGGCATCTCCTCAGAGCAGGGCCTCAAAGCTTCCATCTGCTTTCCACTTTGCTCTCCAGGATGTGCCCAACACAACGCCCTGCAGAGGAAAACAGCAGTGACCAGCACAAGGGTGGGAGTGCTCAGGGTGGGGGCACCCAGCAGTGCCCTGGCACAGCCAGCGCCGCTCCCAGCACTGGCCTCTCACCCCAGGCCATTGTTCTTCCCTCCAAGGAGGGACATCAAATGACCAGCTCAGGAGTCCATGTTTGCACTGCATGCACAAGACATGCCCATATGTCACAGCTTGGGGCTGGGTGGGGGGAAGGCTTAGACAAAGTTGATGGCAGAAGCGTCTCGTTGAGCTACGAGGTGCAGAAAGGACCCACTTGCTTTCTAAATTCCTTCTCAGAGAGGAGCCTGGAGGTGGCTGGATCGAATCTCAGGCTCAGATTTTGGTTTCAATAGAAGGAATTATAGAGGTGTGATTCAATCACTTTGTCCTGCAGGTTTTAGTGATGGCAAATGAGAAATATTTCTAGAAAATGAATTGTTTATTATGACAAATGAACAGAAAATTGATCACACAATTGAAGAGATGAAAGAACTTAAAAAGAATTATTTCCTGCACAGCATAAAAGCAAAAACCTCCTAGTACTATAGTGTACACTAGACAGTGCAGTCTATCAAAGTCATTCTATTAAAGCAATTGGATCAAAGCCAGCAAAAAGAAACAATCCTGAAGCAGAGATTGAGGTAACTCACCCCACAGCGACAGGGGGTAGTTCCCTCTCTTTCACTTAACCCCTGGGCAGTGACCATGAGGAGCTGTCCCTGCTTCATGGCAAAAGCTCCACACACTTGAAGGAAGTCTGTGGAAGAATCTGCCACAGGAAAGTCGGACGGGGCATTTATAGTTATAAAGAGTTTGACTGACAGACATTTGCAGGCCAGGGAGCAGCTTATCGGTCAAATCCTGCTTCAGAAAGCAGGATGTGTGTTTGAAGTTTCATGAAGTATTTTGAGTTTAGCATAATTCAATATTAAAAACAGCACCTTGGTACCAGCAGTAACTCACTACAGAGAGCGTGCATTGTTTGCATTCTGACCAGTTTTTAGGTATTGTCAGAGCAGAGCATCCTCCCAGAAATGGCCCCTTGAATCCATGAGGTTGCATAAACTCTCAGGGTTCCTTTGTTTCCTTGAGGCCTCTCAGTGTCACAATGGCTCCTTGATTCCAGGATGTTCCAAAACATCCCAGGGTTCCCTTGGCTCCAAGAGGCTCCCCAGTGTCCCACCGGCCCCTGGATTCCAGGAGGCCCTGCAGTGTCCCAATGGCCACTCGGTTCCATGAGCCACAGCGGCTGCCGCCGGCGTCTGTGCCCGGAGCCGCCGCTCCCACGGGGCTGCCGCACTCACCGCCGGGGTTGCCGCTCGCGCAGCCGCCGCTCTGCCCCGGCTGCACCGGGACCCGGCACCGCCTCGGGCCTGCGCTGCCGCCTCAGCAGCCAGAGGGACACAGGGATGGGGGACCTTTGCTCTGCCACTGATGGGGCCTGGCTTTGTTCTGCTTGGGTCTGGGCTTTAGGAAAATTGCTGTTCATTTTCATGCTCCACTGGAACAGCTCATGAATTCCAAAGGTTTCCTAATCCAGGGGGAGGGGTTTCTATGGCATCGGAGGTGCCGCCCCTCGGGACACATTGTCAATAAACCATCCAGCTGATTTGGATGGGTGTAAGAGCTGGGGAACACAGGACAATCAGTCATCCCATGAAAACCTTGGAACATTCCCTGCCTGAATCAGAACCCAAATGGAACAGTTTGGAGACAATTCCCAAATAGTTTGGAAACTCCAGTCATTCCTGACACCAGGATGGAAATTCAGCAGATAACTAAAGCCAGTCCCCTTGTGAGCCCACACCCAGCAGGGCTGAGGGAGACCCTGGCAGCTCCCCAGCACCTCCCTCTCAGTGGGACACCTCTGGCAGCCTCTCCCAGCTCGGGAACCCTCCAGTTTGCAACACTCCAAAGACCCTCCCTGATGCCCAGGACAATTCTGATCCCCCTCCACAAACACTCCTCCAGCTGGGACCCTTGTCTGGTGGGAAACACAAAGGGATTTGGGGGAGTGTTTCCCTGACAACAAGGAGAATTTGGGAGAGAGGGACCTTTCCACACCCAGCTATTGATGTGTCCACACATCTCTGCCTGGGTGTGGGTGTGAATTGACTGTGGTGGGAATGTTGTTATTGTGAATCTATAATTCAGTCACTGTTAAAATTGTAGCACATGCTATTGAATCACTGATAACTGTTCAATTGGTCAATGATTAAGTGCTACTAATGTCTTTCCCTTTCATCAAAAAATATATATTTTTCATGACGTTCACTTTAAAATCTTCCTCCTTAGCTAAACTACAAAACAACTCCAATTAGCTCTAGAAGTCTTGAAGACTTGAAGACAATTAAAGGAATGAAAATAATTTGTTTTTCAGTGTTTTAATGGGTCCCACAGTGTGTTTGGAGTTGCATCAGCTGTCAGTCCAAGATGGGCAATGTCAGAACTGGTGAGGTTGGGGGATGAGGAGAAATGTTGATCATACATGGTCAGTGTGGATCTTCTGAGGAGACATTCAGCATCAAGATCACTTGGAGAACACCTCTATCACCTCTTCTCTGAACTACAAAATATTTCTCCTTGAATTAAAAAAAAAAAGTAAAAACTTTGAAGACTTGTTTTGAAATTGCCTTGAAGACAATTAAAGGAGGACAAAGAGATCATGAGGGATTTCTGGAATTTAATGAGCCCCACGGTGTGTTTGCAGCCCAGCCCATGATCCTGAGGTACTGAGAGAAGATTGAAGCAGCTGCTGAAGAAGTCAGAAGCCAAAGTCCAAGTGCCTTGAAGCATTGCTGGGCCCCACTGAGGGCAGGCACTGCCAAAGCCTCCCCAGGGACTCCTTGGAGCAGCTCCTTGGAGGCCAGGAGTGCAGGCAGACAAAGGCTCTGGGCAGGCCCCTGCAATGCTGAGCAAAGCCTGCCTTGGTTTTGTGGAGCACAAAGGCCAAGGCCTGAGCCCCAGGCCCTGGCCCAGCAGATCCTGTCCCTCCCGGCTGGCTCAGGGCTGTTTGGGGGGCACTGGGATGGGAGGGGGAGGAACAACAAAGGCCCAAAACTGGGCAACCCCTGCCAGGCTCCTGAGGGAGGGGCGAGGCAGAAACCAAGGGCAGAACCTGCCAGGCAAGTTGCTTGTGGTGGCCTGAGTGGCAGAGGCAGCTGCCAGAGGCAAGGGGACAAAGGCCTGGGTGCCTTTGGGCCTTGCAGCCCTGCCAGAGCCCTTGGCCATCTCTCCTGCAGGCTGTCCTGGCCTGGCCCTGCTGCTGCTCTGGCCTTGCAGGCTGCACACACCCCTCCTGCTTTCCCACCCCCTCCCAGCTGCATTTCTAGACCCTCCCTGATGTCTCTGCACCAGCTCTGGCTGTTCCCTGGAACACAAAGCCATGGGCTGATCCTGACTCCCTCTGGGTGACCTCTTGCACCACAAGGGTCCCCATTGAGTGACATTTCTTTTTCCTCACCTTCAGTCTGAACCTTCCAAGCTACTCTTTGTGGAGATTTCATTCTATTTCCAATATGGACAAGAGCTCCATCCTGTCAGATCTCCTTTAGACCCTCTCCAGTTCTTCCTCATTCCTCCAGAATGGGGAACCTCACAGACAGACAGACCAGTCCAGATGTGGTGACCCCAGGACTGAGTCCAGGGGGGTGACAACTCCCTTGTCTGGGTGCCCTCACTCCCCCTAAGGCAGCCCCATGTGCAGTTGGCCTTAAATCAAGGGGTCACTTTGATTCTTTGTAACGTCACGGAATCAAGTGGCACCGTGACACTGCAGGGCCTCATGGAACCAAAGGAATGTAGAGACACTGGAATCTCATGGAACCAAGAGACCACTGTGACATGCGGGGTCTCTTTGGAACAAAAGGAACCTTGAAATATCTCAGAACCCTGTGGAACCAAGTGGCCACTGTGCCTGCCCAGAGCTCCATGGAATCAAGCAGAGCCGCTGCCTCCCCCCCACCGCCGCACGGACTGGAGTCGCCGCCTCTGCCCCGCTTGGACACCTATGGAGTCAGCGTGTTCTTGGGCAGCACAACTGATCTCAGACCAGAGAATTTCCCAGATTTTGCTTTGCCCCCTCTTTTCCTATGGTTTTGTTTTTTGTTCTTTGTTCATTCTGGTGGTAAAGGGAGAGGGGAAACATGTTGATCCTGTTTTTATCTGTTTACAAAAGGGAGTTGGGACAGGGGGAGAGAGGAGGCAATTTCTCTCTCTGCTGTTGCTTTGAACTCTTCTGTTGGTATTGCTGGTTTTGCTGTTATATTTCTTGTCAGTAAACTCTTATTTTCTCAATTATACCTCCTTGTATTTTGTCTCCTTGCACTGGTGGGGAATAAAATGGAAGTGAATTCATTTTATTGGAATTCCTGCCCCAAAATGTGTCTTTAAACCAGGGCAGGTTGCTCAAGGGCTCCCTGAAATTTGGCATCATTCACAAAGGACTTGAAAATACATTTTGTCCCATTGTACAGAGAGATAATAAAGATGTTCTCTAGTGGTGTTCAAGGGCTGACCACTGAGGGATTTCACCAGGAAGTTGCTGCCAAGAGGACTTTGTACCATGGATTTTATTTGACATTCTTCATTCAGCCAACTTCCCACCCAGCACATCTTCCACGTCTTCAGTCCAGCTCTCACCAGTCTGATGATAAGGAGACCACAGGAGACCATGTCAGGGGCCTTGATAAAGTCTGGGCACACAACATCCTCTATTCCCTCCCACAGGGGTTCTGCAATCCCTGCCTTGTCCTTCCCATGCCTGGCAATGGCTGCAGGAGGACTTGCCCTATCCCCTTCCCTGCTGAGCCTGAGCAGTCTGGAAGTCTGCCAACCCTCCTTGCTGCCCTGTTTGCAGACTGCTTCCATGTCTGCCTTTGCCAAGGCCCCAGGAAGCTCTGGGATGGCTCTGGCCTTTCCAAGGGTTTGGGAGAGGTCTCCCAGTGACAATGCCCAGACTTCTCAATATCCCTGACACCAAAACCTTTTCTATTATCCCACAATTCCAGATTAGTCCTCAGGACACAACACATATTCTCATGGTTCTTCAGGAGAAAATTAGATGTGATTTCATTATAGAGGTCAACTGGTGGAGCAGCTCAGTCTGCTCTGGCCCCACAGCAGTGCCCAGCCCAGGGTGCTGCAGAGCTCTGGGCATTCCCCCCACAGCCCCAGCCCCTCTGAAGGGCACAGCAGCTCCTGGGGCACAGAGAGGAGTCTCAGCATCCCCATCAGCTCAGGGGCTGGACACTCAGCATGGCAGGAGGAAATGGAGGTCAGGGAAACTGCAGGAGCCCTGGTGTCACCTCCAGGAGATGCCCAGCACAGCCTGACTGTGCCCCTCAGTGCCAGCCCCTCTGCCCAGCCCAGCACAGAGTCCTGGCCCAGGGACAGAGCAGCCTGTCCCCAGGGGGGCTGCAGAAAGAGGTTTCTCTGTGTCAGGGATTCCTCTCTGCAGGCCCAGAAATGCTCCCTTGCTCTTCTCCAGGGACATCCCTTTGCCCAGGTCAGTGTGTCCAGGCTGCCTTGGCCAGTTGCAGATCCCAGCCTGGGATCCCTGCAGGGCCCTGAGCTGGAGGTGCTGCTCTGCACAGGGAGGGGCTGTGGCACCCTGGGCTGACCCTGCACTGACCATGCTGGTCAGGGTGGGGAGCAGACCCAGCAGGATGGGGATCACTCCTTTCCGCCTTCTGCCATAGTCCTGGAAGGCTCAGTAGCCAAGAACAAGGCTGGGCAGGACCATGGGCTGTTTCCAATGGCACAAAGGGCAGGGCAGGGCTCCACTCCATGCAGCCTGTGGGCTGGAGAGTTCTTCAGGACACCCTCCTGGAAAGCCCACCACTGGCTCTGGTACAGCCCCCCCTGAACTGGGGAGGCACAAAGGGGAGTTCACTGCAGGTGAGACGAGTCACTGGCCAGAGTCCTTTCTCTGTTCCTGCTGCGTCCCCTGGGGTTGCAGAACTCTCCTTTACCAGTTCAAAGGCAGATTTAGTACTTGATCTCTGGTGACTCCACCCTGGGCAGGATTCTGCTCCAGGGCTCCTTTCTCTGCTGACTGGATGGGACAGGCTGTCCCTGCAGATCCTCTGTGCTCTCCTGCACTTCCTGAGTTCCTACAGACAAGTCCTCACCTGCCATCAGAGCCCTCACAAGCTGCAGAGCCCCAGGCAGGTGACTTGGAGACCATTTGCCACTGGCCACCAGCACAGAACATCTGACCCAGCCCTCAGTCCCTCAAGTACCCCAGTGAGTCACTTCTCTCACTGCAAGGACTGAATGGGGAAACAAGCAAAGCAATGAGACTTTGCAGAGTCTATTCCTTGGCCTTGTTCTTTACACCAACCTTTCAAAAAGAACAAAGTCTTCAGGAACTGCCCATGGGGATCCCCTTTCCTGATGGAAATGATGTTAAGGAGCCCAGCTCTGTCCCAGCAGTGCCCAGGGCCTGTCCCTGCCCATGGTCACAGGACTGACACACAGCAGGGACTGAGCTGCCAGAGCACTCAGGCCTTGGGCAAGGAGCAGAAAGGAGAGGGAGGCAGTGGAAAAACACATCTCTGAAAAGGCCAAGAGCTGCTGCTCCCTGGCAGTGCTCCTGTACCAGGACTCTTTACCCCTTCTCCTCTGCACACAGGCACTGCCCTCCAGCTTCAGGGAAGTTGTTGGAGGGAGAATCGGGAAAAAAAATTCAAGTCCTTTATTCTACTCAGAGATTGTGATTCCTTATGTACAGAATAACAAAATCAGGATGTTTGACAAAGAAATTGCTGCAGAAACTTTTATTTTCTTTAAATGCACACAGAGAATGATCCCTCATTTACACAATTGTGGGTCAAAACAGAGTTAGAGAGTGAATTAAGAATGAGATGAAGAATAAATTTCAGTGTTAACAACATTTAAAGAGGAAAAAATGTAGGAAATGGCCCCCACCACCACTCTCAAAAGATTTAGAAAGCAGGCTGGGCCAGTAAATGGCTACACAATGAGTGTTGTGCAGAAGAAAAGAGGCAGGATCTTGCTCTTGAAAAGCATCTAGTCATCATTTTTCTCAGGGCATCCTTGAGCTCCTGGTTCCTGAGGCTGTAGATGAGGGGGTTCAGTGCTGGAGGTAATACTGAGTACAGAACTGCCACCACAAGGTCCAGGGATGGGGAGGAGTTGGAGGGGGGCTTCAGGTCGGAAAATGTGGCAGTGCTGACAAACAGGGAGACCACAACCAGGTGAGGCAGGCACATGGAAAAGGCTTTGTGCCGTCCCTGCTGAGAGGGGATCCTCAGCACAGCCCTGAAGATCTGCACATAGGAGAAAACAATGAAAATGAAACAACCAGATCCTAAACAGACACTAACCACAATGAGCCCAAGTTCCCTGAGGTAGCCTGAGTGTGAGCAGGAGAGCTTATGGATGGCAGGGATTTCACAGAAGAACTGGCCCAGGGCATTGCCCTGGCACAGGGGCAGGGAAAATGTATTGGCTTTGTGCAGCAGAGCATTGAGAAAGCCAGTGGCCCAGGCAGCTGCTGCCATGTGGGCACAAGCTCTGCTGCCCAGGAGGGTCCCGTAGTGCAGGGGTTTGCAGATGGCAACGTAGCGGTCGTAGCACATGATGGTGAGGAGGGAAAATTCTGCTGACATGAAGAAATAAAAGAAAAAGGCCTGTGCAGCACATCCCATGTAGGAGATGGTCCTGGTGTCCCAGAGGGAATTGTGCATGGCTTTGGGGACAGTGGTGCAGACGCAGCCCAGGTCTGTGAGGGAGAGGCGGAGCAGGAAGAAGCCCATGGGGGTGTGCAGGAGGTGGTCACAGGCTACGGCGCTGAGGATGAGGCCGTTGGCCAGGAGGGCAGCCAGGGAGATGGCCAGGAAGAGCCAGAAGTGCAGGAGCTCCAGCTCCCGCCTGTCTGCGAATGCCAGGAGGAGGAACTGGGAAATGGAGCTGCTGTTGGACATTTGTTATTTCTTAGCACATGATCTGTTTCAGAAAAGGAAAGGACAGGGAACAGTTAAGACAGACCTCTGTGGAAAAGCCACTCCATTTCTAAAAGAAATCAATGTGTCAAATGCCACCAAATTCACTGCCAAGGAGTCTGTTTTGCTCTGCTGTGGTGTGACATATAACTTTTTTGGTAAAGCTCTCAGACACACAAGGAATGTCAGTTGTAACACATCTTGAATACAAAAGTTCCCTCTCTACACCCATGATTCAGAAGAGCTGGAGCTGCAGTGCAGAAGCTTAGTCTGTCCTTAGAATAATTGTACCTGTGTTTTCTATTTTTACCATCACATCTGGGGAAGGTTCTTTTCCACTGCAGGAAGCCTCATTTCTATGGCCCAGCACACAGTGCCCAGCAGAGTTGCCTGAACACCCTCTTGCCCAGGCCTTGGGTGCACTTGCCCCCCACTCCCTGCCCAGGGCTCTGCTGCCTGGAGCTGTCCCTGCCAGCAGCTGCTTCCCTGGGCCCAGGGCTGGGCCCTGCCAGTGCTGAAAGAACCCTTCCCAGCCCTGGGGGCTCAACTCTGCCCTGCAGAGCCCTCCCAGCAGCACAGGGCACTGCCCAGGGGCATCTCTGGCTGGGCAGGTTCTGATGGCAATGTCAGAGCAACCCTGAGGAGGCTGGAAAAGTGGCACTGATGCATCTATTAGACAGTTTTGATGTCTGATACTCTCAGGTTCAGCACTCTCTAATCTAACAGAGTTCAAGTTTCAGCGTCTCCTCCTGTGCTCAGAGATTAATTTCCCTGTCACAGTCAGCACCCAGACAACCCAGAGTATAACACTGAAAGAACTGGTTCTTTCTCTTGAAGGTACCCCCTGTCTGTCTGTGCCTCTTGTAAATACCTTCTGGGAAATTTGCTGCTTAGATCTGGAGCTGTGACCAGCCCTCATCCCTGCAGCACACTTTGGAGATCAGGACTCTGCCCTGCTCTGCCCTCCCAGGAGTTGTTCCTTCCCCACAGCCCTTCTCCCCCAACCCCGTGGCAGCTCCTTGGCCGGGCTGAGAGCTGACCCTGGCAGGCAGCAGAGTCCCTGCCCCAGCACACAGAGCCCTGGGGGCAGGACCCTGCTCTGCACCACAGCCCTGGGCACCCCTGGCTGCATCCCCACCTTCCCACCCCACAGCCAGCCCTGGCACAGGGAACCTTCTGGCCCTGGGCCTCTGATGGGGCAGCAGCAAGTCCTGCTCTGCAGCAGCTTCTCCTGCTGCACCCCAGCAAATCCAGCAGAGCCATCCTGACAGCTCCTGCCACTGCTGCCATTTGGCAGTTGGGAGAGGCACTTGCAGGAACTCACCTGCACTGCTCTGCAGCCAGAGCCTGACTGTGGAAAGGGCTGGCAAGGTTCCTGCCCTGAGCAGCTCTGCCCTGTCCTCCTAAAAGGAGAAGATGCAAAAAACGAGCTCGAGAGTCAGAGACACATCCTCATAGAGGTACAGGCAATGCTCTAACTTTATTCCAAAAATACACACATTATCAAGGGTCCTACAGGGTTCACACGCTCTGTTCTAACTTTCTATTGGTTACATTCACTTTCACACACTATATCTGTAACTTTATTGGCTCTACTAGTCAAGGCACATTTTCAGGCCCCCCCATCTTCTGGTTTCTCACATCCTGGATAACAACCTCCTTCTTTGTTTTCCTCTATGCAGCTTTCTGATATCTGCTGCTCAAGGACACACATCTGCTGCTGGAGAACACAGGTCCCTGCCGTCCGGCACGCAGGCCGGATTGTGCAAGCAGGCCTGATGCAGAATATGTCCTGCATCATCTAAGATTTTCCTCAACAATTCCCCCTTTTTCTTTTGCACAATCCAGGCCTGACTGATGGTCTTTTGCTTGGTTCATCTCTTTGTTCCATGTGGTTCTTGAGAACTTTTATTTTGCAAATGAAACTTCATTTAACTCAGGGTTATGTGCCTCCCACTCTTTATCCAAAGGTGCTTATGCATATGTAAGGTAATATGGTTTACGCATTTGTGAGCAAAACCAGAATATATTAATAATCATATATTCATACATTCATATGCATACATTCACACAACTTTCATGCGTGATGGCCATCACTTCATGCTCTCACACAAACATACTTTTGAGTTGTATTTTGCTGTGTTTTCTGGTTGTGAACTGAGAAATTATCATTCTTGTGTTTTGCCCTCATCTGAGTAAGATCTAATTATGCATTTCTTGTTTTTATGAAAGTATAACTTGGAAAACATAAACATATTTCTGCTTCACGTTCAATTCAAAACCCAAATACATACAAACATTCTTATAGTTTAAAGATAAATATATACTCATATTTTTAAAGCAAAACACACACTTCTCTATGCAAATGGGCTTTTGGACTTCAAAGAGAACTTGTCAATAGTCACTACAAAAACTTCAAAAGCTCCTCTTCTCCACCATGTTTAAAACAATTCTGGCTATTTAGGCAAGCAACCTCAAGTAACAGTCAGCAAGACCATTTCATGAACTTATCTTTCCTCACTCTCCCCCCCCTTTTTTTTTTTTTTTTTTGTACTGAAATTAAACTGTTAGGTTAGTTGTTGCATAAATAAAAAGCTTAGCTTTGTTGACTTTGAACTTAGTGTCCTGTGCAAGGACAGGTCTTTATATGATTTGCCTGTGGCATGCTGTATCTCAGGGGTCTGTCTTATCATCATCTTCTTTTTCACTGTTTCTGTCAAATGTTTTTGGAGAGTTGTCAACTAATAGCAAAATACCAATTAATCTCAAGTTATACAAGATGGTTGTGTCAGGGATGAAGTTCCCGTCTATCAGCGTTTGCATCATCCAATTAAGCACAAATACATTCCCACCGCATGGTCTGTGGTTGGACCATGCCATTGTTGAACAAGTTAAGCAGCATATTGATGAAAAACAAGGAAAACAACATAGAATATCTACAATAAAGGACTAATAGTAAAAGGGTAGACAATAATATCTTTGCAACCATATCCATCTTTAGTGAAGAGGTCAGAATAGGCTCTAGCTGTTCCTGCTTCATTGGGTCAGCCAGGGTCACTTGCATGCTATGCCGTGGTTGCAGGTAATCATAATCTCTTTGCAGTCAGCATACAGGGGGTCAGCATCCTACTGTTGAATGTAGATGTAATCTCCAAGTTGGAATAGATGAACAGGAGTGTTTAATCTCACGGGTTCGGATTACAGAATGAATCTGTGGAATTTCTGCAAAATAGAGCCTAGACTATTAAACAATTTTCACAAAAGAATTTCAAATTTTCCCCAATCAGAAGATTGCAAAGTTGCAGCCTCTATAAAGCAGGAGGGTTCTACACCCCCCCTTTTTTTTTTTTTTTTTTTTTTTTTTTGAGTTCGGCCAGAGGAGGTCTCCTACTCAGTTGCTCGGCAACAAACTATCTCTATTGTGTGAGCCACTAACACCTTATCTCTTTCTCTGCTAAGGCAAAGGCAAAGTTTTGCAAGAGGGCTTTTTATCCTTTTTGTCAAAACCCTGCTTTTTTTTGTTTGTTTGTTTTCTGAATACGATGTTTTTTCAGAAAGGTTTTATAGGGGTAAAATACAGCTAAGAATAAGGCATTTCACTAAGATTTTCGTACAAATACTCATTTCCCGGAAAAATTCCCTAAAACTGTCTGCAGACTAGCTTGCAGGTAAACGCAAGTCTTTGGGTTTAAGTTACCTACGAGTGAGTAGAAGGACTAAAGAGAGAGATTTCGCTTTTAACAACACCGTGAGCGCACAACGACACACCGGACAGACAACAGAGTCAACACGAGAGTTAACAGAAACACGGGAAAGCAGCCTTCTAGCCTGCTCCCCTTCTCAATAAGAAGTGATACTTTTCCGGGGTTGCTCCATCCCTGTTTCCCTCTGGGGCCGCTCCTGGTTTGTTGTTGGTTTTTTTGTATTTTGTTTTTTTTTGTTTGTTTTTTTTTCTTGCACCGCTGCGGCCGGGCTGCTCTCCTGCCGGCTCTCGGGTACTCCTGCTTTACCCCCGCGGTGCTGCCTCGCCCTACTCTGCTACGCCGTGAGAGTCTTCCGGTCATAGCGTCTCTCTGGTGTTCGTCTGCACCACGATTCTGCACGGGGTGGCGGCGGCCACGGTTCGAATTCACACGGTTCGGTCGGGGCAGTGTGTGCCAGGCCGCGACGCACTCCCCCCTTCAGCAGGATGACTACACGGCCGAGAAGTTTTGTAGTAGCAGCGAGGGTTTTCAAGTCCCAAAGTCTATCTCCCAAACCCCGCCATTCCTCAAAGGCGAAAAGGAGAGGGGGCACTTTAAAGAAACCGTTTTCACAGGTCCAAGCAATAAGCTTGTCAAACACCTTCTCAGCTACTGTTTCACCTTGCTTAGCAAGGATAGCTAACAGCAGCTTTTTAGCTGCAGCAAACTCCGATTCCATGCTTGCAGCAAATGACAGGGGGAAGGTAGCGACGCTTCCTACCTCGGTTCGCGCCGACTGGCCCACGACCGAAACGCCTCTGTCCAGCTTCTGTCAGCCTCTCACGTCTCCCACCGCGTCTCACCGCAAGGAGATCAACCGGCTCAGCCTCTCGCGTCTCCGACCGCGTCTCACCGCAAGGAGATCAACCGGCTAACCGCATTCTTCTACCGTTTCGCGCTTTTTATCACCTTTTCGGGCGCCAGATAAAAGGAGAAGATGCAAAAAACGAGCTCGAGAGTCAGAGACACATCCTCATAGAGGTACAGGCAATGCTCTAACTTTATTCCAAAAATACACACATTATCAAGGGTCCTACAGGGTTCACACGCTCTGTTCTAACTTTCTATTGGTTACATTCACTTTCACACACTATATCTGTAACTTTATTGGCTCTACTAGTCAAGGCACATTTTCAGGCCCCCCCATCTTCTGGTTTCTCACATCCTGGATAACAACCTCCTTCTTTGTTTTCCTCTATGCAGCTTTCTGATATCTGCTGCTCAAGGACACACATCTGCTGCTGGAGAACACAGGTCCCTGCCGTCCGGCACGCAGGCCGGATTGTGCAAGCAGGCCTGATGCAGAATATGTCCTGCATCATCTAAGATTTTCCTCAACATCCTCCCACCCCAGGATCCCTTGAACCTCCTGCTCCCTTCTCCTCTCTGCCCTTGCTGCCTGCAGCTCCTACCCTGCTCTGCCATATGGCCACTTCCCCTGCACTGCAGCAACTGGGAGAGTCCTGCTGAAAAAACCTAGAAGCTGTGGGATGTGCCAGCTTCAGGAGATCCCTCCAGGAAGAGAAGCTGAACTTTCCTACAGCCAGAGAATTTTTCCTTCAAATCCTGGGAAGGTTTCTCCTGTAGTGAGAGCTCAGTCACCTCCCAGCCCAGGCTGCCTCTCATCTCTCTGCCTTCTCTCCTGTGCCCTGGGTGCTGCAGGCAGTGCCCTCAGTCCTGCTGGGCTGTGCAGAGGAGCTGCTCCTGGGCAGAGCTGTCTCTTTGAAGCTCTTCTTGGTTGCCAGGAGCTCCCTGTGTGCCAGGAGCCCAGCCCAGCTCAGCAGCACAGCAACAGCTCCAGGTCTTTAATGACCCCCAGAGGGGGTTTGCGTTGTTTATGTGAAACTCAGTCCCTGAGAGTAAGTTCAAACAACTTCTCAAGAAGTCAAAATGAGTTTGAAATACTGAAGTTTCTTGTACTGTTACTGGGTCCCACTGAGGGACACGACTGTGAAAGCGTCCCCAGATTCCAGTTGGAACAGAAAATTGCAGTGATGACAAGTATGGACAAGCAGGGGAAAGGTGGCTCTGATGATAAGGAAACCTGGATGTGTTTTATTAGTCCAAAGGGCCAAGCCCTTAGCCCCAACCCCGTGAAAAGGGACATCCTGTCCCTATCTCATTCCTCAGGGCTCTTCCTGGGGCACTGGGATGTGAGATGTGCAGTGCCAAGGGCAGGACCATGGGGTGGCACTTGCCAGGCTGCTGAGCAGGGACAAGGAGGCCATGAGGCCCCAGGGCTGCAAGGGCCACTCCCCTCCTCCTGGCATCAGGGGCACAGACAGCAGCCATGGCCAAAGGCCTGCAGAAGGTGGCTCTGTCAGGGCCTTTCAGCTTCTCCCCATCCCTGTCTCCTCTCCAGCCCAGGCTGTCCTACGGTGTCCATGCCCTGCCCCTTTCCCTGCAGGCTGTCGTCATCCCCCCGGCTGCCCCACCTGGCTGGCACCTTCCTGCACTGACATCTCTGTGTCCTCCCTGGCTCTTCCTGCACACACAAAGCCTTGGGCTCATCCAGACTCCTTCTGTGTGATGTGTTCCAGCCCAGTGTTTTCCATGGAGTGAAATTCCTTTTTCCTCACGTCCACTCAGGACCTCCCGAGCAGCACTTGGCATTAATTCTTTCTTTCTCATGCTCCTTTCTGCTCTGACAAATGGATCCACCACCTCTAAATCCTCTTTTCAAGCCCTCTCAGGGCTGTCCTGTACTGTCCTCAGTCTCCACACCATTGAGGCCGCAGCTCCTTAGCCCCTCTCTAGTGCTCATGTGCTTGAGACCTTTAAAGCCCATCTTGAGAGATCTCTGGGCACTCACTAATGTTTTTGCAGATGAAAATGTCGTGCTCATAGTCTAAGGAAATCACAGTTGCCATGACAACCAGCATGCATTCTCATTGCTATGGTTAGTTACCATGGCAAATAGAATAAATTCTCATTGCCACAGTCAGTTACCATGGCAACCGTAATACATTATAATTGGAGTGGTCGGTTACCATGGCAACCATAGTACATTCCCATTGCTACAGTCATTTACTGTGGCAAACAGCATACTTCCCACTGCTATGGTCAGTTACCATGGCAACCATAATGCTTCCCACTGGTACAGTCAGTGACCATGGCAACCATCATACATTCCCATTGCTACGGTGAGTTACCATGGAAACCATCATACAGTTGCATTGATACGGTCGGTTACCATGGCAACCATCAGACATTCCCATTCCTACAGTCAGTTAGCGTGGCAATGATCATACTTTCCCACTGGTATGTTTGGTTACCATGGCAACCAGCATACATTCTCATTGCCATGGTAAGTTACCACGGCAACCATCATATATTGCCATTGGTACAGTCAGTTACCATGGCAACCATCATACATTCCCTTTTCTACAGTCAGTTACTACAGCCAACCATCATACTTCACACTGGTACAATCGGTTACCATGGCAACCGTCACACATTCCCATTTCCATGGTCAGTTACCATGACAACCTTTAGACATTCCCACTGCTACACACAGCTACCATGGCAACCATCACACATTCCCGTTGCTATGGTCAGTTACCATGGCAACCAGCATACATTCCCATTGCTATGGCTGGTTACCATGGCAACCATCAGACATTTCCATTGTTGTGTGCAGTTACCATGGAAAACAGCATACATTCTCATTGCTACAGTCGGTTACCATGGCAACCATCATACTTCCCACAGGTACAGTCAGCTACCAATGGCAACCAGCATATACTCCCGTTGCTACAGTTAGTTACCATGGCAACCATATTACATTCCCATTCCTACTGTCAGTTACCATGGCAACCATAATACATTCCCATTCCTACTGTCAGTTACCATAGCAAACATCATACATTGCCATTTCTACGTTTAGTTACCCTGGCAACCATCACACAGTCCCATTGCTACTATCAGTTACTATGGCAACCATCATCCAGCCGCGTTGCTACGGTCAGTCACTATGGAAAACAGCATACAATCCAATTCCTACGGTCGGTTACCATGGAAACCATCATACATTCCCATTCCTACAGTCGTTTACCATGGCAACCATCATACATTCCCTTTGCTATGGTCGGTTACCATGGCAACCATCACACATCCCCATTGCTGTGGTTGGTTACCGTGGCAACCATCATACGGTCCACTGCTACAATCAGTTGCCATGGCAACCATCATACAGCCACGTTGCTATGATCAGTTAGCATGGCAACCATGTGAATTCCAGTTTCTATGGTCAGTTACCATGGTAACCAGCATACATTCCCATTGCTAAAGTCAGTTATCATGGCAATCATCATACTTCCCACTGCTGCGGTCAGTTACTATGGCAACCAGCATACATTTTCATTCCCACGGTCAGTTACCATAAGAACCACCATACATTCCCATTGCTACAGTAGGTTACCATGGCAACCATCATACATTAGCATTGCTATGGTCAGTTACCATGGAAACCATCATACAGTCATGTTGCTATGATTGTTTACCATGGCAACTAACATACATTCTCATTGCTACGGTCAGTTCCCATGGAAAACATCATACATTCCCGTTGCTACAGTCAGTTACCATGGCAAACAACATACTTCCCACTGGTACAGTCCGTGACCATGGCAACCACAATACATTGTCGTTTCTATGGTCAGTTACTGTGGCAACCATCATACATTCCTGTTGCTACAGTCAGTTACCATGGCAAACATTATACTTCCTGTTGCTACAGTCAGTTTACCATGGCAACCATGACACATTTCCATTGCTACGGTCAGTTACCGTGGCAATCATCATACTTCCCATTGCTATGGTCAGTTACCATGGCAACCATCATACATTTCCATTGCTACGGTCAGTTACCACGGCAAGCATCAATCATTTCCGTTGCTACAGTCACCATGGCAACCATCACACATTTCCATTGCTACGGTTTGTTACCATGGCAACCATCATAGATTCGCTTTGTATGCTCGATTACCATGGCAACCATCATAAAGTCACATTCCTATGGTCGGTTACCATGGCAACAAGCATACATTGCCGTTGCTACAGTCAGTTACCATGGAAACCAGCATACATTCCCATTGCTACGGTCAGTTACCACAGGAACCATCATAATTCCCACTGGTACCGTCGGTTATCATGGCAACCATCATACATTCTCATTGCTACTATCAGTTATCGTGGGAACCATCATACCTCTCACTAGTACAGTGAAATACCATGGCAACCATCATACACTGCTGTTCCCATGGTCAGTTACCATGGCAACCATCACACATTCCCATTGCTATGGTCGGTTACCATGACAACCAGCATACATTTCCATTGTTACAGTCAGTTACCATGGCAACCATCAGACATTTCCATTGCTATGGGTAGTTAACATGGCAACCAGCATACATTCCTGTTGCTAGGGTCGGTTACCATGGCAAGCAGCATACATTCCCATAGCTACAGTCAGTTACTATGGTAACCTCTTGGTTCCTCTTGAAGAGAAGCAGATGCAGATGAGCCTCCCTGTTGTCCACCAGCCTGGCAGTTGTGCTCTAAAGGCCTGTGTCCCAAGGGCTGTCTTGACCAAGACCCTGCACAAACCTCTGGGACTCTTTGCATCCTGTTGTGGTGCTTTTCCAGTGAATTCCAGGGTTATCAAAGCCAACTGGAATGGGCTCTTTGTCTCACTCCACAAGGTCACCCAAACCAGTCTCTCCTCTGACCCTCACCCACAAAAGTTCACCCAAGTTGTTCATCCCCTAGAGCAGCTGCACAGGTCCCAGAAGCTCCTTCCCGCTGAGGACACCTCTCTCCTGCTCTTTCTCTCCTGTGTCTCCTTGACCTTCTCTCCCAACCCATCACAGCCCTGCAACCTGGGAACTGTCTCAGCAGGCCTGGGCTGTTATTGCCTGCAAGTGGAATGAAGAGAGACTTGGGGCTGCAGCTCCTCCTGCCTGTGCCCCACACGCAGGGCATTGGGGCCTGTCTGGCTGCAGCCCCTCAGTGGGGCACCGGGGGTAAGAACAGACTTGCAGTGGGGAAAGCTGCTCTGAAAGCCCCGAGAGCTGGGGTGTGCAGAGGCTTTGCTGACAAAGGCCTTGGGGGTGGACGTGCTGGAACTCAGGCCCAGGGGGAAAATCACAGGCCTGATCCCTGAGGAGATCAGCACATGCTGCTGAAATGCTGGGGGAGAGAAGAGCCAGCAAAGGGAGGAAACAAGTGGGGACAGCCTGGGCTGATGTGCTTTGGACTCGTGCCTGGCCCAGCCTTGGCTGGGCAGAGAAGGGACAGCCTTTGTGTCCCTGCAGGGCTGGGATTCACTCCCTGCCCCAAAGGCCCCCAATGTGTCTGAGAAGCCCTGGGTGGTGTCTGTCACACAACTGCTGGGAATGGGGATGGGGTCCCTGCACAGGCCCTGTGCTGTCCATGGCAGCTGCTGCACTTGTGCTGCAGAGCCCTGGCACCTCCCCTGGCACTACAGGCCCCTCTTTGGCTGTTCAATCCAGGCTCAGCTGCCCTGAATTAGGTTCAGCAGTGAAGGGATGTCCAGGAGACAACTGCCATTGTGCTCTGAGGACATGTAGAAAATACCCTGAGAAAGAACACGAGAGAGACCTCTCTCCCTGTGCCACCTGACTCCATTTGGTCATCTGAACACCTCTAGGTGCTGCCCTGGACAGAAGGAACAGTGACAGGTTCCCCTGTCCTACATGTGGGCCCCTTCTGCCACTGAAGTTGGCCAAAGCAATGTCCCAGCAGCCTCCAAGAAGATCCCACAGCTTCTGCCTTGTCCCTAGGAACTGTTCCATTGGAGCCTGCAGTTCCCAGCAGGAATCTCGGTCACCTCTGGCCCCTCAGAAGGAACCAGGGCTTTGTGTCCCAGCAGGTCACTCCTGGCTTTGGTCTTCCTTCATTGCCATGGGAGCTGGGACAAGGAGTCACCTGCAGGTGCCTGTTTTGGGCCCACTGAAGTGGGGCAGGAGGAATCCCAGCCCATGGAGGTTGTGGAGGGAGCTGAGTGTCCTTCTGGCCCCAGGTCTGCAGAGCCACAAGGAGACACTTCTGTTGACTCAGCTGAGTCCCTTCCCTCAGTGCAGGTGAAGGAGATCCCTCCTGGGCACTGTCTGGGTTTCCTGCCTAATGATGGGACACGAAAAGGGGACTCTTGAACTCTGTGTGTGTTTGGAGAAATGACAGTGCTGAAAGAAGTGTCTGTGCCCAGCTGAGAGAAGGCACATCATTATTTCCTTCAGCTGTGTGCCAGCAGGTTCCCCTGGAGCCCCAGGGACAGTTGGAGGGAGCCCAGAGGGGCAGAGACAGGGCTGCCTGGGGCTGTTGCTGTGCTGCTGAGCTGGGCCAGGCTCCTGGCACACAGGGAGCTCCTGGCAAGCAAGAAGAGCTTCAAAGAGACAGCTCTGCTGGTGAGCAGCTTTTCTGCACCGCCCAGCAGGGCTGAGGGCACTGCCTGCAGCACCCAGGGCACAGGAGAGAAGGCAGAGAGATGAGAGGCAGCCTGGGCTGGGAGGTGACTGAGCTCTCACTACAGGAGAAACCTTCCCAGGATTTGAAGGAAGAATTCTCTGGCTGTAGGAAAGTTCAGCTTCTCTTCCTGGAGGCATCTCCTAAAGCTGGCACATCCCACAGCTTCTAGGATCTTTCAGCAGGACTCTCCCAGTTGCTGCAGTGCAGGGGAAGTGGCCATATGGCAGAGCAGGGTAGGAGCTGCAGGCAGCAAGGGCAGAGAGGAGAAGGGAGCAGGAGGTTCAAGGGATCCTGGGGTGGGAGGACAGGGCAGAGCTGCTCAGGGCAGGAACCTTGCCAGCCCTTTGCCACAGTCAGGCTCTGGCTGCAGAGCAGTGCAGGTGAGTTCCTGCAAGTGCCTCTCCCAGCTGCCAAATGGCAGCAGTGGCAGGAGCTGTCAGGATGGCTCTGCTGGATTTGCTGGGGTGCAGCAGGAGAAGCTGCTGCAGAGCAGGACTTGCTGTTGCCCCATCAGAGGCCCAGGGCAAGAAGGTTCCCTGTGGCAGGGCTGGCTGTGGGGTGGGAAGGTGGGGGTGCAGCCAGGGGTGCCCAGGGCTGTGGTGCAGAGCAGGGTCCTGCCCCCAGGGCTCTGTGTGCTGGGGCAGGGACTCTGCTGCCTGCCAGGGTCAGCTCTCAGCCCGGCCAAGGAGCTGCCACGGCCCTGCAGGGAGAAGGGTTGGGTGGAAGGAGTGACCCCTCCTGGTAGGGCAGGGCTGGGCAGGGCCCTTCAGCTGCAGGCTCAGGGCTCCTCACAGCTTCAGCTCCACCTCCTCCATTTCCAGGGGCCCTTCTCAGGAAGCACATCCCCCCAGAACACCTCCCCCTTCCCAGCCACCGCAGGCTGTCTGGGATCTGCTCTGCAGCCCCTGCCCAGGCAGAGCTGCCCCTGGGCACTGGGCTGGGGATGGCTCTGGCAGCACTGGCAGGGAGCTGAGCTGGGCACAGGCAGGGGCTGCTGGCAGGAACAGCTCCTCACCCAGACACAGGCAGGCAGGGAGAGGCAGCTGCTGCCACAAGGGCTGGGCAGGGGGATGTGGGCCCCTCCCTGCTGTCCCTGTGGCACAGACCCCTTCCCTGAGCAGCTCCTGCCTGGGCTCCTTTCCCAGCCTAAGCAGAGCCTGTGCCCTCAGGCCCACGGGGGCTGGGCTGTGCATTGCCCTGCAGCAGCCAGAGCCCAGGCAAGGACAAGGCCCTGATTTCCAGCTGTCTCTGTGTGTTCCTCCTCCCTTAGCAGCAGCATTGTGGCATTTCACTGCCATCCCCTGCTGCCTGGGCTCTCCTTGTTCTCACCACTGGGTTTTCTGAGCCACTGTGGGGTTGGGGGGGAGGGGGGGGCAGATTCCTGTCCAGACCCAAACCCTTTGGGTGCTGCTGTGGGGATGTGTCTGTGGGAGCCAAGTGCCCAAGTGCCCTCCAGGCACCTTCAGGGGATTCAGCTGTTTGCCTGGGTGTCCTGCAGGGCTGCAGGTGCCCTCCAGAAGGGCACAGCTCTGCCATAGGATCTCTGTGCTGCACAGGATCCCCATGGAGAAAACTCCTCAGTGCTAAATCCATAGAAATGCTCTGGGCAGCTGCAAGGAGCATTTTGTGTCTCACTTTGGGAGGGGAGAGATGAAAAGTTGAGGAGTGTGTCAATCTGTTCTTTGGACATGGATTCCTGGATATCTGGGCAGTTTCTCTATAGGGGAAGAGTTGAGTGTGATGCTCCTCCAGCTCCAAGCTGCCAGCACAGGGCAGCTGAGCACAGGACTGATGGGCAGAGCAGCTCTTCTCTCTGCACTAAGGGACCGTCCCTGTGCCTCTCAGAACCCACAAGACTTGACCTGCAGTGCAATATTAATGTCAGGGATTTCAAACTTCCACAACCACTCCTAACTGTGGCAGGTGCAAGTGGGTGAACAAATACAGAGAATTCCCTCAGCTCAGTTCCTCATTTGGGCAAATTGCAAACAGCAAAGCTGAGAAGCTCTTTGATGTATCGTGAGTATATTTAATTTGATATCGCCCTGTATTCCAAGTTCCCTCTGTCAGCAGAGCATGAAGGAGTCCTTGGGAGCCCATCACAGAGTTACTGCTTCCAATGGTCCCCTTAGCCCACAAAAGCCAGAGCTCAGGAGAGGGAGCTGCAGGGAGGTCTGAGTGAGGAGAGAGTCTGAGAGTGGGGTGGCTGTGAGAGGTGTAATGTTTGCCTGCAGAAGCCTGGTCTAACTCAGCAGTGACTTTTCCTTCCCAACAGATCAAAATACCCTGAGGAAGGAGCAAATGTCCAACAGCAGCTCCATTTCCCAGTTCCTCCTCCTGGCATTCACAGACAGGAGGGAGCTTCAGCTCCTGCACTTCTGGCTCTTCCTGGCCATCTCCCTGGCTGCCCTCCTGGCCAACGGCCTCATCCTCAGCGCCGTAGCCTGCGACCACCACCTGCACACTCCCATGGGCTTCTTCCTGCTCAACCTCTCCCTCACAGACCTGGGCTGCATCTGCACCACTGTCCCCAAAGCCATGCACAATTCCCTCTGGGACACTAGAACCATCTCCTACACAGGATGTGCTGCACAGCTCTTTTTCTTTCTGTTCTTCATCTCAGCAGAGTTTTCCCTCCTCACCATCATGTGCTACGACCGCTACGTTGCCATCTGCAAACCCCTGCACTACGGGACCCTCCTGGGCAGCAGAACTTGTGCCCACATGGCAGCAGCTGCCTGGGCCACTGGCTTTCTCTATTCTCTGCTGCACACAGTCAATACATTTTCCCTGCCCCTGTGCCAGGGCAATGCCCTGGGCCAGTTCTTCTGTGAAATCCCACACATCCTCAAGCTCTCCTGCTCACACTCAGGCTACCTCAGGGAATTGGGCTTATTATGGTTACTGCCTGTATAGTGTTTGGTTGTTTTGTTTTCATTGTGTTCTCCTATGTGCAGATCTTCAGGGCTGTGCTGAGGATCCCCTCTCAGCAGGGACGGCACAAAGCCTTTTCCACGTGCCTCCCTCACTTGGCTGTGGTCTCTATTATTATCAGCACTGCAGCATTTTCCTACCTGAAGCCCCCCTCCATCTTCTCCCCATCCCTGGATCTGGCACTATCAGTTCTGTACTCAGTGGTGCCTCCAACACTGAATCCCTTCATCTACAGCCTCAGGAATCAGGAGCTCAAAAATGCCCTGAGAAAAATGATGGCTGGATGCTTTTCAGGAGCAATAAAGTGCCTGTTTTCTGGTGTGTAGCATTCAGAATGGGACTCCTTAATGGACCAGCCTTCCTGCTCTGGTTTTTCATGGAGGTCATCGGGTTCTTCTTGAAATAATTTTCTGTGCAATTAAATGTTATTATGCATCTGCCTTCTAATTTAGTGTCTACCCACTGAATGTGACCCAGAGATGTATAAATGATCAGTTTTGCTCTCTCTGTATTTAAACCAAATAAAGGACCCTGCGGTGCCCTCTTTGTCAAAGACTCTTCTTCTTAGCTGTTCCTAAAGGACAGCACACTGCAGGACAGGGTGTCTTTGCAAATGGGAAGGGGACAAGAATCCCAGCCCAGCAGCACTGCCAGGGAGCAGCAGGGCTTGGTCTTTGCAGAGCTGCTCTCTTGCCACTTCCACACTGTCCTCCTGAGCCCCTTTCTCGCTGTAAGGCCTGAGTGCTCTCTGAGCACAGTCCTCGGGGCTGGAAGCCCTTGGAGCACAGGCAGGGACAGGCCCTGGGAACTTGTGAAGCAGAGCTGGGCTCTCTTACAGCATCTCCAGGATGCTGTGGGATCTTCTGAGGCCACTGCATGTACTGGGTCACTTCTTCTGTGTCCTTGCTCCAGGGCTGGAACTCTCCTGCAGTGACCCCATGACACTCCTGCTCTCTGCTTTCCAGGTTCCATTTTTAGATCCAGTCTTCCCCTCCTGTTCACAGGGACATCCTGTGAGTGCTTCAGAGCTGCCATCCTGGGGCAGCTCCTGGCCAGCATGGGCAGGCACAAGGTCTCTCCACCTGCTCCTCTCACCTCCCCAGTGCCACTGTTTTCTGCAGCCTCCTCATCCTTGCCCAGCACAGCCCTCCCGGCACAGTTGGACACAGCCCTTGTTCTACCCCCTCCTCAGGCACCTGCCCAACCCCCTCAGCTCCAGCCTGAGGGCCAGAAACCTTCAGGGCAGGGAGGCACCAGGGAAAATGCTGAGCAAACCTTTCAGCTGCACTCAAATCCAATTGGAGGGGTTGGCCTTGAGGAAGAAATCCCTTCTCATTCTCCAGAACCACCAGGACAACCTGTGTTGTGTCCTGGGCACTCCTCTGGATGTGTGGGATGTTGCAAAAGTTTTGGTGTCAGGGATATTGAGAAGGCTGGGCAGTGTCACTGGGAGACCTCTCCCAAACCCTTGGAAAGGCCAGAGCCATCCCAGAGCTTCCTGGGGCCTTGGCAAAGGCAGACATGGAACCAGTCTGCAAACAGGGCAGCAAGGAGGGTTGGGAGAGTTCCAGACTGCTCAGGCTCAGCAGGGAAGGGGATAGGGCAAGTCCTGCAGCCATTGCCAGTCATGGGAAGGACAAGTCAGGGATTGCAGAACCTCTGTGGGAGGGAAAAGAAGGGGATGTTGTGTGCCCAGACTTTATCAAAGCCCTTGACATGGTGCCCTGACCTTATGACCAGGTTGGTGAGAGCTGGATTGAAGAACTGGAAGATGTGGTGGATGGGAAGTTTGCTGAATGAAGTGTCAAATAAAATCCATGGTACAAACTCCTCTTGGCAGCAACTTCCTGGTGAAATCCCTTAGTGATCAGCCTATGCCCACCAATGCTGAAGAGCTCTCTATATAATGGGACAAAATGCATTTTCTAGTCCTTTGTGAATGATGCCAAATGTCAAGGAGCCCTTGAGCAACCTGTCCTGGTTTAAAGACACATATTGGGGTGGGAACTCCAATAAAATGAATTTGCTCCCCTTTTATTCCCCACCACTACCGAGAGACAAAATACAAGGAGGTATAAGTGAAAAAAAAACCAGTTGACTGACAAGAAATATAGCAGCAAAACCAGTAATACCAACAGAACAGTTCAAAGCAACAGCAGAGAGAGAAATTGCCTCCTTTCTACCGCCCTGCCCCAATTCGCTTTTGTAAACAGATAAAAACAGGGATCAACATGTGCCTCCCTTCCCCCTTTTCCCTCTGAATGAACAAAGAACAAAAAACAGAACCAGGGGAAAGAGGGGGCAAAGCAAGATGTGGGAAACTCTCTGGTCTGAGATCAGTTGTGCTGCCCAAGAACACACTGACTCCAGAGGTGTCCAAGCAGGGCAGAGCCGGCGACTCCGGTCCATGTGGCGGCGGGGGGGAGGCAGCGGCTCTGCTTGATTCCATGGAGTTCTGGGGAGGCACAGTGGCCCCTTGGTTCTGTGAGGCTGTGAGATGTCTCAGGGTTCCTTTTGTTCCAAAGAGACCCTACATGTCACAATGGTCCCTTGGTTCCATGACATTCCACAGTGTCCCTGCATTCCTTTGGTTCCATGAGGCCCTGCAGTGTCACGGTGCCACTTGATTCCGTGATGTTACAAAGAATCAGAATGGCCCCTTGATTTAAGGCCAACTGCACATGGGGCTGCCTTGGGGGGAGTGTGGGCACCCAGACAAGGGAGTTGTTACCCCCCTGGACTCAGCCCTGGGGTCACCACATCTGGACTGGTCGGTCTGTCTGTGAGGTTCCCCATTCTGGAGGAATGAGGAAGAACTGGAGAGAGTCTAGAGGAGATCTGACAGGATGGAGCTTTTCTCTGTATTGGAAATAGAATGAAATCTCCACAAAGAGTAGCATGGAAGGTTCAGACTGAAGGTGAGGAAGAAGAAATATCACTCAATGGGGACCCTTGTGGTGCAAGAGGTCACCCAGAGGGAGTCAGGATCAGCCCATGGCTTTGTGTTGCAGGGAACAGCAAGAGCTGGTGCAGAGACATCAGGGAGGGTCTAGAAATGCTGCTGGGAGGGGGGTGGGAAAGCAGGAGGGGTGTGTGCAGCCTGCAAGGCCAGAGCAGCAGCAGGGCCAGGGCAGGACAGCCTGCAGGAGAGATGGCCAAGGGCTCTGGCAGGGCTGCAAGGCCCAAAGGCACCCAGGCCTTTGTCCCCTTGCCTCTGGCAGCTGCCTCTGCCACTCAGGCCACCACAACCAACTTTCCTGGCAGGTTCTGCACTTGGGTTCTGCCTCGCCCCTCCCTCAGGAGCCTGGCAGGGGTTGCCCAGTTTTGGGCCTTTGTTGTTCCTCCCCCTCCCATCCCAGTGCCCCCAAACAGTCCTGAGCCAGCCGGGAGGGACAGGATCTGCTGGGCCAGGGTCTGGGGCTCAGGCCTTGGCCTTTGTGCTCCACAAAACCAAGGCAGGCTTTGCTCAGCATTGCAGGGGCCTGCCCAGAGCCTTTGTCTGCCTGCACTCCGGGCCTCCAAGGAGCTGCTCCAAGGAGTCCCTGGGGAGGCTTTGGCAGTGCCTGCCCTCAGTGGGGCCCAGCAATGCTTCAAGGCACTTGGAGTTTGGCTTCTGACTTCTTCAGCAGCTGCTTCAATCTTCTCTCAGTACCTCAGGATCATGGGCTGGGCTGCAAACACACCGTGGGGCTCATTAAATTCCAGAAATCCCTCAGGATCTCTTTGTCTTCCTTTAATTGTCTTCAAGGCAATTTCAAAACAAGTCTTCCAAGTTTGTACTTTTTTTGTACTATATCAATTATGGATATTTTTAAGTTCATAGAAGAGGTGATAGAGGTGTTCTCCAAGTGATCTTGATGCTGAGTGTCTTCTCAGGAGATCCACACTGACCCTGGATGATCAACCTTGCTCCTCACCTCCAGCGTCACCAGTTCTGACATGGCCCATCTTGGACTGACAGCTGATGCAACTCCAAACACACTTTGGGACCATTAAAACACAGGAAAACAAATTATTTCTCTTTCTTTTATTTGTCTTCAAGTCATCAAGACTTCTAGAGCTAATTGGAGTTGTTTTGTAGTTTAGCTAAGCAGGAAGATTTTAAAGTGGAAGTCACGAAAAAAATATATTTTTTAATGAAAAAGAATGATTTACACAGAGCCTTGGGCTAGGGCACAAAGGATTTTGATCCAAAGACAAGGAGGCAAAAGACATTAGTAGCACTTAATCATTGACCAATTGAACAGTTTTCAAGTGATTCAATAGCATTTGCCACAATTTTAACAGTGACTGAATTATAGATTCGCAACAATTATAGATTCACCCCACAGTCAATTCACACCCACATCCAGGCAGAGATGTGTGGGCCTCCCTCAGCCCCGCTGCTTGTGGGCTCCCAAGGTGACAGGCTTTAGTGATCTGCTGAATTTCCATCCTGGTGTCAGGAATGACTGGAGTTTCCAAACTATTTGGGAATTGTATCCAAACTTTTCCATTTGGGCTGTGATTCAGGCACGTAATGTTCCAAGGCTTTCATGGGATGACTGATTATCCTGTGTTCCCCAGATGTTCCACTCTGGATTGTTCCCACCTTTATCATCCAGGAGCACCTGGTCCAGTCCAGGGACACTTCACCACACCCTTGGTCCAGTCCAGGGACACTTCACCACACCCTGGTCCAGTTCAGGGGCTCTTCATTGCTCAGCTGGTTTGGTCAGGGCTTGTCAGGAGCTCCTGAGACCATACCTATAAGAAGGATGGGGACAAACTTAGTTGTAATAAGACAAGTGATAATGGTTTTCAACTAAAAAAGAGCAGATTGGAACTAGATATAAGGAAGAAATTTTTTACACTGAAGGTGATAAAACACTGGCACAGGTTGCCCAGAGAGGTCATAGATGCCCCACCCTTGGAAACATTCAAGGCCAGGTTAGAAAGGGCTCTGAGCAACCTGATCTAGTTGAACGTGAACCTGTTCATTGTGGGGAGATTGGACTAGATGTCTTATAAAGGTCCCATCTGATTCAAACTATTTAGGATTCTATAGTTCTTTCCTACAGAGCCAAGGTTTACAAGGATCATCCAGGTTTCAGACCCAGATGTACACTCCCTTTGATGGCCCATCTGGCAGCTCTGCTAAAAAGCTGCTGCAAAGAACCTCCAGACCTAAAGGAGCTTTTGTGCTGGGCTCAGTTGTGGCTCTCAGGGATGGGGGGTTGGCTTTTGGCTGCCAGGTGCCAACCAAGGCTCTCTCTCCCTCTTCCTCCTTCTCCACTCCCCTTGGTGCCTGCAGGGTTGTTTCTCCCACATTTCTCTCACTCCTCTCTGGGCTACAGCACCCTGGATTTTATCCTTTCTCCAAAGGGTGATCACAGAGGTGCCTCTGGAATTGCTTTTTGGCTCAGCTTTGGGCACTGGCTGGTCCATTTTGGAGCCACCTGAAACTGGCTCTGTCTGACACAGAGTCAACTCTTGATCTCCTCTTCCCTAAGGGAAACCTGCAGCCCCCTCCCTGCTACCAAACCTGATGCACAGGGTCATTCAAGTGCCCAGGAACAGAGGAGGTCTTTGATCCCATTATTCCTCAGGCTGGTCAAACAAGACTTTGTCCTCTTCCTGTCCCTGACTGCAGGTTCTTTCTGTCAGAGCAGAGCTGGGCTGGACCTCAGCCGTGCTTTGCTCCAGAGCCTGCTGGGGTGGGAGCAGATGGCAATGGAAGAGTTGGGTTGGGCTGGATGATCCTTGTGGGTCCCTTCCACCTCAGCATATTCTGTCATTCTGTGTTTGTTTGGGTTTGGTTTGGTTGTGTTTGGTCTTTTTCCCTCCTTTTGATTTTCCTTTCCTCTTACCCATGAGTTTTTTCTTCATTGTCTTGGGCCTTGCTGGGCACCTGATGGCAAGACAAGTTTATCCAACTCAGTCATCTTGACCACATTTTTTGTACAAGTCACCATTAACTGGACAAGGTTTCTCACAGACTCGCTGCAACTTGGCATCATCCACAAAGGAGTGGAAAGTGCATTTCATCCCATCACCCAGAGACATAATAAAGATGTTCCATAGGAGTGGTCAAGGGCTGGTCCCTGATGGATGTCACCTGGGAGTTGCTGCCAAGAGGAATTTGTGCCATGACTTTTGACCCTCATCAGTCATTCAACTTCCCACTCACCACATGTCTCACTTGTCCAGTCCAGCTCTCACCAGTCTGGCTCTAAGGAGACCACAGGAGACCATGTCAAAGGCCTTGCTGAAGTCTGGGCACACAACATCCCCTTCTTTTTCCTCCCACAAGGGTCCTGCAATCCCTGCCTTGTCCTTCCAGTGCCTGGGAATGGCTGCAGGAGGACTTGCCATATCCCCTTCCCTGCTGAGCCTGAGCAGTCTGGAACTCTGCCAACCCTCCTTGCTGCCCTGTTTGCAGACTGGTTCCATGTCTGCCTTTGCCAAGGCCCCAGGAAGCTCTGGGATGGCTCTGGCCTTTGCAAGGGTTTGGGAGAGGTCTCCCAGTGACACTGTCCAGCCTTCTCAATATCCCTGACACCAAAACCTTTTCTATTATCCCACAGTTCCAGTTTAGTGCTCAGGACACAACACATATTCTCATGGTTCTTCAGGAGAAAATTAGAAGTGATATCATTATGGAGGTCAACTGGTGGAGCAGCCCAGTCTGCTCTGGCCCCACAGCAGTGCCCAGCCCAGGGTGCTGCAGAGCTCTGGGCACTCCCCCCACAGCCCCAGCCCCTCTGAAGGGCACAACAGCTCCTGGGGCACAGAGAGGAGTCTCAGCATCCCCATCAGCTCAGGGGCTGGACACTCAGCATGGCAGGAGGAAATGGAGGTCAGGGAAACTGCAGGAGCCCTGGTGTCACCTCCAGGAGATGCCCAGCACAGCCTGACTGTGCCCCTCAGTGCCAGCCCCTCTGCCCAGCCCAGCACAGAGTCCTGGCCCAGGGACAGAGCAGCCTGTCCCCAGGGGGGGCTGCAGAGAGAGGTGTCTCTGTGTCAGGGATTCCTCTCTGCAGGCCCAGAAATGCTGCCTTGCTCTTCTCCAGGGACATCCCTTTGCCCAGGTCAGTGTGTCCAGGCTGCCTTGGCCAGTTGCAGATTCCAGCCTGGGATCCCTGCAGGGCCCTGAGCTGGAGGTGCTGCTCTGCACAGGGAGGGGCTGTGGCACCCTGGGCTGACCCTGCACTGGCCATGCTGGTCAGGGTGGGGAGCAGACCCAGCAGGATGGGGATCACTCCTCTCCACCCTCTGCCATAGTCCTGGAAGGCTCAGTAGCCAAGAACAAGGCTGGGCAGGACCATGGGTTGTTTCCAATGGCACAAAGGGCAGGGCAGGGCTCCACTCCATGCAGCCTGTGAGCTGGAGAGTTCTTCAGGACACCCTCCTGGAAAACCCACCCCTGGCTCTGGTACAGCCCTCCCTGAACTGGGGAGGCACAAGGGGAGTTCACTGCGGGTCAGACGAGTCACTGGCCAGAGTCCTTTCTCTGTTCCTGCTGCGTCCCCTGGGGTTGCAGAACTCTCCTTTACCGGTTCACAGGCAGATTTAGTACTTGATCTCTGCTAACTCTACACTGGGCAGGATTCTGCTCCAGGGTTCCATTCCCTGCTGACTGGATGGGACGGGCTGTCCCTGCAGATCCTCTGTGCTCTCCTGCACTTCCTGAGTTCCTACAGACAAGTCCTCACCTGCCATCAGAGCCCTCACAAGCTGCAGAGCCCCAGGCAGGTGACTTGGAGACCATTTGCCATCGGCCACGAACACACAACATCTGAACCAGCCCTCAGTCCCTCGAGTACCCCAGTGAGTCACTTCTCTCACTGCAAGGACTGAATGGGGAAACAAGCACAGCAATGAGACTTTGCAGAGTCTATTCCTTGGCCTTGTTCTTTATATCAACCTTTCAAAAAGAACAAAGTTTTCAGGAACTGCCCAGGGGGATCCCCTTTCATGATGGAAATGATGTTAAGGAGCCCAGCTCTGTCCCAGCAGTGCCCAGGGCCTGTCCCTGCCCATGGTCACAGGACTGACACACAGCAGGGACTGAGCTGCCAGAGCACTCAGGCCTTGGGCAAGGAGCAGAAAGGAGAGGGAGGCAGTGGAAAAACACATCTCTGAAAAGGCCAAGAGCTGCTGCTCCCTGGCAGTGCTCCTGTACCAGGACTCTTTACCCCTTCTCCTCTGCACACAGGCACTGCCCTCCAGCTTCAGGGAAGTTCTCTAAGGGAAAATCAGGAAAACAGAATTCAAGTATTTTATTATACTCAGAGATTGTGATTCCTCATGTACAGAATAACAAAGACAGAATGTTTGACAAAGAAGATAAAGGAACTTTTATTTTGTTTAAATGCACACAGAGAATGATTCCTCATTTACACAATTGTGGGTCAAAACAAAGAAGTAGAGAGTGAATTAGGTATGAGATGAAGAATAAATTTCTGTGTTAACAATATTAAAAGAGGAAAAAATGTAGGAAATGGCCCCCATCACCACTCTCAAATGCTTTAGAAGGCAGGCTGGGCCAGTAAAGAGTTACACAATGAGTGTTCTTCAGAAGAAAAGAGGCAGGTTGTTGCTCCTGAAAAACATGCAGTCATCATTTTCTTTATGGCATCCTTGAGCTCCTGGTTCCTCAGGCTGTAGATGAGGGGGTTCAGTGATGGAGGAACCACTGAGTACAGAACCGACACCACAAGGTCCAGGGATGGGGAGGAGATGGAGGGAGGTTTCAGCTGAGAAAAAATACCAGTGCTGACAAACAGGGAGACCACGGCCAGGTGAGGGAGGCACGTGGAAAAGGCTTTGTGCCGTCCCTGCTGAGAGGGGATCCTCAGCACAGCCCCGAAGATCTGCACATAGGAGAAAACAATGAAAATGAAACAACTGAACACTAAACAGCCACTGACCACAAGAAGCCCAATTTCCCTGCGGTAGCCTGAGTGTGAGCAGGAGAGCTTGAGGATGTGTGGGATTTCACAGAAGAACTGGCCCAGGGCATTGCCCTGGCACAGGGGCAGGGAAAATGTATTGGCTGTGTGCAGCAAAGCACTGAGAAACCCAGAGGCCCAGGCAGCTGCTGCCATGTGGGCACAAGCTCTGCTGCCCAGGAGGGTCCCGTAGTGCAGGGGTTTGCAGATGGCAACGTAGCGGTCGTAGCACATGATGGTGAGGAGGGAAAACTCTGCTGAGATGAAGAACAGAAAGAAAAAGAGCTGTGCAGCACATCCTGTGTAGGAGATGGTCCTTGTGCCCCAGAGGGAACTGTGCATGGCTTTGGGAACAGTGGTGCAGATGCAGCCCAGGTCTGTGAGGGAGAGGTTGAGCAGGAAGAAGCCCATGGGGGTGTGCAGGTGGTGGTCACAGGCTACGGCGCTGAGGATGAGGCCATTGGCCAGGAGGGCAGCCAGGGAGATGGCCAGGAAGAGCCAGAAGTGCAGGAGCTGCAGCTCCCTCCTGTCTGCAAATGCCAGGAGGAGGAACTGGGAGATGGAGCTGCTGTTGGACATTTGCTGTTCCTTAGGACAGGGTCTGTTCAGAAAAGGAAAGCACAGGGAACGATTAAGACAGCCCCCTCTCAGCAAAGCCAGTGCAGTTTTCAGGGAAATCCCCTCCAAGTCAAGGCATTTCTTTTCTCTGGTTTGTGCTCTCTGAGGGTGCTGTGAGGAGCAGGAGCTCTGGCCATGTGCTGCCAAGGACTTAGCCATCCAAGTCACTGTCCTTGCCCCCAGCCCTTCTGCCCCAGCCCTGGCAGCAGCTCCCCGGGCCGGCTGAGAGCTGCCCCTGGCAGGCAGCAGAGTCCCTGCCCAGCACTGCGCCCTGGGCTGCAGGACCCTGCTCTGCCCCACAGCCCTGGGCACCCCTGGCTGCACCCCTGGCTTCACAGCTCTTCCAAAGTGCCCCAAAACAGCCCCTGCTCACCCATCCCATCAGCTGGGGCTGGGCCAGCTTTAGAAGATGCCTCCAGGAGCTGCCCCTGCACTACCCTGCAGCCACAGACTCACCATGTGCAGCCCTGCCAAGATTCCTCCTGCAGGGAGCTCTCAGCCCTCCTACCAGTGCTGAGCCCCTTGAAGCTCTGTGTGTGCCCTGCTGGTGTCCCTGAGCTGCCCTGGCAGTGCCCTCAGCCCTGCTGGGCTGTGCAGAGGAGCTGCTCACCAGCAGAGCTGTCTCTTTGAAGCTCTTCTTGCTTGCCAGGAGCTCCCTGTGTGCCAGGAGCCCGGCCCAGCTCAGCAGCACAGCAACAGCCCCAGGTATTTCATGACCCTCAGGGAGGTTGATGTTGTTTACATGAGACTCAGTCCCTGAGAGGAAGTTCAAACAACTTCTCAGGAAGTCAAAGTGAGATTGAAACACTAAAGTTTCTTGCGTGCTAATGAGTCTCACTGAGGGACACAACTGAGAATGTGTCCCCAGGTTCCAGTTAGAGCAGAAAACTGCAGACAGTGATGACAAGGATGGACAAGCAAGGGAAAGGTGGCTCTGATGCTGAATAAACCTTGTTTCCTTGACCTAACGGGCCAAGCCCTGACCCCCAGCCCCTGGGAAGGCAGATCCTGTCCCTGCCTCATTCCTCAGGGCTCTTCCTGGGGCACTGGGATGTGGGATGGGCAATGCCAAGGGCAGGACCATGGGGTGGCACCTGCCAGGCTGCTGAGCAGGGACAAGGAGGCCATGAGGCCCCAGGGCTGCAAGGGCCACTCCCCTCCTCCTGGCATCAGGGGCACAGACAGCAGCCATGGCCAAGGGCCTGCAGAAGGTGGCTCTGTCAGGGCCTTTCAGCTTCTCCCCATCCCTGTCTCCTCTCCAGCCCAGGCTGTCCTACAGTGTCCATGCCCTGCCCCTTTCCCTGCAGGCTGTCGTCATCCCCCGGCTGCCCCACCTGGCTGGCACCTTCCTGCACTGACATCTCTGCGTCCTCCCTGGCTCTTCCTGCACACACAAAGCCTTGGGCTCATCCAGACTCTTTCTGGGTGACGTGTTCCAGCACAGCATTTTCCATGGAGTGAAATTCCTTTTTTCCTCATGAGTACCAGGGGGAATTTATGCTGATACTTTTGGTCTGTGTTTGGCCCTGCCACCTGTGAAAGCTTTGCTCTTTCCCTGCCAAGTTATGGGAAAACAAGCACTGATAAGCAGGAAAGTTGTCCTTGAGAGCTTTTTGTATAAACTGTTTAAATTGGTGTTCTATGATTGGTTACTTTTCCGTCAAGGACATTTGGAGGAGAAAGTGATGATGAAGTGAGGAAGGCTCGACCCCAGACTCAATTAAGATAGACCCCCAAAACACTCTGCGCATGCGTGTGTGGATTTCCGAAGTTCTCACGCACGCACAGAAGAGATGCACTGACATAACCGGGAGGTGGGACTGAGGGCCTCTGGCGGGGCGGTGCTGGCCACACCTGGGGAGGTTGTGGTCTCTCAATTAATTGTTATAAAAGCAGATAGTGCTTCCTTGGCGAGAGCTAGTTTACTTCAAGGACAACGTTGCCTTTTGGCGCTTATCAGCTTGTTAACTTACTAACTCTCCGAGGATGCAGCTTCTGCTCTGGGTAATTATAGGTATGCTAGGTTGGGAAGATAACTTTATGGGCAACAGCTGGGTAACTGGGGAGATCGTGCTGGGGGCTTATTCCTCTCCTCGTTCCTTCCTTTTGGGTTTGTTCATTTTGTTGGCCACCTCTTGGTAATAAATATTGGCTTTTGAGCTTGCAACGGTGTCTTGGTTTTCAAACTTCAGCATGTTCAAACCCCTCCCTAATACAACCCCATACCAATGTCCCAGATCCAGATGCCACCTGAACACTTCCAGAGACTCCACCACCTCCCCGGGGTACTTGTTCCAATGCCTCAAAAGGCTCTCAGTGGAAAAAGGATTTTTTCATAACTAATATGAACCTTGCCCAAAGCAATTTAAGGCCATTCCCTCACAACCTTTCACTAAAACCTTGGCAGAAGAGACCAAGCCCCATACCCACTAAAACCTCCTTTCAGGTCACTGTAGAGAGCAATGAGGTCCCCCCTGAGCCTCCCCTTCTCCAGACTCAACAAGCCCAGTTCCCTCAGCCGTCCCTCAGCAGACATGTTTTCCAGAGCCTTCCCCAGCTCTGTTCCCTTCTCTGGACACGCTCCAGCCCCTCAAGGGCCTTTTGGCACTGAGGGGTCAGAAGTGGACACAGCACTCCAGGTGGGGCCTCCCCAGTGCCCAGCACAGAGGGGCAATCAGTTCTCTGCTCCTGCTGGCCACACTCTTCTCCACAAAGGCCACGATGCCTTTGGCCTTCTTGCCCCCCTGGGCACACTCTGCCTCATATCCAGCCCCTGTCAAGCAGCACCCCCAAGTCCCTTCCTGCTGAGCAGCTCTCCAGCCCCTCTGCCCCCAGCCTGGAGCGTTCCAGGGGGTTGTTGGGAGCCAAGGGCAGGCCCTGACACTTGGCCTTATTGATCCAGTCTGTCCAGATCCCTCTGCAGAGCCTTCCTGCCCTCCAGCACATCCACACTCACACCCAAGGTGGTGTTGTCCACGACTTTCCTGAGGGGGCTCTCGATCCCCTGGCCCAGGTCACCCAGAACGATGTTAAACAGGAGTAGCCCCAACCCTGAGCCCTTGGGAACCCCACTAGTGACTGGCCCCAACTGGATTTCCTTCCATTCCTCACCACTGCCTGGGCCATCAGTCACTTTGTCACCCAGCAAACAGTTCCCCGGGCAAGCCATGAGCAGCCAGTTTGTGCAGGAGATGCTGGGGAAGATGGTGCCAAAGGCCTTCTGGAATTCCACAGAGACACATCCCCAGCCTTTCCCTCAGATGCTGAACGGGTCCTTTGTCAGAGAAGGAGATGAGGTTGGTCAGGCAGAACCTGCCTTTCCCAACCCCACGCTGGCTGGGCCTGATCCCCTGGTTGTCCTGCCCATTCCATGGGATGGCACTGAGGAGGATCTGCTGCATGGACTTCCCTGGTCCTGAGGTCAATGGGACAGGTCAGGAGTTCCCCAGATCCTCCTTTTGTCCCTTCCTGGGGATGGGCATCCCATGTGCTTGTTGCCAGTCAGCTGGGACTTGTGCAGTTGTGCAGCACTGCTGGGGAATGAGTGAGAGTGGATTGGCCAGCTCTTTCTCCAGCTCCCTCAGGACTCTTGGCTGCATCCCATGTGGGCCCAGGCACTTGGGGGGGTCTCACTGGCAGAGCAGGTCACTGACCATTTCCTCCTGCCTTGTGGGGGCTTCACTCAGCTCCCCAACACCAGCTTCCAGCCAAAGCCTGCCTGCCAGGTGTCCAAGGGGTCAGTTCTGCTGCCTCCTCCTTCCTTCCCCCACAATGGAAAACTCCCTCATTTTGGGTCCCTGTGCCCCAGACTGCTCCAACCACCACCTCACCCACCAGTCCCACAATCATGGAATGCTTTGGCTTGGGAGGGGCCTTCAAGAGCATCTCAACATCCTCATAGAAATGAATTCCTTCCTACTATTTCCTCCAACCCTGCCCTCGATCCGTGTGAAGCCACTGCCCCTTGTCCTGTCACTCCAGGCCCTTGTCCAAAGTGTCTCTCCATCCTTCTTGTTGGCTCCCTTCAGGCACTGCAAGGCCACAATCAGGTCACCCCAAAGCCTTCTCTTCTCCAGCCACAACAATCCCATTTATCTCAGCCCTGAGATATTTCTGAACCTCCCAGAATCCAGGGGCCATTGTGACCCTGCAGAACCTCCTGCATTCAAGTGGTCCTTGTGAAACTGCAGGCTCTCCTGGAACCCAAGGATTCCTGGAACACTGCAGAGCTCACGGAACCAAGGGGCCACTGTCCCACTGCAGCTCCTTCTGAAGCACAAGGGACCCTGGGACAATGGGAAAACTCCAAGAATCCAAAGGGCATTTTGGGACTGCAGGGCCTCATGGAACTAAAGGAACCTTTGGAGACTGGGGAAGCTCATGGAATCCAGGGGCCATTGTGACGTGGGGCCTCCTGGAAGCAAAGGAACCCTGAGAATTTCTGTGGGAACAAGTTAAGGCAGCAGCAGCTGCATTCAGTTAATCAGGACCCAAAAGGAGTGTTTTGGCCTTGACTGGTGTTTTCCATCCAGAGAGTGCTGTTTGCCAAAGTGGAAACCACTTGGAACGCTCTGCATGGCAGCCTGTGTTTTTCTCTGGTGGTTGAACACAGGGAGCACATGAGGGGAGGGGAATGTGTGGGATCAGGGCACTGCTTTGGGGCCCTGCTGGGAATTCAAGTGGACTAAAAGACAAACCCCAGGTGCTGTTTCCAAAGGAACCCCAATGAAAGGGGGACGCCGGAAAGATGGGAGGACAAGTCCCGCAATGGAACTCTGTGTGTGCAGCCTCATTTTCTCCTTCAGCAGCCACAGGACAGGGGGCAAAAAGTGCGGGTTGGGACCCCTACACTGTTCGGGAGGGGAAAAATGGGGATTGAGGGAACAATGGGAAAGTGGGAGGAACAGGGAAAAGGGTGGAAAAGGAGGGATAGTCTGGCAGGTCTTACAGTCCCATGGGGGTCTAGGGGCACAAGGGGGCTAAGAAAGGGGGGGCCAGGCCTTGAGCTTCCAACTTCCTGTGGGGTGCTGGGGGCTGCTGGATCCAATCTCAGCCTTCAATTATGCCAACAGTTTCAGTTTAGAGGAATTAGAGAGGTGCGACTGAAAAACTTCTGTCGCCCAGGTTTTAATGATGGCAAAACAGATCTATTGATAGAAATGAATTTATTTAGGGTTACAAATGATCAGACAAAAGATCTTCATCAGAATTATTTATTGCACAATAGACACACTAAAACTACCAGGAGTACAGGATAAGATAGGACAGTGCTCTACACTAAAGCAATTGTTGAAGCCAATTGTTGAAGCTGGCAAAAAAGTAGTAATTCTTAAGTAGAGACGGATGGACCTCCCCCAGACCAACGCTGGTGGGGAGATCTCTGCTCTAAACTTCCAGGACTGACACCCCAAGAAGGGTTCTGTTGGAAGAAGTTGCCCCTGGGAAAGGGGACTGGCCCTTTGTGGTCGAAAAGGATGGACTGGCAGTCCTTGAACTCCAGGGGTTGCCTCACCATCAGGGGCTTCATTTGGGGTGGAAGCAGCAGCCGAAGCTCTTCCCACAGTCGGGGCACTCACCGGGGTTCTATTATCGGTGGGTCCGTTGGTGTCTGGTCAAGTGACAGCTCTGGGTAAAGCTCTTCCCACACTCCCTACACTTGTAGGGCCTCTCCCCAGTGTGGATGTGCTGGTGGGTGACAAGGTTGGAGTTCTGGTTGAACCCCTTCCCAGTCGGTGCAGTGGAAGGCCCACATCCCTGTATGTGTCTGCTTGTGCTTCAGGAGATATGAGCTGGTCTGAAACCTCTTCCCACAATCCAAGCACTTGTAGGGCCTTTCCCCACTGTGGATGCGCTGGTGGACATGGAGGGTGGAGCTCTCCCTGAAGCTCTTCCCACATTCCCAGCATGAGTAGGGCCGTTCCCCAGTGTGGATGCGACGGTGACTGCGGAGGTTGGAGCTGTCACTAAAGCTCTTCCCACATTCCCCACACGTGTAGGGTCGTTCCCCAGTGTGGATGTGCTGGTGGTTGAGGAGGTGGGTGCTCTGCCTGAAGCTCTTCCCACATTCTAAGCACTTAAAGGGCTTCTCCATGCTGGGAGCCTGCTCAGGTACCACCAGCTCAGAGATCTGGCTCAAGCTCCGGCCGCCTTCCCAGCACAGGCTGGGTCTTTCCTCCTCAGAGCACCCCGGGATGGCTTTGGAGCCCCTCCTGCGGGGGGATCTCCGGCCCTTTTCCTCCCCGTTGCCTTCCTGCGCCGGGGAGCCCTTCAAAACGGCCTCTCCCACCAGGGTCTCACGGGGGGATTTGTCCTCCGGGCTCTCCGTCCTCAGCTCGGGGCCTGGGGCAGGAAGCAAGAAGGACAGGCAGGGGATTTGCCTCCGGCCCACAGGGAAGGCCAAGGACATCCCCCCAACTCCGGCCCCGGCAGGACGGCAGCGCCAGCGGGGTTGTCCTGCAGCCGGGGCCATGCTCGGCTGACAGAGCCAGCACAACACCCGCCCAAAGGGACACTGACTTCCTCCTCACCTGCCTGGGGGGCCCAAGGCATCTTCCTCTTCCTCGCAGCCTCCTCCTCCATCCACCCAAGCTTTGGGAAGGAGAAATCCTGATGGGGGGGAAACAAGGGCAGAGCGCATTGGTTTTGGGGTTCCTTCTGCCCAAGTCCATCTATAGAACTCACCGGGCATCCTGTGACCATAAAAACCTCCAAAACACCAAGATTCAGCCCAGAAAAACCCAAACCACCCAGAATTAGCAAAAAAGCCCTCAGAAATAGCAAGAAGTCCACCACCTTCCAAAAGCTGAAATTCAGCCAAACAATACTCCAAAATACGAGGATTACCCAAAAAATATCTCCCAGGAGTTCCCTGTCTCTGGTCTCTCCCCTCTGGGGTCCGAAAGGTCTCCCCTTTTCGGGATGCTGGGGGTCCCACTTAGAGATTCTGGGAGTGTTGGGTGTCCCAAGGGTTCCTTCTCCAGTGACTCTCGCCTTTGGGTGCCGCATTCCCAGACATTCCCCCTCTCCAGGTTCTCCACTCTGTTTTCTCTGGGATCCCAGGGGTCCGCACTGTCCAGGTTTGCCCTTCTCTGTGCCCCCGGTTTAAGGCTCCCGGGGGTTCCGGGGCTCCTCCCTCTCCATGCTCCCCCCTCCAGGCTGCCAGGGGTCCCCCAGCTCTACCATCTCCCCGCTCCGCCCTCCACACTCGGCAGCTCCCGGGCTCCACACCCACCCCCGGCACTCCCGGGGGGCCCCAAACCCGCTGTGTCCCCCCCGCCGGCACCGGGCTGACAATGGAGCCGGCGGGGCCTGACCCAGCAACACCAACCCCCACCGTGGGGGGGACCTGCATCCCCCCACCCACCGCTGGGGCTCTGCCCCCAACCCAACCCAGCACCCCCAAAAAACACCTCCCACCCACCCCCAACAGCCCCCAAGGGCACAGCCCTGCACAAGGGCCAGCTGTGCCCAAGGCAACCAAACAGCCCCACAGGCAGGGGAACACCAGAGGTTGCCCCAGGGCAATGACAGCAGGGAGCGGATTGGGCCCTCTGACACAGGGACGGGCTCTGGGTTCAGCCTGACCAGGGGCAATTTGGCACCAACAGCACAGCCCTGACCGCTGGCTCAGCACAGGGGGCCCGAGCTCCCCCCTTTCTCCAGCCTCCACCGCTCTCCAAGGATCAAGTCATGGGGACAACAAGGCAGCCACAACAAGGCAGCCCCACAGCACATCCACTCCCACTCTCCCTCCTCCCCCTAGCCCCCCTCTCCCACCCCTTTCCCGGGCTGTTCTCCAGTGTGGCTGTGCTTGTGCCGGAGCAGATGAGAGCTTCGGCTAAAGCTCTTCCCACACTCTCCACACTTGTAGGGCCTATCCCCAGTGTGGATGCGCCCGTGGGTGAGGAGGTTGGAGTTCCGCTTGAATCCCTTCCCGCAGTCCATGCAGCGAAACGGCCTCTCATCCGTGTGTGTCTGCTCATGGAGGAGGAGATTTGAGCTGGTCCGAAACCTCTTCCCACATTTCAAGCACTTGTAGGGCCGTTCTCCAGTGTGGATGCGACGGTGGGTAGAGAGATTGGAGCTACGGCTGAAGCTCTTCCCACATTCCCCACACGTGTAAGGTCGTTCCCCACTGTGGATGTGCTGGTGTTGGAGCAGGGTGGAGCTACGGTTGAAGTTCTTCCCACATTCCAAGCACCTGAAGGGCTTATCCCTGCTTAGAGGCTGCTCAGGGACCGCCAGCTCAGAGCTCCCCCTCAAGCTCCAGCTGCCTTCCCAGCAGAGGCTGGGTCTTTCCTCCTCAGAGCACCCTGGGATGGCTTTGGAGCCCCTCCTGCGGGGGGATCTCCGGCCCTTTTCCTCCCCGTTGCCTTCCTGCGCCGGGGAGCCCTTCAAAACGGCCTCTCCCACCAGGGTCTCACAGGGGGATTTGTCCTCCGGGCTCTCCGTCCTCAGCTCGGGGCCTGGGGCAGGAAGCAAGAAGGACAGGGAGGGGATTTGCCTCCGGCCCACAGGGAAGGCCAAGGACATCCCCCCAACTCCGGCCCCGGCAGGACGGCGGCGCCAGCGGGGTTGTCCTGCAGCCGGGGCCATGCTCGGCTGACAGAGCCAGCACAACACCCGCCCAAAGGGACACTGACTTCCTCCTCACCTGCCTGGGGGGCCCAAGGCATCTTCCTCTTCCTCGCAGCCTCCTCCTCCATCCCCCCAAGCTCTGGGAAGGACAAATCCTGATGGGGGGAAAACAAGGGCTGACCGCATTGGCTTGGGGGTTCCTCCTGCCCAAGTCCATCTCTAGAACTCACCCGGCATCCTGTGACCATAAAAACCTCCAAAACACCAAGATTCAGCCCAGAAAAGCCCAAACCACCCAGATGCAGGCAAAAAAATCCCTCAGAAATAGTAAGAAGATCCTCATCCCCCCAAACCGCACAAAGCTGAAATTCAGCTGAAAAATACTCCAAAATATGAAGATTAGCCCCCTCTCCCTCCCCGTAGCCCCCCTCTCCCACCCCTTTCCTACCTGCCCCCCAAAACCCCGGCTCCCCCCAGCTCCCTTGGGGGGTGACCCACCGCCCCTCACGCTCCCTTTGGGGGTCCCACCCGCTCTTTTCGCTTCTCTCGCCCCTTTCCCATCGTGGCCGCTCCGCTCACCCGACAGCGGCAGGAAGGGCAGGGACAGGGGTGGAGCAGCAAGAGCAACAGCAGGAGAACAATCGTCCCCCCGATCCCACGGGTGCCCAAGAGGGGGGAACTTGTCCCAAATATCCTGGGGGGAGGGCGAGGAGGTCGTGACATATTTGGGCTGCCAGTACAGATTTCCCTGCAAAGTATGCACTGAGTCAAGCTCTGCACAGGAGATTGTGCCCCAGGGATGGGATTGCAGAGGCTCCCTCAGGTCCCCAGAATCAATCAGCAACCAGGAATAGACACAAAAAAAGGCCCCTAGGAAGATTTTGGGAGGAGTGTCCTGTAAGGAGGGGACACTGTCACACCACCAGGGCGGGGCTGGCAAGTGGGAGGCTGCTCCAGGGGTCTGCAAGAGGCCTCGTGCTCTGCTCGGCCCCACCACTGCCTGGTACCAACACCCCCGGCTGCCCCCGGCCCTGGGCAGCTCTGCTGCCACAGGCTGTGCCCTCACCGTGGCCCTGCAATGGCCCTGCCTGTCCCTCACCCGTGGCCCTGCCCGTGGCCCTGTCCCTTGGCTCTCTCTCTGCCAGTTCAGTGTGGGGCACACGGGCTGGGGGTCCCTCCCAAGCCCCCCGGGCAGCCGGTGTTGGTTGGGGGGATGTGAGGGCTGGGCCTGCTCAGCACAGCCCCGGCCTCGTGTCCAGCGCCTCTTTCCTGACCCACACAAGAGCTTCCCGGCCCCCCCAGGGCTCCCCTGCTGCTGCCTCTGCTCCTGGCCCTGCCTTTGCTGCTCCCTTGGCTGGGGCAGCGGCTGCAGGGGGGGGATGGCAGCAGCTTCAGCTCCACGGCACTTCCTGGGGGGAGCTCAGCCCGGGGGGGACGGGCAGGGACCTGATGGGGATGGACAGGGGCCCAGCAGGGACAGACAGGGCCTGCAGGGGAAGGCAAAGGGACAACCTGGCCCCCCACACTGCCAGGGCTGTCTCTGCTCCTCCTTGCAGGCTCCGTGGCCAGGCACAGTTTGTGTTCCTGGGTGCCCACCATCTCAGCACTTGGAGACGCTCAAATCAGCGCCCGCAGCTCTGCAGCAAAGCCCCAGCTCACCTGGCACACAGGGGATGGACACAGCACCTTCTCAGGGATGGGCATTCACAGCTTTGTCTCTGCCCCACCACAGGGCTCTCCTTCCTCAGCAGCACCTCTGCCTTGCACTTATTCTCAGCCTCACCTCAGGGACAGCTCTGGGCTCACCTCCAAGCCACTTCTCAGCCTCACCTCAGGGCCTGGGCTCAAGGACAGGAACCTGCAGGGAGGGGACATCATGTGCAAGCTGAGGGCTGCCTGCTTGCACTGGCCTCTGGGCTTCTTTCTCCTTCTACAATCATCCCAGAACTTAGCCTGCTTTGCTAACACCACACATTTACAGACTAACCTTGGAGATATATATGGACAGACATCTCTATCACCCTGGGGTTAGAGCCTCAAGCATGTGCTGACATAGGAATGGCAATCACAGAATCACAGAATCAGCCACATTGGAAAAGACCTCCGAGATCATCAAGTCCAACCCTTGATCCAACCCTGCTGTGCTTCCCAGACCATGGCACTGATGCCACATCCACTCTCACCTTCAACACCTCCAGGGACGCTGACTCCATCCCCTCCTTGCCCAGCCTATTCCAAGGCCTGATTACTCTCTCAGCAAAAAATTGCTTCCTAATATCCAACCTAAACCTCCCCTGGCACAGCTCAAGACCCAGCCCTCTTGTCCTACTGCTGCTTCCTGGCACAACAGCCCCACCCCCACCTGGCTCCAACCTCCTGGCAGGGACTTGCAGACAGTCAGGAGGTCTCCCCTGAGCCTCGTCTTCTCCAGCCTCAACAACCCCAGCTCCCTCAGCCTCTCCTCACACCACTTGTGCTCCACTCCCTTCCCCAGCCTCGCTGCTCTTCTCTGCTCCTGCTCCAGCCCCTCCAGGGCCTTCCTCAACTCAGGGGCCCAGAGCTGGACACAGCACTCCAGGGGTGGCCTCACCAGCGCTCACTCCAGCCCAACAATCACTTCCCTGCTCCTGCTGACACACTCTTCCTCAGACAGATCCTTCTGCAGAGCCCTCCTGCCTTCCAGCACATCAACACACCCCCAGCTTGGTGTCACCTGCACATTTGCTGATGAAATGCCTGGTTCTGCAGCAGCTGCAGATGCTCAAGGGGCAGCAGGACCAAGTCAGGGGCCTGAAGGGGGCCTGGGGGGCTTTGGGGTCCAAGAGGGTCTTGGGGGAGCTGGGGAGGGGATTTGGGGATTCGGGGTACAAACCAGCACAGACCAGTACAGACCAGGACAGACCAGTACAGCCCAGTACCTCCTCACTGCTCCCCAGATCTCTCCTGGAGCTGGGCCACGTTGTCCTGGGACACCTGAGCCCCCCCCCAGTGCCCTCCCAGTACAGCCCAGTGCCCCCAGTACAGCCCACTGTGTTCCTGTCCCAGGGTGCCGGGTGATCCCTCTTTGGGGGGAGTTGGAAGTGATTTGAGGGGGGGCTGGGGGAGATTTGGGGGGGTGGTTGGATAGGAATTTGGGGGGGTTTGGGGTGCTTTGGGTGCATTTAAGGGAGTTAAAAGGGGTCTTGGGAGGTCAAAGGATCTGTAGGGGGAGGGGATTAAAAGGAAAAGGGGGGTTAGGAGACATTTGGGAGGGGTTAATGATGTCTAGGGGGAAAGAGGAGGGGCTGCACCATGAGCAGGTGACTCCTGATACCCCCTTGGGGTTCCCAAGACTTTCTTGGTGTCCCTAATTTCTTCCTTAACACCCTGAGACCCCCCTGGTGTCTCCAATGTCCCCAGGGCCTCCCCATTACCATAATTCCCCCCAATTCCACTGTCCCCACACCCCTCCTCATTGTCCCCACTGTCCCCAAACCCCATCCCTGATGTCCCCAATCCTCCATCTCCCTCCAGGAGCCCCCCCTGGATCCTCTGACCACAAAAATGCTCTCTCCCCCCACAGTAACAGAAAGGCCAAGGGCATCTGGGGACACGTTGGGGACAGTTGGGGGGCTTTGGGGGGGCACTGGGAGGGACTGGGGGGTTAATGGGGGATTACCAGGACCCACAGGGGGACACTGGCAGGTTACTGGGCCATACTGGGCGTTACTGGGTGCTCACTGGAGGATCACTGGGCCATACTGGGGGGCAGTGGGAGGTCACTGGGACACACTGGCTGGTCACTGAGGGGGTCACTGGGCCATACTGAGGGCCAGTAGGAGGTCATTGGGATATACTGGGGGCACTGGGATCCCCTTAGTCGGTTCTGCTACATCTTCCCCCTGGACTTTTGGGGGCACCCGCAGGACCCCTCCCCTGGGGGCTGGGAGATCCCCTGAACCCCATTGCTGGGCTTTAGGGGACACCTAAAGGGTGTCTTTGTATGCTGAGTCTCTGTATGCTGAGTTTTGGGGGTCTCTGGGGTTCGAGGGGGGAATTGGGATCCCCTTTCCTTAGGGTTGGTCAGCTGGGCTGGCAGAGGCGCTGTGGTGGGACAGGAAATGGCCTCACAGGAGTTTTAGTTGGCCGTGGCCAGACAGGACTGACACGGAGACTCCATAAAATCCACGCAAAACCCCTGAAATCCCCTCAGAAATCCACCTCTGGACCCATCAAAACCTCCTCAAAAACACCCCAAATCCCCTCAGAGACCTCATCTCCCCCCCAGGACCCCCTAAGCCCTCTCAGTGACCTGCAAAACCCACCTGGAACCCCCCAGGCCCTTTCAGGGACCCCAAAAACCCCCTCACGGACCCTCAAAACCGTCTGGGACTCCCTAAATCCCCCTAGAAACCTCCAAAACTCCTTCAAAAACCCTACCCCCAAAGCCCCCCAGGACCTCCCAATTCCCTCGGAGACTCCAAAACTCCCTCAGGGATTCGCAAACCCCTTCAGGGACCTTCAACCTCCCTCCTAAGTCTCCTCAGGACACCAAACCCCTTCAGAGACCCCCCAAAACCTCCTCAGGGACCCCAAAACCACAGAACAGCAGAAGAGCTTTCTGTAAAGGAAGGGAGCAAAGAATCTGAGAAGGACGAGACCAAGGAAAAACTGAAGCAAAGCAATAAAATCATCCTGGCCCTTGCAGTTTTTCCTTCACCTTTTTCTCACTTTTCCTTTTTTTAGGGTTCTTTTTTTGGTTGGGTGGTTTCGAATTTTTTTCTCCGAGGGACTTTCCCGGCAATCGAATCACCCTTCCGGGTTCTTGGGAGGCCTCCGGGCCCCGTGACCCCCGAGAGGGTCCTCCGAACCTCCGAACCCCTCGCGCTAAACCCTCCCGAGCCCTCCAGCCTTTCCACCCACAGCCGCGCTCCCCGCAGCCCCCGAGGGGATCCCCAGACCCCGCTCTCCCGCACCCCCCGCCTGCACTCAGAGCTCACCAACCGACCCGCCGCCATCACCGATTCCCGGCAGCCAACGCGGCAGGGGCGGGGGCGGGTCTGCGGGGGCGTGGCCGCGCGCTGATTGGCTGCGGCGGCGTTCTCTGAACGCGGTGCGCGCGCAGCCGGGAATCGGTGATGGCGGCGGGGCCTGCGGTTCGCTCTAAGTGCTGTGAGTCCCCCCGGGGGGGGGTCGGGAGGGTTTAGCGGGGGGGTTCGGGGATAACCGAGGACGATTTGAGAGGTCCCTGAGGGAGTTCGGTGTCCTGAGGGGACTCAGGGGGTGGTTGGAGGTTCCTGAAGGGGTTTGGGGGTCTCTGAGGGGGTTTTGGTTTCTGAGGAGATTTGGGGGGTGCCAGGTGGGGTTTGGGGTTCTCTGAGGAGGTTTGGGGGTCCTGGCGGGACCTTTTAGGCAGTTTTGGGGTCTCTAGGGGGTTTACGGGGTCTTAGACGGTTTTGAGGGTCTCTGAGGGGGATTGGGGGGTCCCTAAAGGGGACTGGGGGGTCCCAGGTAGGTTTTGCGGGTCACTGAGAGGGTTTAGAGGGTGCTGGGGAGGGATGAGGTCTCTGAGGGCATTTGAGGGGACCTTGAGAAGGTTTTGATGTGTCGAGGGGGGGATTTCAGGGGTTTTGAGGGCATTTTGGGGGGTTCCCTAAAGCCCAGCAGTGGGTCCAGGGGGTCCCCCAGCCCCAAAAAGAAGGGGTCCTAGGGATGGCCCCCAAAATCCGGGGGGGAAATGTACCACATCTGGGTAAGGGGATCTCTAGACCCCAGTATATCCCAGTGACTTTCCAGTGACCCCTTCAGTGACCACCCAGTGTGTCCCAGTGACCTCCCACTGCCCCCCAGGATGGCCCAGTGATCCTCCAGTGAGCACCCAGTAACCCCCAGTATGGCCCAGTAACCTCCCAGTGTCTCCCCGTGTGTCCTGGTAATTTCCCAGTAAGTCCCCAGTCCCTCCCAGTGCCCTCCCAGTGTCCCTCAGTTCCCCCCAGTGTGTCCCAGTATCCCCCAGTAATCACCCAGGGCCCTGCAAAGCCCCCCAACTGTCCCCAATGTTTCCCCAGATGCCCTTGGCCTTTCTGTGAGTGTGTGGGGGGTGTTTTTTTGTGGTCAGAGGGTCCAGAGGGGGCTCGTGGGGTGAGATGGAGGGTTGGGGACATCAGGGATGGGGTTTGGGGACAGTGGGGAGGGATTTATGGACAGTGGAATTGGGGGTGCCTAGGGGGGAATTAGGGCTATGGGAAGTCCCTGGGAACATTGGAGACACCAGGGGGACCTCGGGGTGTGAAGGGAGGAAGTGGGGACACCAAGAGGGTCTTGGGGACACCAGGGGGGGTCTCAAGACTCACCTGCTCTTGGTGCAGCCCCTCCTCTGCCCGCCCAGGCCTCATTAACCCCTCCCAAATGTCTCCTAACCTCTATTTTCCCTTTAATCCCCTCCCCCCATAAGTACCTCTGACCCCCCAATGTCCCCAAGACCTCTTTTAACTTCCCTGAAGGCACTCAAAACCCACAAATCCCCATCCAAACTCCTGAGATCCCCCCAAATCTCCCACAGCCCCCCCTCAAATCACTTCCAACCCTCCTAAAGAGGGATCACCCACACCCTGGGACAGGAACACAGTGGGCTGTACTGGGGGCACTGGGCTGTACTGGGAGGGCACTGGGGGGGGCTCATGTGTCCCACAGCAAGGTGGCCCAGCTCCAGGAGAGATCTGGAAAGCAGTGAGGAGGTACTGGTCTGTCCTGGTCTGTCCTGGTCTGTCCTGGTCTGTACTCCCAATCCCCAAAGCCCCTCCCCAGCTCCCCCAGGACCCTCCCGGACCCCAAAGCCCCCCAGGCCCCCTTCAGGCCCCTGACTTGGTCCTGCTGCCCCTTGAGCATCTCCAGCTCCTGCAGAACCAGGCATTTCTTTGCTCCCCACAGGGTCCTTCCCACACCCAGAATGGAATCTGGAGGCAGCAGGATGTGCACAGTGCTCCCATTTCCTGCAGTGCAAAGGGGCTGCAGGGAATGATTCCCCTGCTCTTGCAAATCTGCCAAAACCTGCAGGGCACAGAAGGGGGAGCTTCAGGAATTTGCTGGCACTGGGAGTGGAGCTCACAGGGTATTGAGAGGAACATATCCCTCAAATACAATATCTCTGCATACACAATATCTGTCTGGACAGACAGATAAAGCAATAATCAGATATATTCTGTATCATATATATGGCACATATTCTATAGAATTCATCCTTAGGGGTTGTATGATAGATCTACAAGATATTACAAATAATAAGCAATAATAAGGCAAGTGTCCTCCTTAGGGACACACACTTCAGAAGGGAACTTGCACTTGCCCCCCCCCCTCTTCAGCTTCGAGCCACCCGGTGCCACAGAGGGGGACAGAGCTCCTGTGGAACATTCTATTCCATTGACACAGAGCAAGGAATAAACCCAAACTCCTGCCTGGGTTTGTTCCCTGGGGGTCTCTGCAGCAGCAAGCACAGCCCCACACTGACTGCTCTGGGCTGTGCAGGCATTTGTGGTTCTGCCTGTCTCACACACACACAAAACAGTCTGGTTAGTGCTGCCCTCAGGAAAACCCCCCACCCTTGCTCCAGCTAAAGCCATGGAATTTGTCTTTGTTTCCCTTGGGTTCAGGGTCAGGCTGTGCCTGTGTCCAGCCCAGAGGCTCAGAAAAGCATTTCTCCCGTCCCACTGCAATCTGCTGCTGCAGACAGGACCCAGGCACTGGTGGCACTGGGAGTGAACAGCAGAGTGTTTCCAGGGGCTCTCTAAACAAACACAAGTGTCCAAAGAAACCAGCACAAGTGTCCACAGAACTCCCAGTCCTTTATCCCTGAATGAGCTCGTTCAGCCCAGGAAAAACTGTCTAAATTCTATTTCCATGGAACGAACTTTTTCCCACTTTAACACCAGTTTAGTTCCAAACCGGTTTCTTCATTTCCTGCTCTCAGTTTCCCTGAAGGACACTGACAGGAGCCATGGACACTGACAGGGATCACAGAGTTTGTCCCTTGGCCATACAGCTCCTGTTGTTTGGTAGCACAGGAGAGGTTAATTAGAGCCCAGGCTCCAATCCTAGGGCACGCCTTGAAGACGAGCTTGAAATCAAACAACTTTCCTGCTGGAGGGTTAAATTCAGTCCCCATCACCTTTTTTTGGGCTAATCTTCATATTTTGGAGTATTTTTTAGCTGAATCTCAACTTTTTGCAGTTTGGGTGGATGAGGGTCTTCTTGCTATTTCTGAGGGGTGTTTTGTCTGAATATGGGTGGTTTGAGTTTTTCTGGGCTGAATCTTGGTGTTTTGGAGGTTTTTATGGACACAGGATGCCCGGTGAGTTCTAGAGATGGACTTGGGCAGGAGGAACCCCCAAGGCAACGTGCTCAGCCCTTGTTTTCCCTCCCATCAGGATTTGTCCTTCCCAAAGCTTGGGTGGATGGAGGAGGAGGCTGCGAGGAAGAGGAAGATGCCTTGGGCCACCCAGGCAGGTGAGGAGGAAGTCAGTGTCCCTTTGGGCGGGTGTTGTGCTGGCTCTGTCAGCCGAGCATGGCCCCGGCTGCAGGACAACCCCACTGGCGCTGCCGTCCTGCCGGGGCCAGAGTTGGGGGGATGTCCTTGGCCTTCCCTGTGGGCCGGAGGCAAATCCCCTGCCTGTCCTTCTTGCTTCCTGCCCCAGGCCCCGAGCTGAGGACGGAGAGCCCGGAGGACAAATCCCCCCGTGAGACCCTGGTGGGAGAGGCCGTTTTGAAGGGCTCCCCGGCGCAGGAAGGCAGCGGGGAGGAAAAGGGCCGGAGATCCCCCCACAGGAGGGGCTCCAAAGCCATCCCAGGGTGCTCTGAGGAGGAAAGAGCCAGCCTGTGCTGGGAAGGGGGCCGGAGCTTGAGGCGGAGCTCTGAGCTGGTGGTCCCTGAGCAGCCTCCCAGCAGGGAGAAACCCTTCAGGTGCTTGGAATGTGGGAAGAGCTTCAGGATGAGCACCAACCTCATCCGACACCAGCAAATCCACACTTGGGTACGTCCCTACACGTGTGGGGAATGTGGGAAGAGCTTCAGCCAGAGCACCAACCTGATACGACACCAGATGATCCACACTGGGGAACAGCCCTGCACATGTGGGGAATGTGGGAAGAGCTTCAGGGACAGATCCAGCCTGATCCGACACCAGCGCATTCACACTGGGGAACGGCCTTACACGTGCGGGGAGTGTGGGAAGAGCTTCAGGGACAGCTCCCACCTGATGCACCACCAGCGTAGCCACACCGGGGAACGGCCCTACAAGTGTAGGGAATGTGGGAAGAGCTTCAGGTACAGCTCCAACCTGATCCAACACCATCGCATCCACACTGGAGAGTGGCCCTACACATGTAGGGAATGTGGGAAGAGCTTCAGTGACAGCTCCAACCTGATCTAATACCAGCACATCCACACCAGGGAATGTCCCTACATGTGTTGGGAATGTGGAAACAGCTTCAGCCAGAGGTCCCACCTCGTCACCCATCAGTGCATCCACACTGGGGAAAAGCCCTACAAGTGTAGGGAATGTGGGAAGAGCTTCAGTTACAGTTCCCACCTGATCCAACACCAGTGCATCCACACCAGGGAACAGCCCTACATATGTGGAGAATGTGGGAAGAGGTTTCAGACCAGCTCACATCTCCTCCAGCACCAGCGGACACACACGGATAAGAGGCCCTTCCACTGCACTGACTGCAGGAAGGGCTTCAACCGGAACTCCACCCTTGTCACCCACCGGCACATCCACAACGGGGAGAGGCCCTACAAGTGTGAGGAGTGTGGGAAGAGCTTCACCTACAGCTCTGCCTTGATCTCACACTGATGGACCCATCGGTAAGAGAAGCCCTACGAGTGCCCCAACTGCGGGAAGAGCTTCGGCCGCTATTCCAATTCCATCAGCCATCAGAGGACCCCATTGGATGATCTACAGGGACCCACGTTGAGCACAGACCTGGTGGCCCACACTCTAGGTGATCCGTGCTGGGCACTGTATTGGGTCTGGATGGTTATGTTTTGGTTCCTGGGAGGCTCCAGGGGTGGGGTCTGTGAGCAGCTGCCAGAAGCTTCCCCCGTGTCCAGCCCCTGTCCCGACCCCCTGACCGTGAGGGTGACTCAGGGTCTTCTTAACTGATCCCTCGGGGCAGATTAGAGTTAGTTTATATCTATGTCTATATTTATATCTATCTATATATGTAGGGTTTAGTTTAGAAAAATTTTGTCTCCATGTAAAGTAGGTTTGGGGCAGTTTTGGCTCCTGTCTATAGTGATATAAAACCACAAAAATAACACTTCCTCCCTCTGGCTCCAAGCCCAACCTGTCCCCTCCAGGGGTGGGTGTTCCCCCCTCTGCCCCAGGCGGTTCCTTTGGCCTTGGGCAGCAAAGCCCCCACTGCTTCTGCAACTGGAGAGTGTTGGAGCCATGGACCATTAACATTCCAGTCTCTCCCTGCTCTGCATCCCAAAAGTCGAGAGGGATCAATCTGTCACCTCAAAGTGGATCAATCCCCCTGAAAATGGCTCAATCCCACCCCAAAATTCCTGTGTTTCTCATTTTCCCTATGTAATTCTGGGGCTGCCAGTGCCACCCCTCAGCTCTCCACAGGCTGAGGCTTGGCCTTGCACTTTTGCCTTTGCTGGATTTCTTCATCAAATGTTTTTCTCTCCCCGAAAACAAAAATATGGAAGGTTTTTGATAATCTGGACGTCTTTAGACCATCTGGACAAATTACAGTTTGCAGTGTTGGAACGGAACATTTTCCACATTTAATCATTTGTTCCCATCCCTCCCAGGAGGGAGGACACTGAACTCTTCCACAGAAACAGAAAACTAGTAACAAAAATTCAGAGACTACTGAAAATGAAAAATACCTTTTGCTCACAGGTGGCCTTTCATGTCCTTCTCTTCTGCCTTCTTACAATCGATGTTATCTGTGGCAGCAGTTGCCTAGATGATGGCCAAAAAAAGCATTCAATTCATTTAGAATCATTCCAGAAAACTGAATCACAACTGGGGATTTGAAACTGCCTCAGGGGAGCACATTTGGAGAAAAGGGTTCCTCAGTCACTTAGAAAATTTGGCTGAAACTGCTCATTGTGGGCCTGAAACTCTTAAATAAATAATACCAACTCATCCTGCATCCTTCCCAGGGGAGTATTTTTATCCCCAGATTAAGATATTCTCCAGTGATTTTGTCTCTACGCAAATCAATGTTCTCCTGGGAAAAGCACCAAGTATATGAGACAAGTAACTGTAAAAACAACCAACCCACCCACCCCACACACAAAGAAAAACCCAAGAAAACCCCAAGAACTTGCCAAATTAAATAAACCCCTGAAAACCAGGCTTTGAAGCATGTCAGAAGTAATTAAAATACATGAGAAATCAGTCCTTCTGCCTTCAACAAACTGCCTCAAGCTTCTCCTTTCTGTGCTTAAAAACCAGCATTTCAGTGAGTCGGGCTGTAGACAGGTATGAACTTTGCTGCCCAGCTCAGCCACCAGTGCCCCTAAAGGTCCTCCCAAAAAGGGGATTGAGGGGGTCCTGGGTGGGCTCTGGATAAATTTAGGGGGTCCTTGGGGGTCTGTGGGGTGGTCCTGGCACCTTTAGGGTGAGCTGGATGACCATTGAGGGGGAGGTGCTGTCCCAAAGCCCCCCAGAGCAGGTTGACACAGGGGAACGCAGGGGGGCTCCCCATTCCCGATCCATTCTGGGGCCGGTTTTTCCCTCCCCAACCTTGGCTTCTCCCTGAGTCACATTTATCATATGACATCACATCCTCCTCTGTGACATCACATCTCATCTATAACATGATATCACACCTCTCCCGTGACACCACAGCTCCCCGTGACATCACACTCTCCCTGTGAAATCACATCCTCCTCTGTGACATCACACCCTCCCCATAAAATCACATCCTGCTCTGTGACATCACATCTCCTATGACATCACATTCTCTCAGTGACATCACATCCTCCTCTGTGACATCACAGCTCCCTGTGACATCACATCCTCCTCTGTGACATCACATCCTCCTCTGTGACATCACAGCTATCCTATGACATCACATCCTCCTCTGTGACATCACAGCTATCCTATAACATCACAGCTCTCCTATGACATCATAACTCTCCTGTGACATCACATCCTCCTCTGTGACATAACATCCGCCTCTGTGACCTCACAGCTCCCCAGTCACATCACATCTGCCTCTGTGACATCACATCCTCCACTGTGACATCAGAGCTCTCCTATGATATCACAGTTCTCCTGTGACATCAATCCTCCTCTGTGACATCACATCCTCCTCTGTGACTTCACAGCTCTCCACTGACATCACATCCCCCTCTGTGACATCTCATCCTCTTCTGTGACATCACAGCTTCTCTATGACATCACATCCTTCTCTGTGACATCACAGGTCTCCTATGACATCACATCCTCCTATGTGACGTCATAAGTCTCCTATGACATAACATCCTCCTCTCTGACATCACATCCTCCTCTGTGACATCGCATGTCTACCATGACATCACATCCTGCTGTGTGAGATCAATTCCTGCTCTGTGACATCACAGCTCCCTGTGACATCACATCCTCATTTGTCACATCGCATGTCTCCTATGACATCACATCCTCCTCTGTGAAATCACATCCTCCTTTGTGACATCACAGCTCCCCTGTGACATCACATCCTACTCTATGACATCACAGCTCTCCTATGACATCACATCCTTATCTGTTACATCACATCCTCCTCTGTGACATCACATTCTTCCTGTGACATCACATCCTGCTCTGTGACATCACATGTCTCCTATGACATCACATCCTCCTCTTTGACATCACATCCTCCTCTGTGACATCACAGCTCCCTGTGACATCACATCCTCCTCTGTGACATCGCAGGTCTCCTCTGTGACATCATAGCTCTCCTGTGACATCACATCCTCCCTTGTGACATCATAGCTCCCCTGTGACATCACATCCTCCTCTGTGACATCACAGCTCCCTGTGACATCATATCCTTCTCTGTGACATCACAGCTCTCCTGTGACATCACATCCTCCTCTGTGACATCACATCCTCCTCTGTGACAGCACAGCTCCCCTGTGACATCACATCCTGCTCTGTAACATCACAGCTCTCCTATGACATCACAGCTCTCCTGTGACATCACATCCTCCTTTGTGACACGACATTTCTCCTATGACATCATATCCTCCTCTGTGACATCAGAGCTCTCCTATGATATCACAGCTCCCTGTGACATCACATTCTCCTCTGTGACATCACATCCTCCTCTATGACATCACAGCTCTTATATGATATCACATCCTTCTCTGTGACATCACAATTTTCCTGTGACATCACATCCTCCTCTGTGACATCGCATGTCTCTTATGACATCACATCCTCCTCTGTGACAGCACATCGTCATCTGTGACATCACAGCTCCCTTGAGATATCATATCCTGCTCTGTGACATCGCAGGTCTCCTGTGACATCTTGTCCTGTTTTGTGACATCACAGCTCTCCTATGACATCACATCCTTTTCTGTGATATTGCATGTCTTCTATGACATCACACCCGCCTCTCTGACATCACAGTTCCCCTCTGACATCACATCCTCCTCTGTGACATCACATCCTCCTCTGTGACATCACAGCTCTCCTGTGACATCACATCCTCCTCTGTTACATCACATCCTCTTTTTTGACATCACAGCTCCCCTGTGACATCACGTGCACCATACGACATCACACCTCTCCTATGATAGCACATCATCCCTGTGATGTCATGTCCTCCCTTGTGACATCACAGGTCTCCTGTGACATCCGATCGTTCCTGTGAAATCACATCCTTCCTGTGACATCACAGCTCCCCTGTGACCTCACATCCTCTCTGTGACATCACACCTGCCCAGTGACATCACAGGTCTCATATGATATCACATACCCCATGACATCACATCCCGCGTGTGACATCACATCTCCTCTGTGATGTCGCATCCATCATATGACATCAGACCTCTACTGTGATATCATATAATCTCTGTGATTTCACATCCTCCCCTGTGACATCACAGCTCTCCTGTGACATTACATCATTCCTGTGCCATCAGATCTCCCCTGTGACATCAAATCCCGCCTATGATGTCACATAAGATATCACACCTCTCCTGTGATATCATGTCACCCCTGTAACGTCACGTGCTCCACTATGACATCACATACTCCCTGTGACATAATAGCTCCCCTGTGACATCACATCCTTCACGTGACATCACATCGTCCCTGTGACATCACAGCTCTCCTATGACATCCACCTTACGCTCTCCCCTGTCCTGCTTGGAAGGGGATTGATAGAGTGGCTGGGAGGGCACCTGGTGTCCAGGCAAAGTCAACCCGCCACACACCTGAACACTTCCAGAGACTCCACCACCTCCCTGGGCTACTTGTTCCAATGCCTCGACACTCTCTCAGTGGAAAAAGGTTTCTTTAATATCTAATATGAACCTTGCCCAACGCAATTAAAGGCCATTCCCTCACAATCTTTCACTATAGCCTTGGCAGAAGAGACCAACCCCCACCTCACTAAAACCTCCTTTCAGGTCACTGTAGAGAGCAATGTAGTCCCCCCGGAGCCTCCCCTTCTCCAGACCCAACAAGCCCAGTTCCCTCAGCCGTCCCTCAGCAGACATGTTTTCCAGAGCCTTCCCCAGCTCCGTTCCCTTCTCTGGACACGCTCCAGCCCCTCAAGGGCCTTTTGGCACTGAGGGGCCAGAACTGGACCCAGCACTCCAGGTGGGGCCTCCCCAGTGCCCAGCACAGAGGGGCAATCAGTTCTCTGCTCCTGCTGGCCACACTCTTCTCCACAAAGGCCACGATGCCCTTGGCCTTCTTGCCCCCCTGGGCACACTCTGCCTCATATCCAGCCGCTGTCAAGCAGCACCCCCAAGTCCCTTCCTGCTGAGCAGCTCTCCAGCCCCTCTGCCCCCAGCCTGGAGTGTTCCAGGGGGTTGTTGGGAGCCAAGGGCAGGCCCTGACACTTGGCCTTATTGATCCAGCCTGTCCAGATCCCTCTGCAGAGCCTTCCTGCCCTCCAGCACATCCACACTCAAACCCAACGTGGTGCTGTCCATGAATTTCCTGAGGGGGCACTCGATCCCCTGGCCCAGGTCACCCACAACGATGTTAAACAGGAGCAGCCCCAACCCTGAGCCCTTGGGAACCCCACTAGTGACCGGCCCCACCTGGATTTCCTTCCATTCCCCACCACTCCCTGGGCCATCAGACACTTTGTCACCCAGCAAACAGTTCCCCAGGCAAGCCATGAGCAGCCAGTTTGTGCAGGAGATGCTGGGGGAGATGGTGCCAAAGGCTTTCTGGAATTCCACAGAGACACATCCCCAGCCTTTCCCTCAGTTGCTGAGCGGGTCCTTTGTGAGAGAAGGAGATGAGGTTGGTCAGGCAGGACCTGCCTTTCCCAACCCCACGCTGGCTGGGCCTGATCCCCTGGTTGTCCTGCCCCTGCCATGGGATGGCACTGAGGAGGATCTGCTGCATGGACTTCCCTGGTCCTGAGGTCAATGGGACAGGCCAGGAGTTGCCCAGATCCCCCTTTTGGCCCTTCCTGTGCATGGGCATCCCATGTGCTTGTTGCCAGTCAGCTGGGACTTGTGCAGTTGTGCAGCACTGCTGGGGAATGAGTGAGAGTGGCTTGGCCAGCTCTTTCTCCAGTTCCCTCAGGACTCTTGGCTGCATCCCGTGTGGGCCCAGGCACTTGGGGGGGTCTCACTGGCAGAGCAGGTCACTGACCATTTCCTCCTGCATTGTGGGGGCTTCACTCAGCTCCCCATCACCAGTTTCCAGTCAAAGCCTGCCAGGTGTCCAAGGGGTCAGTTCTGCTGCCCCCTCCTTCCTTCCCCCACAATGGAAAACTCCCTCATTTTGGGTCCCTGTGCCCCAGACGGTTCTGACCACCACCTCACCCACCAGTCCCACAATCATGGAATGCTTTGGGTTGGGAGGGGCCTTCAAGAGCATCTCAGCAACCTCAGAGTCAAGATTTCCTTCCTACTATCTCCTCCAACCCTTCCCTCTATCCGTGTGAAGCCACTGCCCCTTGTCCTGTCACTCCAGGACCTTGTCCAAAGTCTCTCTCCATCTTTCTGATTGGCTCCCTTCGGGCACTGCAAGGCCACAATTAGATCAGCCCAAAGCCTTCTCTTCTCCATCCTCAACAATCCCAATTCTCTCAGCCTTTCCTCACAGCAGAGCTGCTCCATCCCTCTGATCCTCTTGCTGCTCCCCTCTGCACTCGCTCCAACAGGTCCATGTCCTTCCTGGGCTGGAGCCCAGAGCTGGAGGCAGCTCTGCCTGTGGGGCAGCATTACAGCCACGCATGTTCCAGCAAGGACATGGTGGAACCTCATGGAGCCAAGGACCACTGTGACACTGCAGGGCCTTCTGGAGCCAAAGGAGCCCTGGGCAATCTCATGGAATCAAGGCAGCACTGTCACCCTGGCAAAACTCAGGGAATTCAGGGCCCATTGTGACACTGCAGCTCCCCATGGAACAAAAGGAACCCTGCGATGCTGCAGAAACTCATGGAACCAAGGGACCATTGTGACATTGAGGGGTCTGATGGAATCAGGAGTCCATTGGGACAATCCAGGGCCTCATCAAATCAAAGGAATTCTGGGACACTGTTGAACCTCCTGGAACCAAGGGTTCCTGCTGACATGTGTGTCCTCCTGGAACCAAGGGAGCCCTGAGATATTTCTGAACCTCCCAGAATCCAGGGGCCATTGGGACCCTGCAGAACCTCCTGCATTCAAGTGCTCCTTGTGAAACTGCAGGCTCTCCTGGAACCCAAGGATTCCTGGAACACTGCAGAGCTCACGGAACCAAGGGGCTACTGTCCCACTGCAGCTCCTTCTGAAACACAAGGGACCCTGGGACAATGGGAAATCTCCGAGAATCCAAAGGGCATTTTGGGACTGCAGGGCCTCATGGAACTAAAGGAACCTTTGGAGACTGGGGAGGCTCATGGAATCCAGGGGCCAATGGGACATGTGGGGCCTCCTGGAACCAAAAGAACCCTGAGAATTTCTGTGGGAACAAGTTAAGGCAGCAGCAGCTGCATTTAGTTAATCAGGATCCAAAAGGAGTGTTTTGGCCTTGACTGGTGTTTTCCATCCAGAGAGTGCTGTTTGCCAAAGTGGAAACCACTTGGAACGTTCTGCATGGTAGCCTGTGTTTTTGTCTGGTGGCTGAACACAGCCAGCACATGAGGGGAGGGGAATGTGTGGGATCAGGGCCCTGCTTTGGGGCCATGCTGGGAATTCCAGTGGACTAAAAGACAAAGCCCAGGCGCTGTTTCCAAAGGAACCCCAATGAAAGAGGGATGCCGGAAAGATGGGGGGACAAGTCCCGGAATGGAACTCTGTGTGTGCAGCCTCATTTTCTCCTTCAGCACCCACAGGAGAGGGGGAAAAAAGTGGTGATTTGGACCCAAAAACTGTTCAGGGGGGAAAATGAGGATTAAGGGGACAATGGGAAAATGGGAGAAACAGGGAGAAGGGTAGAAAAGGAGGGGTGGTCTGGTGGGTCTGACGGTCCCATTGGGGGTCTTTGGGCACAGGCAAGTTGGCAAAAGGGGCTGGCCCCCCGAGCTCCCAACTGACTGTGGGGTGTCGGGGGCTGCTGGATCCAATCTCAGCCTTGAATTAATGACAACATTTTCAGTTCAGAGGAATTACAGAGGTGTGATTGAATCATTTTTGTCCTCCAGGTTTAATGATGGCAAATCAGATCGATTCATAGAAAGAAATTTATTTAGGGTTACAAATGATCAGACGAAAGACTTCATCAGAATTATTTACTGCACAATAGAAACACTAAAACTACCAGAGTACAGGATAAGACAGGACAGTGCTCTACACTAAAGCAATTGTTGAAGCAATTCTACTCAAGTTGGCAGAAAAGCAATAATTCTCAATTAGAGATGGATGGAACTCCCCCAAACCAACGCTCATGGGGAGATCTCTGCTCTCAGACTCCAGCAGTGACCTTGGGGGGTCCCCAGCCAAGGCAGGAATCTCCACACACACCCCCAAAAAGGATTCTGTTGGAAGAAGCTGCCCCTGGGAAAGGGGACTGGCCCTTTGTGGTCGAAAGGGATGGAGTGACAGTCACTGGACTCCAGGGGTTGCCTCACCATCAGGGGCTTCATTCGAGGTGGAAGCAGCGGCCGAAGCTCTTCCCGCAGTCGGGGCACTGGTAGGGCTTCTCTTACTGGTGGGTCCGTTGGTGTGAGGTCAAGGTAGAGCTCTGGGTAAAGCTCTTCCCACACTCCCCACACTTGTAGGGCCTCTCTCCGGTGTGGATGCGCCGGTGGGTGACGAGGGTGGAGTTCAGTTTGAAGCCCTTCCCGCAGTCGGTGCAGCGGAAGGGCCTCTCATCCCTGTGCGTCCGCTCATGCAGGAGGAGATCTGAGCTGGTCTGAAACCTCTTCCCACACTCCCCACACTTGTAGGGCCGTTCCCCAGTGTGGATGCGTCGGTGCCTGACAAGGTGGGAGTTCCGCTTGAAGCCCTTCCTGCAGTCGCTGCAGTGGAAGGGCCTCTCATCCGTGTGTGTCTGCTCATGCATGAGGAGATTGGAGCTGGTCTGAAACCTCTTCCCGCATTCCATGCACTTGTAGGGCCGCTCCCCAGTGTGGATGCGCTGGTGGGAAAAGAGGTGGCAACTATGGATGAAGCTCTGCCCACATTCCCCACACATGTAGGGCCGTTCTCCCGTGTGGATGCGCTGGTGTTTGTGGAGACTGCTTCTGTACATGAAGCTCTTCCCACATTCCCCACATGTGTAGGGCTGTTCCCCACTGTGGATGCACTGGTGCTTGAGGAGGTAGGACCTGTCTCTGAAGCTCTTCCTACATTCCCCACATGTGTAGGGCCGTTTTCCAGTGTGGATGTGCTTGTGTTGGATCAAGCTGGAGTTGCTCCTGAAGCTCTTCCCACATTCCCTACATGGGTAGGGCCGTTCCCCAGTGTGGATGTGCTGGTGGGTGAGGAGGTGGGTGCTCTGCCTGAAGCTTTTCCCACATTCCAAGCACTTGAAGCGCTTCTCCCTGATGGGAGGCTGATCAGGGACAACCACCTCAGAGGTCCCCCTCAAGCTCCGGCCACCTTCCCGGCACAGGCTGGCTCTTTCCTCCTCAGAGCACCCTGGGCTGGTTTTGGAGCCCCTCCTGTGGGGGGATCTCCGGCCCTTTTCATCCCCGCTGCCTTCCTGCGCCGGGGAGCCCTTCAAAACGGCCTCTCCCACCAGGGTCTCACGGGGGGATTTGTCCTCTGGGCTCTCCGTCCTCAGTTCGGGGTCTGGGGCAGGAAGCAAGAAGGACAGGCAGGGGATTTGCCTCCGGCCCACAGGGAAGGCCAAGGACATCCCCCCAACTCCGGCCCCGGCAGGACGGCGGCGCCAGCGGGGTTGTCCTGCAGCCGGGGCCATGCTCGGCTGACAGAGTCAGCACAACACCTGCCCAAAGGGACACTGACTGCCTCCTCACCTGCCTGGGGGGCCCAAGGTATCTTCCTCTTCCTCACAGCCTCCTCCTCCATCCGCCCAAGCTTTGGGAAGGACAAATCCTGATGAGGGGGAAAAAAAGGGTTGAGCGCGTTGGCTTGGGGGTTCCTCCAGCCCAAGTCCATCTCTAGAACTCACCAGGCTTCCTGTGTCCATAAAACCCTCCAAAACACTAAGATTCAGCCTAAAGAAACCCAAACCACCAAGATTCAGGAAAAAACCCCATCAGAAAAAGCAAGACGACTTCTACCGCCCCCAAACTGCAAAAAGTTGAGACTCAGGTAAAAAATATTCCAAAATATGAAGATTAGCCCAAAACATCTCTCCCAGAAGTTACCCCTCTCTGGTTTCCCCCCTATGGGGTACAAAGAGTCTCCCCTGTCTGGGATGTTGGAAGTTTTGGGGGTCCCAAGGTTCCCTTCTCCTCTGACTCGCTTTCAGGTGCCACATTCCCTGATATTCCCCCTCTCAAGATTCTCCACTTTGTTGTCCCAGGGATCCCAGGGGTCCCCACTGTTCAGGCTTCCCCTTCTCTGCACCCCCTATTTCAGGCTCCCGGGGGTCCCGGAGCTCCTCCCTCTCTGTGCTCCCCCCTCCAGGCTGCCAGGGGTCCCCCAGCTCCGCCATCACCCCGCTCCGCCCTTCACATTCAGCAGCTCCTGGGCTCCACACCCACTCCCAGCACTCCCGGGGGCCCCCAAACCCGCTGTGTCCCCCCCGCCGGCACCGGGCTGACAATGGAGCCGACGGGGCCTGACCCAGCAACACCAACCCCCACCGTGGGGGGGGAACCCGCATCCCCCCACCCACCGCCGGGGCTCTGCCGCCAACCCAGCCCAGCACCCCCAAAAAACACCTCCAGCCCACCCCCAAGAGCCACCAAGGGCGGAGCAGCAAAAGGAACACCAGGAGAACAATCGCTCCCCCATCGTGCAGGGGCCTGGGAAGGTGGAACTTGTCCCAAATATCCTGGGGTAAGCGTTGGGGTTTGGGACATACTTGGGCTGACAGCACAGGTTTTCCTGCAAAGTCTGCAGTGAGTCAAACTCTGGACAGGAGATTCTGTCCCATGGATTGGATTGCAGAGGCTCCCTCAGGTCCCCAGCATCAATCAGCAACAAAAACGACCCCCTTGAAGATTTCAGGGGAAGTGTCCTGTAGGGAGGGGACAGTGTCACCCCACAAGGGTGGGGCTGGCAAGTGGGAGGCTGCTCCAGGGCTCTGCAAGAGGCCTCGTGCTCTGCTCAGCCCAGCACTGGCTGATACCAACACCCCCGGCTGCCCCCGGCCCTGGGCAGCTCTGCTGCCACAGGCTGTGCCCTCACCGTGGCCCTGCAATGGCCCTGCCTGTCCCTCACCCATGGCCTGATGGGGATGGACAGGGGCCCAGCAGGGACAGACAGGGCCTGCAGGGGAAGGCACAGGGACAACCTGGACCCCCACACTGCCAGGGCTCTCTCTGTTCCGCCTTGCAGGCTCCATGGCCAGGCACAGTTTGTGTTCCTGGGTGCCCACCATCTCAGCACTTGGAGACGCTCAAATCAGCGCCCGCAGCTCTGCAGCAAAGCCCCAGCTCACCTGGCACACAGGGGATGGACACAGCACCTTCTCGGGGATGGGCACAATTTTTCTCTTCTCCACCACGGGCTCTCCTTCCTCAGCAGCACCTCTGCCTTGCACTTATTCTCAGCCTCACCTCAGGGACAGCTCTGGGCTCACCTCCGCGCCACTTCTCAGCCTCACCTCAGGGCCTGGGCTCAAGGACAGGAACCTGCAGGGAAGGGACATCATGTGCAAGCTGAGGGCTGCCTGCTTACACTGGCCTCTGGGCTTCTTTCTCCTTCTACAACCATCGGCAGAATTTAGCCTGCTTTTCTAACACCACACATTTACAGACTAACCTTGGAGATAGATATGGACAGACATCTCTATCACCCTGGGGATAGAGCCTCAAGCATGTGCTGCCATAGGAATGGCAATCACAGAATCACAGAATCAGCCATGTTGGAAAAGACCTCCGAGATCATCAAGTCCAACCCTGGATCCAACCCCGCTGTGCTTCCCAGACCATGGCACTGAGGCCACATCCACTCTCACCTTCAACACCTCCAGGGACGCTGACTCCACCCCCTCCCTGCCCAGCCCATTCCAAGGCCTGATTACTCTCTCAGCAAAAAATTCCTTCCCAATATCCAACCTAAACCTCCCCTGGAACAGCTCAAGACCCAGCCCTCTTGTCCTACTGCTGCTTCCTGGCTGAACAGCCCCACCCCCACCTGGCTCCAACCTCCTGGCAGGGACTTGCAGACAGTCAGGAGGTTTCCCCTGAGCCTCGTCTTCTCCAGCCTCAACACCCCCAGCTCCCTCAGCCTCTCCTCACGCCACTTGTGCTCCACTCCCTTCCCCAGCCTCGCTGCTCTTCTCTGCACCTGCTCCAGCCCCTCCAGGGCCTTCCTCAACTCAGGGGCCCAGAGCTGGACACAGCACTCCAGGGGTGGCCTCACCAGCGCTCACTCCAGCCCAACAAGCACTTCCCTGCTCCTGCTGACACACTCTGCCTCACACAGGACACCATCCATTGGCCCTCTTGGCCACCTGGCCACACTCTCCCTCATCTTCAGCTGCCTGTCCATCCACACTCCCAGCTCCCTTTCTGCCTGCCTGCTCTCCAGACACTCTGGCCCCAGCCCAGGGGGCTGACGGGGCTTCTTGTGGCCAAAGGGCAGGACCCGGCCCTTGGCCTGCTTGAACCTCATCCCCTTGCAATCAGCCCATGGATCCAGCTTGGCCAGGTCCCTCTGCAGAGCCCTCCTGCCTTCCAGCACATCAACACACCCCCAGCTTGGGGTCACCTGCACATTTGCTGATGAAATGCCTGGTTCTGCAGCAGCTGCAGATGCTCAAGGGGCAGCAGGACCAAGTCAGGGGCCTGGGTGGGCCTGGGGGGCTTTGGGGTCAAGGAGGGTCCTGGAGGAGCTGAGGCGGGGCTTTGGGGATTGGGGGTACAAAACAGGACAGACCAGTACAGACCAGGACAGACCAGCACAGACCAGTACCTCCTCACTGCTCCCCACATCTCTCCTGGAGCTGGGCCATGTTGTCGTGTGACACCTGAGCCCCCCCAGTGCCCTCCCAGTACAGCCCAGTGCCCCCAGTACAGCCCAGTGTGCTCCTGTCCCAGGGTGCCGGGTGACCCCTTCTTTGGGAGGGGCTGGAATGGAATTGGAGGGTAGGCTGGGGGAGATTTGGTGGGGAGGTTGGATAGGAAGTAGGGAGGTTTTGGGGTGCTTTGGGTGCATTTAGGGGAGTTAAAAGGGGTCTTGGGAGGGCAAAGGAATCTGTAGGGGTAGGGGATTAAAAGGAAAATGGGGGTTGGGAGACATTTGGGGGGGTTAATGATGTCTAGGGGGAAAGAGGAGGGGCAGCACCAAGAGCATGTGAGTCCTGATACCCCCCTGGTGTTCCCAAGACGTTCTCGGTGTCCCTAAATCTCCCCTTAACACCCTGAGACCCCCCTGGTGTCTCCAATGTCCCCAGGGCCTCTCCATGGCCATAATTCCTCCTAATTCCACTGTCCCCTTACCCCACCCCACTGTCCCCAAACCCCAGCTGTGATGTCCCCAGCCTTCCATCTCACCCCAGGAGCCCCCCCTGGACCCTCTGACACCAAAATCTTCCCCCTCCCCCCGCTCACAGAAAGGCCAAGGGCATCTGGGGACACACTGGGGACAGTCTGGGGGCTTTGGGGGGCACTGGGGGATTACTGGGGGATACTGGGACACATTGGGGGGGACCAGGGGGCACTGGGAGGACTGGGGCGTTACTGAGGGACACTGGGAGGGCACTGGGAGGGACTGGAGGGAACTGGGGCACACTGGGGGTCACTGGCAGAGAACTGGGGAGTTACTGGGGGATACCAGGACACACGGGGGGACACTGGGAGGTTACCAGGCCATACTGGGGGGAACTGAGTGCTCCCTGGGATAAATTGGGTGGTCACTGGGGGCTTACTGGGCCATCCTGAGGGTCACTGGGAGGTTATTGGGATATACAGGGGGCACTGGGATCCCCTTACCCGGATTCAGTATATCTCCCCCCTCTGATTTTGGGGAGCATCCCTAGGACCCCCTCCCTGGGGGCTGGGGGACCCCCTAAACACACTGCTGGGCTTTAAGGGACTCCAAAAAGTCCCCTCAAAACCCCCGAAATTCCCTCAGAAATCCATTCCAGGACCCATCGAAACCTCCTCAAGGACCCCCCAACTCCCCTAAGAGACCTCATCCCCCCCCCGTACCCCCTAAACTCTCTCTGTGACCCGCAAAACACACCTGGGACCCCCCAGGCCCATTCAGGGATCCCCCCAGTCCCTCTAAGGGAGACTCAAAGCCGTCTGGAACCATCTAGAGACCACAAAAACTGCTGCAAACGTCCCTGCAAAACCCACCCAGGACCCCCAAACCCCCTCAGAGATCCCCCAAGCCCACCTGTGAGCCCTTAATCTCCTCAGAAACCAAAACTCCCTCAGGGACTCCCAAACCCCTTAAGGGACCTTCAACCTCCCCCCCCCCGAGTCCCCTCAGGACACCGAACCCCCTCAGGGACCCCTCAAAATCTCCTTGGGAACCCCTGAACTCCTCTGCTAAGCCCTCCCGAGCCCTCCAGCCTTTCCACCCACAGCCGCGCTCCCCGCAGCCCCCGAGGGGATCCCCAGACCCCGCTCCCCCCGCAGACCCCCCCAGCTCACACACCCAAGCGCAGCTTTTCCCAGGGCCGCCGCCCCCGAATCCCCCACGCGCCAAAGATGGCGCCCTTCGCGCGCTGCGGATGGAGACACCCCCGCCGCAGCCAATCAGTGCGCGGCCACGCCCCCTGCCCGCCCTCCGCCCCGCCCCCGCCTCGCGCGGGGCACCCCGGGAGATTCCCCAGTCAGTGCCCGGGAACAGCCCCGGCAGCGCAGCCCCCAAGGGCACACGATGGGCTGTGGGCTGGAGAGGACCCTCCTCAGCCTGGGCAGCAGGGCTGCAGGGGGGGATTCCCTGACCCTCCCCAGATGGGCCCTTCCTGCCCACCAGCTCCTGCTCCAAAGGGCTCCCACACACCCTGGGCCACTTGTCCCACTTGGGCACTGGAGCTGCCCCAGGGCATCTCTGGGCAGTGGCCAGCTCTGGGACTGCTCTGGCAAGTCATGGCCTGAAGCCAGGAGTGTGGAATTTAGGAGACACTTGAAACCTCTGCAGAACAGGACTCTTGATAATTGCTGAAGGCTTCCTGGCCAGCATTGCCAGACCTTTGATTTTTTTTTTTTTTAATCTCAACACTTTTTCTCCATTTGTTTCCATTGACAACACCTTCTATATATTATATTAAGCTGATTCTTTCATTGTCTACATGAATAGTTTTGTGCAGCTACTTATCAAACTAAATATCCCATCAGTGATTCTGTTATGGAAACATGGCTCAGAGGAAGCTGCTGATTTTTGGGGTACCTTTCATCTCTCTAATTTTGCCTCTTTTCTTCTTCCTCTCCCTATTTTTGTCTTCAAAAAGCTCTCCAGGATGTGTGTGCCTGGGAGTATATTCATCCTCTGAGCTGTGCCCTGTGCCATGGGACAGGGGACAAATGCACCTTCCAGAGAAATCTGCCCCTCCTGCTCACAGAAGCCCTCTGAGTGCCCAGGTGAGATGGTGCCCAGGCTGCTTTGCTGGTGTGGAATGAAAGGGCCAGGCCAGAAAGGCAGAGGAGGGTGATGGAGGAGACAGGGCCATTTGCAGGGGATGTGTGCGAGGCTGGGGAGATGAATGTCCCTGGGCCAGTGAAGGCTGTTCCTGGAGTTACCCCAGAAGTGTCAGGGCTCTGACAGGGCTCCAGAGGGCATCCTCAGTGCCCCTCCTCCCTCCACTTTTGGGGGGTCCCACTCCCCTCCCACTCAGTTTGGGGTCCCACCACCCCTTCTGTCCCCTCTGACCCCCCTTTTCCCACTGACCGCCCCCTTCCCACCCCCCACTCACCCGAGAGCTCCTCGCCCACAGCGGGGGGGGCTCCCAGCACCACCAGTGCCCAGAGAAGTCCCCCCAGAGAAGGGGTTGGGTGGGATTCTGGGTGGGCTTTGAGTATGTTTAGGCAGTCCTGCAGAGCCTGTGTGGAGGTTTAGGGGGTTCCCAGCACCTTTCTAAGTGTGCTGGGTGTCTTATTGAGGGGTTAGTTCCCTCCCAGAGCCCCCCAGAGCGGGCTGACAGGGGGGAACACAGGGGGGTCCCCATTCCCGATCCATCCCGGGGCCTGTTCTGCCCCCCCCAAACTCGGCTCCACACCTTGGGATTCCCCCAAGCCCCTTCCCCACTGCCCCGCAATAACCAAGACTGGGGAGAACTGGGAAGCTTTCCTGGGATCAGGAGTGGCAGCAGGGGAGGGGGGGACACACGACCCCCCCAAAATCCTCACAGGGACAGGAGGGGTCCAGGCTGGGCCCGAGGCCCCGGGGAGGGGCTGCGGCCGCCGCCGGCTCAGGAGCTCTGTGGGGAGAGAAAAGGGGGTGACACCGGGGTGGGGGGTCCCCGGGGGGGCACAGACGCTCTGGGGGGACACACGACCCCTTGGGACCCCCCTCACCTTCTGGCGCAGGTAGAAGCCGAGCCCCAGCGCCAGGGAGACGAAGGCCAAGAGGAAGCCCCCGGCCCCTCCTTGGCAGCAATTGCTCAGGCTGATGGAGCCGGGCAGGGCCGGGGCCGCCGGCGGTGTCCGATCCCGGCAGGAAGCGGGGAGGGCCCCGGGGAGCGGCGGCGGCGGGCGGGGCCCTGGGGGAGCCGCCCCGAGGGGTCCCCGCCGCCCGTGGCACTGAAGGAGCCGCCCCGGGACGGGCCCTGGCGGGGGTCGCCAGAGAGGGGGGGCGAGCTCGGAACGGAATCAGCTCCGGAGAATAAACCAAGGAAAACCAAAGGGCCGCGCCGGGGGAGTCTCCGCCGCCCCGGAGCTAAAAGAGCTGCCCCGCGGGACGGGCGAGGAGGGGCGGCGGTGAAACAGTCGCCCGGGGTGTGGCGAGGGAGGCGGGAATGGGATAAAAGAGAGAGAATAGAGGGAGAAATCGCTTTGTCTCCCCCCTCCCTCCCCACCCCAGCTCCCTTTTGTATACAGATAAAACCAGAGATCAGCATGTGATCTCTATCAGCATGTGATCTTCTATTCCCCCTTTTCCCTCAGGGGAACAAAAAACAAAAAAGAAAACCTTGGGAAAGAGGGGGGAAAGCCAACATTGGAAAACTATCTTGTTTGAGATAAGTTATGCTGCCAAAGGAAACGCTGACTCCAGAGGTGCCCCCAGCCCTGCAGAGCCCCCACCCTGCCCACTCACATACTTCAGCTCAACATTGGGGTTTTCCCCTCCCTGGCACTGCCCAGTCCAGCCCCTCCCTGGTCCCCCCATCTCCCTGCCCCTGCCCCAGCCCAGCAGAGCAGCACACTCAGCTCTGGCCCTGCAGCAGGACATGGAGGCCCTGGAGCTCAGGGACAGGCCCTCTGGGGCTGCAATGCTCAGCACATCATCAGCTCAGGCAGCTCCTGCAGCCCCAGGGCCAGCCCCGCTCCCCAGCACAGCAGCAGAGAATCGGCCCCGGGCTCCTCAGGCCCCATTTGCCATCTCCAGGGGCACTGGCCACCACCAGCACCAGCTGGAGCAGCCTCACCCCCACAGCCCCCACAGGGGGACCCTGAGGGCAGCACACGGTCTCCAGGGAGAAACCAGCAAGGCAAGGACCCTCTGGAGAGTCTGCTCCTTGGCCTTCTTCTTGAGAGCCCTGGAGAAGAAGAGCTGAGGCTTCAGGCTGTGCCCGGAGCAAATGGAGCCCCTTGTGTGGTGGAAAGAGTGCAGTGGAGCCCAGCTCATGCCAGCAGTGCCATGGCCACAGGACTGACCCAGCCCAGCCCAGGGACCAAGGGCCAGAGCACTGAGGCCTCAGCCGAGGCCCAGAAGGGGAGGGGGGCAGGAGAAAAAGAGCAGCTCTCAACAGGCCAAATGCTGCTGCTGCTCCCTGGCACTGCTGCTGTGCTGGGACTCTCTTTCCCTGCCCCTCTGCACACAGGTACTGCCCTGCCAGACTCATCAGAGGTCTCAGAAGGTTGAACTCACAAAAACAAGTCACTGAAGGATCCTTGACTTTGTTTCAATGCATTCCTCATTTACACGGAGTCTGGGTCAAATTCAAGATGTAGACAGTGAACTAGACATGGGATGAATAATCAATATTCACTGGACACAACTTTATCCCAGGAGAAAAACCACATGAAAACCTTAACCCAGCACCACAAAAACCTGAGCAGGCAGGCTGGAACAAGGAGTCCCATTCTGAATGCTATGGAAGAGAAAACAGGCCCTTTGTGCCTTCAGAAAAGCATCCAGTCATCATTTTCCTCAGGGCATCCTTGAAGCAAAAGGTTTCTTAAGAGAGATGCCAGAGCTTGGCAGCAGGCTGTCCTTCTCAGCTTGGAAAATCTCTGCTAACTTACCTACCAATGGTACAAACCCCCCATGTTAATGTTGTCAAACAGCTGCATTTGCAGGATTCATGTTCCAGCATTACCTAATGCACAGTTATCACACCTCTTTTTAAAATGAAAGGGGAGGGAAAAAAAAAGCAGGGGTTGTTGGGAGATTCCCCATTCCAGTCATCCATCAAGTGTACATCCTGGCCACTGCTCCCAAGAAATTTAATATATGCTAAAAAGATATAAAAAGACATCAAAAGCTTTCAGATATAAAAGTGCTTTAGAAGCTAGATTTTAATATTGCCAAGTGGGTTTTTGCCAGATTATAAAGTTGACTGAAATGCCAGGATACTGCATTTTGGAAGCGGCAGCAGCTCACAGATTGCCTTGTATTAGTGGCTGAAGTGTGTTGCTGATTCCAAAGCTGGACTATCATCATCTGTGGGGGAGAGTAGATAAATAAATAAATAAAAACTGGCATTCCCTACCAACCCTGCTGCCTTGAAGCACTCTTTTCAAGTGCGGCCTCCACAGGAAAAAAAGTTAAGAGCACTTTATTTTGATTATAGTGCTTTCCCCAGGCAGGAATTTTTATTTCAGTTAGAATCTTGGAACCATTACATTTTCAGTGAGTCATTTTTATATTTACAGTTGACATCTTCAGAGAAGAATGAAACCTTTGAGCAACAGCTCTAAAGCATGAAGGTTGCCTGCAGGAAATACTTAAATTATTTTACATCCCAATGGAGCCTGTTGTTTTTAGCTAAAATTTAATAAACCTTAAATCAATGACCTTTCTTTTACTGAAAGCCTGCACTTTGGAAAACTAACTTTCCTGAGAAACATATTTGGGTGAATAAATGCCAAACAAAGGGCTATTGAAATCTAAACATTTTCTCCATTTATAGCTTCTGAACATTTAGTTCCTAAATTCCTAACTGCTACCTAATGTAGAGAACAGTGGTGCCTTGGTTGAATCACATATCATTGATTTCAGAGTGTCACAGGGATCTCATTGACAGGAATCAATTAGAATCCAAAATCAATCAAATGTGTTCTTGCACTACAATTCATCGAATTTGAATATCTCCAAATTAATTGTAAGCATGTGAAAGAACCTAGAAATAAACTTTGAAAAGGTACAGAAATAAAAATCAGTCAACTTTGAGAAGATAATAGTGCATCTGAGCATGTTTCATGCCTGCTGGGGTAAGTTAATGGTGAATCACACCTTCCCTTCCCAGCACAGGCTGAGATATATTCTTTTTGGAACATGAAAATACCCAGGGACTGAAGGCAGAGGACACACCAGTCAATGATCCAGCATTATTTTATGAACAGCCTGTTACACCCCCAATATCAAACGTGCTGCCAGGATATTACAAAATGCACAAGTGTGTTACACTCTGAAAAACTGCACATTGTAAGTGAGCCACTGCACTTCAGGGAGAAAGAAAGGAGAGAATTCCTGAATCTCTACCAGAAGCATGAACACATGTGGCCACTTATCCAAAGAGGTGTTCTTGTTGCTGAGGACTCCTCTCTGAACACATTCACCTGTCATTCTGTCAAGGTAATAAATCCTTCCACTCCTTACAGCACACTCAAAAGCACCCTGCTATTTAATTTCAATGGGAAAATGGCCCAAAGTGTCTAAAACATTTCCTTTTGCTCATGTGAAAGTGCTGGCATTTTACTTCCTTCCTGATAAGCCAGTGCCAATGGACCTGATTATTCTTTTCTTATTCAAAGCACATCAGTAGTTCCAAAGCACTCTCCATCTTATCAGGTGTCTGAACAGCACAGTTACTGAAAACAGTTTGTCCTGCTCCTCTCTCCTTCTGCCAGGCTATCAGATAAACCCAACTAACTCTCTGTATTTACACACCATCAAACATAAGCTGTGTCTTCAACACACTGTAGTCTGTTTCTGGCATGTTACAGGTTTTCTGTTTGACATTAGTTGTACCCAAAACAGCAGCAGTGAATTAGCTTAGAACAAAAATACAGTCACTCCATAGCATGGAACACAAAAGGGACACAGGATAGGAAAAAAAAAAAAAAGAAACCTTTTGTGAAGTAAGAATGATCACTCTCATCTCAGTAGTTCACAGGTACTTATCTGGTGCTACTTGAAAAAGAGCATGGAAGCAGCAGGATTCAAATGCATTCAAAACAGACCTGACACAGGCCTCAAGAGTAGAAAAACAATTTCTTGTTTTGTTTATTTTATTCTCCTGTCCTCTAGGAACTGTCTCTGATTTGCAAGGGGTGAGAAAGTGAAAGAAAAGAAAATGGTTACAGCGTCTGAAAGCATTTAAATGCCTTTACTGTTTTTGTCTGTAAAAAGACTGATTTTCATCATCCAACCTTCATTTGGCTCTAAAAGACCCCCACAAAAACAAACCAAAAAAACACTCTCCCCCAAACAAGCCTCTCAGCAACTCTCCTTTTCATTCAGTGTCTCAGATACAGAATTTTCAGTGCTGACTACTGAGGAATAACACAAGATCAACTCCTTCAGAAGGGCCACAGCTTTGAAGGTTTTGCTTCCTGCACAGCCCTAGGGAATAGGCACAGCATCTCCCTTCCTTCTTCTCAGGATGACAGGATATCCTCGGGATGAGCGCAGTGTTGGAAGAGTTAAACATTAACCTGGCTGTGCCCTGGGCACTCTCAGCTGGCTAAATGAAAAGTTCTGGAAGGCCAGGAGAAATCCTGAGTTGCAGCTCTTTGATTAAGTACAGCCTTCTTTAGAAGCTGAAGCTCCAGCCCCTGAGTGGAGGCTCCTTCCCACCACCCCCTCCCACTGACAGTCCCCCTAAGCAATAAAATATCAAACATAAAAAGACAGTGGCATTCATCCTCCACAAAGACAGGACCAAATCCTGCAGCCAATTTGATGACAGAAAAAAAATTGAAAAGGAAATAAAGAATACACAGAAAATTTCTTGATCCTTAGTTACATTTCCAGTATATGGAGAAGTACACAAACTGTCAGTAGCAGAGTGCTCAGAGTACATAAAGGAGTGTGATTTCACCATTTTGTTAAATATTGGTTTTACTAGATTTTCGTGTCTTGTATTTCTTTGAAAATATTCACGTGTGAGATTGAAAGTGTTTCTTTCAAAAACAGCTCTAGAAACCAACCCAGAAACAGGGGGAAAGGGGTGAAAGAGCAGCAGTCACACGTACAAGAATGGTCTGAATAAAGCAAGTCACCTCCTGCCCACCCATCCTGGCACCTGACGGGAAGGAATTTTGGAAATGCTTAGGAACAAGCTGGCACTACATTTTAGATATGACTTTTTCATCTCTACATCTACAGGACTTTAAACTGTTTCATGTCTGTAAGGGGGGTACTTTTGAATTAGATGATCAATGGAGCATAGAGGCGTGAGAAAGGAATCATATTAGGATGTGAAACCAGCCAGAGTATGGTACAATGTAACTTCATGGCACAAGCGAATTGTAAGGTCCATTGTGCTTTTTAGCAAGTCAGCTTGATATCCCCTATTATCAGAGCTGAGTTCTTCCTTGGTTTTGCTACATATTGTAAGATAGATACATCTACCCTTGAAACACAGTGGTAGAGGTCATACATAGGGGTGAGAAAGATGAGGATGGGAGGAAGATTCTGTGGGCAGGGGTTGCTGGCCCCTTGCCCTACAGCAGGGCACGCACGGACTGTTGCTATCAGGTGATGAACAGGCAGGGTTTGGCTGCCACTCAGGCATCACCTTATACTGGGTACTGGCCCTACGTGGTGTAATGTAGAGCTGATAAAATGAGGTGTCAGGACTGCTGGGGTGAGCGATCCTCATCCTGCCATGGAGACTGTGTTGTTCTGTGGGGACGCCCGCTAAGCATGGGCACCGACCAGCTGCTGCAGATCCTGGCAGCCCTGGCCTGTCTGTGTGGGTAAGCACAGTTTATTGAGAGGAAGCAACTGAGAGAACAAACTTTTTAATATCCTTTTAGTGTTCCTTTAATTCCCCTTTTATGTTTATGGTATTTTTCCTTTAGTTTCCCTTTTCACTAACCAATATCGTGTTATCCATAATATTGTGTTAAGATCCTTTTTTGGTATCCCTTTTTCACTAGTTAATACTGTATTAAATGCTGTTCGTAGTATTTGTTTTAATGCCACCCGATAAGGTAGTTATTTTGTATCCTTTTTAGTTTTTAATTCCTCTTGCTAAGTTTATTACTATTATTATTATTCTCACTGTAATAAAAGATATTTTGTGCGTTTGAATATTTCTGGCACTTGTCTTTATTCCGGACATGTATCCAAACGAACTGTTACACACACACAGCTTCTACTGAGAAGCTTCTGTCCTGTCAGGGCAGTCAAACTGAACAAACGTGTTTTCTTGCTGCTGAACTTTACAAATGAAAAAAAACAAGTTACTGTTCCATGCCCAAGGTTCTGGATCCTGCCCCATGTATAACTTTAGCAGCTCTCCAGATGGAAGGGGATACCACAGCATTGGTGTTACTAGGAGTGACTTTGTGCATCCCCAGACATGGAGCTGTAGCTCACTAGACAGTGAGCACCTTAGCTGTTTTTCCCCATGCCCAGTTTCCTAAAACTGAGGAAAGAAAAGCAAGTATTTGTTTAGACAGCACCACAAACCAGAGGCTGGATGGATAAAAAAGTAATTTAATAAGCCTCGCTCTCAGGAGATGCTTAATAGACAGAAACACTCCTTTAGAGGAGCAGCTAATTCACAGAAGCATCAAAGAACTTCAATCAGACATTCACTCCACAGGGACAAGGCAAGGTTTTCCTTCTCTTCATCTGAGGTGAGGTTAAGCTCTTTAACATGAACAGTGCTGCTACTCCAAATCTGCTTCAGTGCTTCCAAGTATGACAAAGGAAAGCGCAGCCCATGAGTCTGCTGGGGAAGAAGAAACAGAAAAAAATCCTTCAGCTGAGAGCAGTGTCCTTATTGCACAGCAGTGTGTGAGGCTGTGGGTAGGGAGCAGCAGGAATGTGCTCCCTTCCCACATGGCACTGGTGTCACTGAGAGCATTCTCCAGAAGACTCGGTTTTATCCAGGCCTGTTTTATCTTCGTAGGGAAAATGCTGAACTCTATTCCGTGTTCTAGCACGCTTTTTGAGGTGGGGATGTTTACAGCATGTGGCTTTCTCCTGTGGTTTACACATGGAAGAATTAAGCAGCCTTAAACTTACACTCTTGCCTAGCCCTACCCATGATTTTTGGAAGCTCACAGAAGTTTATTTCTAGCTGCCACACGCAGTCTTTGGATATAGTTTGACACAACCACAGAGGAGCTCCATTCCCAGGCCTGGAGTCTTCAAGGGCAAGAAGGAATATTCTGGGATCTGCACATGTTGTTCAGGTGCCAGTGTACAACCTCAGCTCTGGAGGACCAGTGAGATTCACTTCCAAAGAAAAATAAGTGCCAGGCAAATGCCTTGCTGTAATTACCGAGACAAGGACAGACTGTGCCCTGTTTTGCCATTCGAGTGTTTCGGATCACAGAGCTAAGACACAGCATCTCACTGCCAAAAAAGCAGAAATAAAGGTTCCAAAGCTCAAAGCCATGCTTAGGAAGCATTTATGACCCAGCAAAAGCACACTGTACCTGCAAGCAGGAACAGAGACAACCTGAAAAGTACATTTCAGAACAAGGTAGGTCTTTACTCACAGTGCTGACCCACCCTACCCTAAAATGAACACCCCTGCAGTGTGTTCCATTGGATACAGATTCTAACATGGGTTTAGCATGGCAGTGATCCCTAGGGAATATCTGCTGGCCTATCCAGTAGCCTCAGTAGAGGATGTGCTAAGGACACACCAGTAAGAGCCGGTTTTAGTTGCTCCAGTAGCTTTGCTCACTGGGCCATAAGGCATGCACCAGAAATCCTGTTAACATCTCGAGTGTTTAATTAAGCATGAGATCACATTGCTCAGTTCCACTGTTAAACTGCCTCTCTGGTGCAGCCTCAGCTCATCTGGGCACTGCAGGGCTGGGCAGAAAGGTTCTGGGTGCTGAGGATCACGGCAGAACCCAGGCCCTGCTGCCATTTTGGGCAAGCTCATCTCAGGCAGCAAAACCCACCATGGAAAGATAATTTTTGGTGTGTCTGCAGGAACAAACCTGGGCCGTGCCATCCTCACTGGCAGTGTCATCTGTCCCCATCATGGGAGTGTCTCTCCTGTTCCTTAAGGACTGATACACATAAACCATCTCCCTGCGAATTTCATCCTAAAAGACAGCAGGGAGGAAACAGTTACATGTGATCCACAGCCTCAGACTCATCTCACTGCACTTGCCAATGCTCCTTAATTCTGGAGTCACTCTTACAACAAAGCATGCAAGTCACCCTCCCAAAGGAATTTTCCAACAGCCACCTCCGACAGCAATAAGGGACTCTCCAAAACACCTCTGAAAATTTATTTACAATCACCTTCTGCCTTAAAACTGCCCCTGTTAGAGTCCCAGGAGTGATGCTGTACAGAAAACAGGCCATTTAAGGGAAAGTAGTAATGAACAGGTGTGCCTCAACACATTTCCAGTCTGATACTGATCTGTTTCTTAAAAATCACATGCCCATCATCAGTCCTTGGTCAGAGCTGTGCAAAGCAATTCAGAGCTCTCTGGGCAGGTTGCACATGGAATTTGTGGACACAAGTCTTCCATGTGTCCTGTCATCCTGGGTTGATCTGTGTGACATCAGAAGGCAAGGTGGCCCAAAAATTGGGGGGAAAAAGTCTCCAAAACCTACACAGTCTCAATATGGACACAAGCAAGATGGAGGGAAAAATCAGAAAGTTACGGTGTGTTTTTCTTGGGAAACATTCAATTCATCCAAACAAACCCCAAACTGTACAAGATAATCTTTGCTGTGTGTCCCGCCCCCCCCTTTTTTTTTTTTAAAGTGAGATAAAAAGCACTTCTACAATTTCGTACTAAAAAACCTTCATGGATAAGAAGCAGTATAAACACAGCATAATGCAAGATGCATGGATCAATGTTGTGGAACAACTTAGTAGTGCCCCTGGCACCTGCTTGGATACAGAGATAACCCAGAAGTGAAGACTAAATGCAGCCACAGCAGCAGCTGCAACCAGCAGAATTCCCTCTCTTGAGAAAACCTATTTTTATAAATTATTCCTGTTCTTAAATACAAAGAATAGAAAAAAAACCTATTATCAAGACCTGTAGAGGCCATTTAGCTGCTGTAATGATCTACCCCATCAAACCTGAGACAAAAGCCATGTACCTCCCCTACAGAATCATAGGCTGAATTTAGTTTTGAAGCCCCCCCTCCAGAAGGTTGGAATGTGCCCTATCACTCAACAAACAACCCCACAGTATCCTAACAAATCCTAATGGGATGCAGGATCCAGCTCAGTGTAACTGCATGACCCTTACAGACCTTTTGCACAGGAGAGCAACAACTCACATGCCTCACATGCACTCCCCAGCCCACCCCAAATGTACAGAGGTGGCTTCACTGTACCCACAGCATTCTCTTGATCTGGTTCCACGGAGATGAGAGTGTGATCTCTGAACTGCAGTCTGATTTTGCTGTCTATTTTTGGCAATTTCCCACCTAAGAAAAATAAATCCTCCTTAGAAAGGCAGAAAACCAGACAAACGGTTAAACTGAGCCCCCCTGTGCTCTCCCCACTCTCTCAAGGCTGGACTGTTTGTTAAGCTATGTTTCAACACCCACATGTCCTCCAACTTGTTGTGGAGGGGGCAAGGAGAAAGAGATTTTTTAATTCTCTCACCTTTCCTGTCTGCAAATAACTATAATAAATAGCAAGCTAGAGCCCAGGGAAAACTGCTACCAGTTAAATGCTCTCGGGATACAGTTTATCACAGCTGCCAGTTCCAGTCTAGGATAATCTTTATTCCACTCTAAGGGAGTGTCATCTCTCCCACTAGACACGGGGAGCAAACACACACGTGGGGCCTCACGGCACATGAAGCTGATGCTGGACTGGGATCTTTGCATACCATAAAATACTAAAAGTCCCAAGAGGAGCAGAGTTAGCAACAGCTCTACCATGGCATCAGCCAGTTTAGTAACTTCAAAACCCACCTGGAGTCAAGGAATCGGAGTCACATCCCAAGCAAGGCGGCAGCCGGTGCACAATGAAGTCCTTCTTCATGTCAGATGACCTCAGTTCCCTGGTGTGGTCCAGGTGGTCTGCAAGCCTCCTCAAAAGGCTGCTCAGCTTTTTGGTGGAGTCAGCTGCATTCACCTGCTAAATATCCACACATGAATTCAAGTTGCACAGATCAGGCCTAAGCCAGTACAGAAATGCTGTAAAACTCTGGACACTCCTCTTTTATCTTTCCAAGGTTAACACTTAGTCCCAAAACAACCACCTTGGTTTGTTTCACACATTCCCCATGAAAGCTCACTTTCCCTTGCTCTGGGGCTACTGCAATGCTAAAGGACAAGCAAATGCAGTTGAAGAGACACTTGTTCCTCCTGGAGCTGATCAGCACGACAGGATCACCATAAAGAGGTCACACAACAATTTACATATCCACTAACTTTTAAAGACTGAAAAGCTTGGCCTCAGAGGAATTATGCCTGTCTGACAGATCCCAAGCAAATAGCATTACTTTTAGAAGGAAACAAGCCATACAAGGACACTGTGACAGGAAAGAAAAGCAGTGTAATGAATTAGGCAATGCTTGAGATGGAGCCAACCTCAGAAGAGTCATCCTGAAGACTTCAAAAGAAGTGGCTGGGCTGCTAGACAAGGCAGTGCCATTGCACTGAGCCTTCAGAGCAGATCAAGTGCTGAAGTTCCACCAGGGTGCACCATTATTCCCTCAGTCCCACCTACCTACCATCAGCAGTTGCCTCGGGATGCTCGTCCGCAGCGCCACGTCATCTTTTGCTGTGTCAAACACCAGGCCAGGAATTGCATCCAGCAAGAAATCTCCCCAAGAGCTGATGGACAGCAAGAAACAAACAAACAAAAAGTTCCTGAAATAGCTGCACTGAAATAAAACAGACATCACAACTGGTGTCATGGGCTGGAAACCCCGAGAATTCCAAATCTGCTTAGTGCCTTTGGCCCTCCCATTACTGCTCTGTAGCCTCAGGCAAAGGCTTCTGCACATGTGTGTCCTCACCACCCTCAGGTCAGTGGCACTTCTACAGAGGGAAGGAACTGGCTTGAGAAGGGTCCAGTTTCTTCTGCTTCCAGGTGCTTGCCATTTATCAGTGACTGCAGCTGAAGTGATTGATGAATTCCTCCTGGGGTCTTTATCATCCAGCCACAGGCACATACAGCCCCACTGCACACAGTGAAGTGGGTGGGGTTGGTTTTGTCACTTCATGTGCTTTTGAGACATTTCTATTGAAGGAGGAAACGTACCCAGGGTTATCAAATCCAACAGGGCATCAGTTTTCAGCTTGACTAGAAACTTAATTACGACCCCAAAACCAAGATGCCTGCAGGGATTTTAATGACACCTGACAGGCAGTTTGTAGGTGTCTTGTTTGCATTAAATCCCCATTCTTAGCCTACATACTTAACCAAAAACATTGGCTTTGATCCCTGTGCTTCTGTTCCCCACTTGTAACAATAAACCAGAGGAGGAGAGGGAGGATCCTACTCCTGCCTGCACCTTCTGGGCCCAGCTTGAGTCGACCTGGGCAGGAAGAGGCTCACGCCAAAGTGCTGCCCTGTCCATGGGTGACCTTCTTCCCTCCCAACATCCTGAGGCTGATTTAATGGACAAACATCCAGGGCTGCCAGCAGAACTCCCACCCACCCAGGGCAGGCAGCAGGGCAGGGCCTGTCCTCCAACATACACTTCACCCTCTGCTCTTGTTCTCCCTCAGCACTCCTGGCTGTCAGCTCTGATCTCTAGACACTACTTTAGTTTAGGAAAAAGAAAAAGTGCCACTTTTTGTACTCTCAATATTTTTTTATCATCTCCACTCAAGTGTTCCACTGTCTGCTACACAGTGGGAGGGAAGAACTCTGGCCAGTGAAAGGAATTAGACATCTACTCCTCACTACTTCCCTTTTTTTGCCCCCAGTCTCCATCTGCCAGCAACTGTCTTCAGCTACTCACTGCTTTTCCAAACTGCCCTGCTTATCCCACATGTGCACACTTCTCTCCTGCTGGGATCTGGCCCAGACAAACCTGAAAATACCTGGAAGTGCCACCTCCACCAGCACTTCCTCCACAGCTGCTTTCAAGGATTTCTCTTCAATTTGCCAAGGAAATGTTTCCAGATCATACTTCCATCTACAAGTCAGAACACCAGCCTGCACCAGGACTCCTGCTTGTTTTCCCTGCACTTGCTGACAGGAGGTGCAGAGGCAGGATGTCAGCACTTCATTACCAACAGCCTTAACGGGGCATGACTCCACTTTTTAACCTTGGAAGGAGAGCAGCTTTTCCTTTTCCTCTCCTGTTTTTTGGGTTTAGTTTTTTTTTTACCTTCTGAATAAAAGAACACATGTGTAAATTGAAATAATCTGAACCCAACTTTTAAGAAGACTGACACCTTTGAGCAGCTTCCTCTTAACCCTCTCTCCATGTTGCAGGAGTGGCCAGATGAAGAGTTACCAGCCCATCCTGGCTTCCAGAATGGCACAGCTGGTGGTCAGAGATTCATCTCACAGTTATCTAGAATATGCCCAAACTTGTTCTGCCCTTCCTAATTCCTAACTCAGACCAATGGCTCCAAACCCAGCATCTGGGAGGCTGATTAGGTTGGCAAGAACATTTCCCTGTGTGATAACAGTGTGGGCACAAGGACTGGGAGTGTGTCATAAGAAATCTGACTGGCATACATGGGGTAGGAGATAAAAAAACCCACAGATAAGCAGAAAATGTTTGCAAGGAAGAATTGGCAGCAAATCTGTCAGAAGATTAGTGCAGGTGGCTATCAAATACAGGAGAAAACGTGATGAAAGGAGTAACTCATGACTCTTTATCTGAGCTATGAAATGAACAGTAACTTCAGCCACTGATGAGAGATTTTTTTAAATACAGAAGTGAGTTTGCAGTTGTAGCATTTTCCACATTAAAGCCTACAGCTGGTAAATAATAAAATAAGCAATTAAAAAGCAATCAAGCTTGCTGCATGAAAACCTCTCAAACAGGCTGCTTCAAACAACAACAGTCTTCTTGCTCCCCTCCTTCCCCCAAGCCCCAAAACTTCACCACATCTCAGGTCTGTACTACTCACACACATCACTTGGCAGAGGAAAGCCACACAAAACAAAAGATAAAGAATAATTACTTGTTTTGGTAGGTACTGATGGTCACCTGTGTTGAATGGGAGGTCCCAAGAGGAGTGTCAGCTTGGTGGATGGTCCCTCTTGGGAAGTACAGTAAGTCACCTGGCTGCAAGAAAATTGATATATTTAGGGCACCAGGTCAAACCTTATTGCAGTCAGAGAAAATACTCTCTGAGTAGGCAGTCTGACAATATATATCCTTTAGAATCACAAAATGGAGCAGTCCTGCAATGTACACTTTAATAACATAAAGAACACTAAGCCAGAAGTTCAGAACCTTAAACTTTCCAACCTGCTGTCAATATTTGCTGAAAACGTGAAACAAGCTTTTTAACATCACAGAACACACAGACTCCCACTGAGCTGCAGGAAGAGGACAAAGAAGCAGCTGAGATGGACCTGCTGGCAACACAGTGGGCTGGCAGAGGAGCAGTGAAATGGGGATTTGGTCAGATCACATCAAAAGAAAAGGCTAGTATTCCACGAGAAAAGCCAAATGTTCTATAAAAATGGTAATCTGTTACAATATTGTTGTCTGAGATTTTCAGTTAAAGCACTTAAAAAACAGGTACGACCTTCCTCCTCCTCCTCCCTATCTTTCTTCTCACCTATGTAAATTAAAACTCCACACTGAAAAAAAGCTAGATAAGGAAAGTCAAGGCAAGAAAGGTGTAAAGCACATAAAATTGCCTCCAAGAAGGAAATAAAAGTTTACTTATGGCTTGTCCTGTAAACACCTATAGAGTTGGACAGCACAGTCAAAGAAAACTGCCTTCCTTACCAGAGTGGGGACTACACCAACCAAGAGTATTCTGAATTCTCTTCATTTGAAAGATGGAGAAAGGAAATATTCTAGAAAGATGTTTAGGGAGGAAATAGAGTCAAACAACAGCATCCCTCTCAGAGGCAGCCACAAAGAGGCAACCAAACTTTGACACCAGCCACCCAGAAGAAATGGGTCACAGGAAGTGAACAACAGCAAACAGAAGAAAAATAAATTAAAAACTTGGATAACTTTTAAGCCCATCATTATTCCATAAAAATGAAAGGCACTGAAGTCTGGTCCAAAATATTCCAGAAATGAAAAAGGGAACTGTAATTTACTAGACTTTGCATCACCCAGTACACGATGACGATTGAATATTCCCCTCTGTCAAACAACACAGCTCATGATGTCAGCATCCCATCCAATGGGTCACACTATTCCTAAAACACCTACACCATCCAACATGTCACACTATTCCTCAAACACCTACACCCAAATGCAGCTCTGGACACTGAGAAGAGCAGAGAGAGGCTCCATAACAGGCCAAAAGGCAGAGAAACTCCTGAGGATTCCAACATGGAGCAGCACCACCAGCTGGACAAGTAACACTTCAAAAGCAGGTCAAACAGAATAGGACAAGCACCAGATTCCCTGCTGACACTCAGTAATCTTCATGAAATGTTCCTTTTATTCCAAAAATCAACTACCAACCAAACACTTGAATTTCAGGTTTGGAAAAAGGAAGAGCAATTAATACAGCAAGTTTATGTGGGGTTTGGTTCATGCTTTTCTTTATCAGCCAAGGATAAATATTTAAATCTCATTCACCAGAACAGTGACAATGTTCAGTGCAGCAGTAAGTCTCAGTGCACAGAAGGATTAGCCTGAGGGATTACAGGCAGCATGTAAAAGCATAAAAATGTTTTAGAACCATACACAAACCCAGTGTTTTTTCTGCACAGAACTCCACAAACATGACCTAGGAGTCAGGGTGCCCAACCTGGAGAGTACTAGTCAATTTACAGAAATAACTGGGGGTTTTGGCCCATTATTTAAATACTAGAAGCAAAGGATACCTTTAAAAAAGGATACAGACAACTATCACCCAAATTTCTCGTGCTCGCAGTGTGCAAACCCTCCCCTCAGTTTCACAGCCACAATCACTGCCTTCAAGAAATGGACCACTTTTAACTTTTCTGGCAATCACAGCCCAGACCACCTAAGGCAATGAAATTCTCATACCTTTAATATGAACTCATGTGTGGGATTCCCAATCCTATCTTCTGATTCCACATCATATTCCCGAGCTAAAGGCACCCTTGGTTTATAGAGCCGCCAGTGTTTCTCGCCTTCCAGCTGAAGGATAAACACCTGCAAAAGACCATAAATCCAAATCCATAAGGAAGTAATTCCTTTCACATTAATTTTTAGATAGCTGCAATTCAGAGAAATTTAAATTTGAACTTTTTTTTTTTGTCTCTATTTAGAGACAACAGACAGAGGAGTTGTGAAGTGGGATCTGTTTTATCCTAAGGCAGGCATTTGGAAATCCCTGTTTCTCTCCAGTCACTTAAGTAAGTGCTAGAGAACTAACCCAAAAGGAACATCTGCCACACAAATAGCCAAAATTTCAGGTGAAAGAGGCTTATCCACAACAGAGCATCAGAAACCTCTATAGGGTGCCCAATGGGGGTAGATGGCATGAGTTAGAAATGCTGGATGTGAGGCTGCTGAATAAGAAGCATAAGGAAAAGGAAACTCCAGGTGTATTGAATGGAAATGAAAATATTAAAAAGCAAAATATACATATAAGGATTGGATTTTTTGATTTGGTTTAAGTGGGATAGTCCAATTTTTTCTTTATAACGCAGTGTATATTTGTATGTTTCTTTTAGAAGCTGATTTAAAATGCATTTGGACCACAGGAATTCATCATATCAGTAACTTCTTAAAAACAGCAGGACCAACAAGCACAACCAGTCTGCTGTTACAGTCCAGCTGAAGAAAGAGCAAGTACTTAGTAAAGGAAAAAGGACTTGTAAATTCTTGGGGGCTGAATGAAGTGAAAATGAAAAAACAGGTGCTAGAAAGCTTCTGCAGCTGGGAAAACAAACTTCTCTTTTTATCTAAGGGAAATACCAGGTCTGGAAAACCCAGTTTACATGATATTATGATTAGATATTACTATTAGTAAATTTTCAGCAAAAATATGTAAGAAAAACGACTACAAGGAAACACAAATAAAAAACCCCCATTTTCCTATAATGTTTAGTGGGGGGGAGGGTTAGAAGCACACACACAACAGCAAACACTGCCATCAGCAAAAGCCCATGCACAATTTCACAGGCAAGGTTGTGCTGTCCTACCTCAACATCATCATAGTGAGGAGGAAGGCCCTGGGATCCCTGGGCAGTGATGTAAACATTGGACCCCACCAGAGACCCAAAGTAGCACTCCAGCTTCTCCTGAAAATCTTCCACAGCTCCTGTTGTAAAAAAAAAAGATGCTGTTACTTGCTGAAGAGCTCAGCCAAGCCCAACCCACATCCTCCCCATGGCTTGGGAAGAATGATCACATCAGGGACACAGAGGCTGGGAAGGAAGGTGCTCTGTAGCAGTGTTTCTCCTGAAGGAGAGCACTGGAGATGCAAAGGGGATCTGCCATGAGAGTCATTGCTAAGCCAAAAAGTCTGGTGCCCCAACCTGGGTTTGTTCTCTTCCCTGTGCCATCTTTAGGCTGCACAACCAGACAGACAAGGCTGAACAGAGGAAAATAATCCCACAAACAGCAAAACACCATAAGACAATAAGCACATGCAGGACCTGCATTCTCTCACCAGAGAGAACATACAAAGGTTAGAGACCTTTCACCAGTTACTCCAATCATTTGGGAATATTCAAAACCAAACTTGACTCATCCACACCCCACATGTGACAGACAAGGCACCGAAGGGAAACAGCAGAACGTGCCAAGTACCAGATCCACACAAGTGCAGCTTGGCCATTAAAGCTGACAGCAGCCAGGAACACTATACCTGGGACTCAGCTTGTATTTGGGATCTTATTTGGGTCCACCTCACAATTCAATTGTGTTGACACCTTCAAGACTACCTGAATCAAAGCACCTCCAAGAATCCAAGTCCTTTACACAACTGTGCAGCACCACTGTCTCGTTCTCAAACTCAAGGACTGAGAACACTCAGCTAAAATGGGCTGGTACCTTTCCACGGTGCAATTCACTGGCAAGAACACTGGAAATATTTCACATGGTTTCACACCTTACCCTCCATTAAAGGGAAGTGGCTCAAAAGCCACAAAGTTTGCACAAGGAAACAGTGGGGCAGAAGGGATAATTTAAGCACAGATGCCTAATCATCAATTTTGTGCATTTGGGTTTTTTTCCAAACTTTTATGTGACAGAGCAAAATTTTAAAAAGAATATATTATTACACATATTATAGCATGAATCAGATTTTGTTCTTACTGCAGAGCAGTGAAACATGATGGACAGTGCAAAAGTATAAACTGTGTTTTAATACAGCTCATGTAAAGATTTCAGCAGGTCATCAATGTCAACCACTTCCCCTGGGGACAGAGATGAAGCCATGTCTAGTGCAACTCAAGCAAAACACACCACATTATTAAGCCAGCATCAATTATATCCAGTGAAACAATCCCACCTTAAATCTCTGAGGCTGATGAAACTGTATTCTTGCCTTTTTCTGGTCAAAATCCTTCTTCAGCTGCATGTAATTCACTTTGCCATCTTTATTTAAAACCTTCTTCTTTCCATTCACACACCTGCAGATATTCACATCTCGCCCATAGCACAGGCCCTGGCTGCACAGCTCCTTCAAGTCTGACAGCTGGAACAGGGACAGGCAGTAAGCAGCCACCAGGGGATCATTGCTCTGGACGAGCAGTGGCTTTTGCTCCCAGTACTCCTTGAAAAACACCTCTTCTTTGATGGGGGAGATCAAGCTCCCGAAGAGGCTGTCTGGGTTCTCAAAACTCAGGACTGAGGGAGAACAAGCTGCTTCCAGCTTTGCTCGTTTACACTGTTTCTTTTCCCATTTCAGCATGCTTCCCTCCTTTCTTGGGCATGGTTCCTGTTCAAGAGGAGAGAGGACCAAAACAATCAACCAGCAACACAACCTCAAGAGCTCACGGGCCCAGAGCAACAACTCTTACCCTACCCAGTGGGATATCAGAGTATCCCGGGAACAGCTCTGGTTTCAGAGCCTCACTATTTGCTCCAAAGCATTAACAGTTTACAGAAGACAGGGAACATTGTTAGGCCTTCCTGTTGATGCTCTGGAATTACTACAGTTACAAGTTTAAAACTTGTAAAATTGACCAGTTTAAGAACTAAAAGGCCAAGATTCTGCTTTCAGTCCTGTCGAGCTGTCAAACTTTGTTTATGTAGAACAAAAAGAATTCTTTCATACAAGCACAGACATTTCATTTTAAAGCTGGAAGTCATTTACTTTGTTTTTCCCAGGCAGATAGTATGATGGTGTACCATTATGCCAAAATAAAGAAGTTGATCTACAAATGGTTTGGCTGCCAAATTCTCAGGAAAGTTAAGGGGAAAATCAAGTAACGGTAGGTAACTGTGCAAGTCTGGAAAGCCAACACCTGAGAAGTTTGAACGTGCTGATGCCATAATTTCTAAGTAAAAATGACAGCTCTACTCCCTACACCCATTTGATAGGAAATGCTATCAATTTGTTGAGATACTTTTATTTACACAGATCCCGTATTTTGAAACTTAAACTCCAGTTCTGGTATTTACATGCAGCACTAAGTTCTTCTGTGCAGCAGGACACCCTTGCTGGCCCACTAACTCCTGGGCAGTGTTTCATCAGCAGCTCCTGCACAGCCTGTCCCTCAACAGTAACCGAGGGTCACCTCAGCCCTGCAGGAGGGAATTCACATCACCTCCTTCCTGAGAGAATGAACATTCCCAACTGCAGCATGAGGCAAGGGAACGTGTAAAAAATTAAAGACTGAAAATCAGTCCCTGACTGACAGCAAGCTCTGAAGATGCTGCTGAAGGCACCAAGATCTAAAGCTGACATCCCCAAATGACAGCAACACAAATGCAACCAAGCCTGGATTAATAGTTTTGAATTCCAGACCTAAATCCATTGTACCAACCTCTCAGTTCATTCACACTGATTTAAAGAAGTTACATTCAGATATTTACTATTCATAGAACGCAGCTTCATTTACAACACGTGCTGTTCTGTAGCATTCTGCTGGTTATTACAGCTGTTCCAAGCCCCCTGCCATGGGCAGGGATACCTTCCACAAGATCTAGTTGCTCAAAACCCCATCCAACAGGATCCAACCAGGCCTTGAGCACCGCCAGGGATGGGGCATCCACAGCTTCTCGGGGCAACCTGAGCCAATGCCTCACCACCCTCCAGCAGAAAAAAATTCTCCCTTACATTTAGTCTAAACCTAAACCGTTCAGCTTAAACCCATTGCCCCTTGTCCTGCAGCTACAGGCCCTCATAAAAAGTCCCTCTCCATCTTTCTTGCACCACTTAAGTCCTGACAGGCTGCAAGGAGGTCTCCACAGAGACTTCTCCAGATTGAGCCATCCCAACTCTCCCAGCCTGTCTCCGCAGCTGCTCCATCCCTCTCATCATCTTCCTGGCCTTCCCTGGACTTGATCCAACAGGTCTGTGCCCTTCTCACGCTGGGAGCTCCAGAGCTGGATGCAGCGCTCCAGGTGGAGAATCACCAGAGCGCGGCAGAGGGGCAGAACCCCCTCCCTCACCCACGGCCCGCTGAATGGGATGCAGGATACGCCCGGATTTCTGGGCTGGGAGCTCAGCGCCAGCTCAACCCCAACTTTCCATCCACCAGCACCCCCAATTCCTTCCGTGCCGGGCTGGAGGACAAACCCCAGCGCAGAACCCCACACGGGAGCAGCTGCTCCCCGCCACGGCTGTTCCCTCCCACACCACGGCAGCTCCCTGGGAAGCGGCGGGAATACCGCCGGGCACAGCGGGAATAGCGCCGGGCACAGCGGGAATACCGCCGGGCACAGCGGGAATAACGCCGGGCATAGCGGGAATACCGCCGGGCACAGCGGGAATAGTGCCGGGCACAGCGGGAATACCGCCGGGCACAGCGGGAATAGCGCCGGGCACAGCGGGAATACCGCCGGGCACAGCGGCTCCGAGGACACGCGGTGTCCCCGCTCCCCCCTCCCGGCTCCCGCCGCCTCCATCCAGCCCCTTCCCGTCCCGCGGCCCCGCACTCACCCGGGCAGGAGGGAGGATCGCGTGGGATCGGGGCGGGCCGGGATGGATCGGGGCGGGCGAGGGGAGGCGAGGCCAGGCAGGATGTGCCGGCTGGAAGCGGGAGGCGGTCCTGCCGCGCTGGGAGTCACGGGAGGAGCCGCTTCCGGGCGGCCAGTAGGAAATCCGGCGGCATTCCCGTGTCATTCCAGTGGGTATTCCAGTGGGAACGCAGCAGCACTAAGGTTAATCAATCTGCTTCATACAGCGGTGCCTGGGCTTCAGCTGCGTTATTTATTTTTTTTTCCTGGACCAAAAATCTTCTTCTAGACTCTCCCTGAGTCTCCCTCAAAGAAAACTTTGGAATCCTCAGCGAGCACGTGAAAACTTCCAGAAATATTTTTAGATGCCTGTTAATGGTTTGGTTTACGTTGGCTAATGATGTCAGAAACAAAAGAAAATGTTAGGTAGGCTTTGCTGAAGCTTTGTTCTTGTGTACTGGCTTGAAGGTGTGATAAATTGAGAAAATAATTCGAGTTGATTAAGAGGAAACAGTGAAGGGTCAATATGACCTCGAGAGAAAAGGAAAACAAGTCGTAAAACTTAATTGGGCCCCTATAAAGAGATAAAACAAGTTACCTCCCTTTTACCTTGTGTAGGATTTATAGTGAGACAATTTTGTTTAGTTAGATAGATAATAGGACCTTTCTTGAAATTTATAACTTTGTAGCAAGCAAACATCTGCAGAGTGTCTGATTTGACAATATATTATGGATGCTAGATAATAGGACCTTTCTTGAAAGTTATAACTTTGTAGCAAAAACATCTGTTGAATGTCTGACTCAACAATGTGTAATGTTTATGCTTATGTATAATGAATATTCATGAAGTAGCTGGAAATAAATGTAGGACAACTATCTTCTTTGGGTGTGACAGGCGTTGGGAGTTGTTGGACCCCTTCCCTGATCACCCAGCGCTGAAATTGCTTTTATCATATAATAAAATTCTGATTGGAAATTGCCCGATTGGGTTTCTATTTCTCACAAACTTGGTGACTTCGCCCGACGTGATACCCTTTGTGTTCTGGGAGATACTTAGCGCCTGAGATAGGAGCGCGCCCGCTGCTTTTCAGCGGCCTATTCACAGGCCTAATATTTCAACAAGGACCAAGGGTAACACATGTATATGATAAAAGCAAGGAATTAAAAGCTCCTGGAGTGCTGCAGCAAAAAGCCCATAATTCTTGTGCACGAAGACCCGAGTGAGAACAACGGACTGTGAGTATCACTTCGGGGGGCGGATAAAGAGGTCGGAGTGAATGATGAATGAGACGCAGCGTAGCTGTGACACGATAGTGGAGTCCTTCTAACCTCGTTTCCGTTTTTCCGTGAGGAATGCGGCAGGTGAAGGGACGAAGCGGTTGAATTGATGAGTGGACCTCTGGGGTCGGTGGGAGTTTTTCAGAAGGGACCACTGAGTCGGTGAAAAATCTTAGAGGGGATCCCAGAGGATCGGTGGAAAGGTAGGAAAACTTTAGAAGGGACCTCGGGAATATGGGGCAGGGAATTAGTAAATTAAGTTGCCCCAGGAAGGAAAGGAGCAGGCAGGCATTGCCGGATATACCCTTAGACAGTCCGCTAGGGGTAAGGATTTTAAACTGAGAAAAGAGGGAGAGTACTAAAAATAAAGAAAAACCAAAAATGATTCAGTACTGCATGATTGGGTGGACTAAAGAAAAATAAGGAAACGGTACCTATCTGGTTAGTTAGCAGCTGCGGGAAAGTTTTGTGTCCCGGGATAGGGGGCACGGATTCCTGAAAAATTTGACTTGGGCCCTCGGAACAGTCTAGAGAGTCAATTTTCAGGGGAGGCGAACGGGGGTTTGCCAGTTACCCAGGTCAGAGCGGGTCAGCCTAGGGCTGTGTGGTTTGGAGGGGACGCCCTCCGGTGCTCTGACGCTATGGGAGAGCCAGTGGGGCTCTGCAGTCGGTGTGACTCGGTAAATAGCCGAGAGGTTGCGAAACAGCCTTGTAACCTAAAGGTAGCAAGTTTGAAACCCAGTGTGTGACTGTGGTTTGCTTTTGTTTTGCAAGCATGGGTGGTGTGGATTCAAAATTTAAGATCCCTAAAGAATCCCCCCTGAGTTTGGTTTTAAAACATTGAAAGACGTTAGCTGGTTCTGAGACATCTTTAAAGAAGGAAGAGCTGTGTAGGCTGTCTCTAAATGCTTGGCCGTTGTTTGGACAAATGAGAGGAGTAGCATGGCCGGAATTTGGTCCGTTTGAACTGAACACAGTGTTTCAGTTAATCTCGCTTTTACATGTAGAACAGAGGTGGCGGGAAATTTGATACGCAGAGTTGTTTTTGTTCCTATTAACACGCCCTGGATTGGGGGTGGAAGGTAAGAGAAATGGAAGCTCAGAAAAGGCAGAAAAATCGGAAATAGAGTTAGAAAAAGAGGGAAAAAGAAAGATCGAGTCAAAGCTGCTCCTATCCCACAAATCCTATTTAAGAACACCAGAGAGGATGATTTAGATATGTTGATATCACCTGACAGGAGAGAGAGTAGCCCGGGAGTTCCACAAATCGAACTCCCTGCTGCAGCAGCGGTGGGGGGGGCTGGAGCTGCCGGGGTGGTGGTTGCTCCTCCTGGACCGGCTCTGGCTGAGCAGGAAGGAGCCATTGAAGGACCCCCTGGTGCGGATCTGGCTGCACCGGGAGGGATTAGGCAAATTAAAGCCTCTGGAGAAGTTAGCTCGGGTCCAGCGGGAGTGGGTCCTGTCGATTTAGTTGGAGTACGCACAGAGGTGCAGGTGAAATCAACTTTTGTTGAAGCCGCTTTCAGCGCGGCAGAGCAGAGGGAGGCTTACGCGGACGCTGCGGGGCTGGCTAGCCCAGAAATAACATCTAGTTTGATTGCAACGGGAGTAACAGCAAGAGAAACTCCCGGCCCCACAGGGGCAATGGCTGCGGGGTCTGCCCTGTCTGTTCCACCTAGCAGAGAAGCAGTCTGTAGCTCTGCAGCAGCTGGCAGCTTTGCCGGGGTAGATAAAGTTGCCATAACAACGGCAGAAGTGAGCTCAAAAGTAGAGAAACTAGTAACAGCTAAGGTTGATAGTTGTATCAGTAGCAGTGAAGAGAAGGCGTCGGCCCCAGGGGGGGCGACGGCCCCAAATGTAGAGGTGTTTCTGAGAACGAGTAGCCCAGCACCACTGATGGGTGCTCAGGCAGTTGATTCTGTTGGTGACGCTACTGATATGAGAGCTGTAAGAAAGTGCAAGAGAGTGTAAGAGAGTGCAAGAGAGTGTAAGAAAGTGCAAGAGAGACCCCAAAGTTTGCTGCGGGCTGTACTGTTGTAGAGGAAACGACAAGAGAAATAAGTTGGGTCAAAATGTATGAAACCAGGCAAAAGCAAAAGCCCACAGACTTTTTGAGCAGATTGAAAGATGCTGTTAGAAAATATATTGATATTGATTTAGAATCAGACTTGGGAAAGAAACAGCTGGTATACCTGTTTGTGGGGCAGTCCACAAACGATATAAAGAAGAAATTATTAGAGATAGCTTGGGCAGTATATCAGAACAGAAAGCAGAAAGTTAGTACGGTGGACGGTGAGGCGATTATAAGAACAGCCGTTACTGCGGCAACAGAACTCCCGGCTCAGAGAGCAGGGGAGGCTTCCGGAATGGCCATTACCATGGCGACAGAACTGGCTGGCGCCGTGAAGAAAAAAAAAGTGTTACCTGTGTGTGATACAGTGGGAATGTATGTGACAGGAAAAGATCTGGGGACAGAGAGAGCGAAATTAGAGCAGAAAGCAATCCCGAAGTTTAAAACTGTGGCGAGCACAATAAAGCGAAGACAGGAAAAGCTAGTCCTAGTTGTTGCTCTGACTAGTGAAGAAGTTTTAGTTCCTGCTATTGTGGTCCAGGCAGAGACAGCAGATGCGAGTGCCGGGACAGCGTTAACCACGCGCACAGAAAGGATAAATCCAACTGTGGGACAGGCAAAATCTAAGTTTAGTACAGGAGCTGCTGCCACCTTCGCAGACACAGCGGGGGCCGTAGCAGGGGCAAAGGCAAATTATTCCCTGGCTGTGGCCAACACGAGCGGAGCAACTCATAACACCTTAGCGGCTGCGAGCAAGAGATCGGCTGGGGGGCAGAGGCTGCAAGAGAACAAAAGAGCGGTGGCAGTAGCTAGAGTCCCAGTCCAGTCTAACTCGGGACCCTCCGCTCCCCCATCAGACCGAAAGGGGAGGGAAGACAAAAGCAGTGTAAATTCCCGGCGAACACAAAAACTAAAACCCACCGGTGCAATATATATATCATAAGGTAATAAGGTGATGCTTTGAAAACTGTGAGAACTATCTAAAGGAAAAGAAACTATTTACTAACCCTTGCATCCCCTGTCTTTTAAAACTGCTGCAGGCTCATAACTTGTGAAAGAATATTTCCTACCCTAACTCGGAAAGGAGTTTTGTCTTAAATGTAAACTAACAATGTGTCGGGAGTTAAATGTTCACAGGCAGTTTGTTCCAGCAAACAACCCTGGAAGCTGTACCACTAAAATTCAAACTGAGAAGCCAAGAGAACAACTTTTATGCAGGAGTAGACACGTGTCTCAACTGCAAATGCAAACACGCGACCAGAGTGAAGGGACTTGTTGCTCCATCACCTCTGAAAGAGTGGACTGTGTCGTCAGCGCCTGGGGACCTACGACTTAAACTCCAAAAAGGACCTTTATGAATCCATCACCTGAATGGAGAAAACATATCGAAGGCTGGAATGAGTTATCCCCAGAACAAAGAGACTTAAAGACCCGAGAAGTATTTCCTGAAAGTTTCTGTATAAAACCTAGCCTGAGATCTTAGTTTCAATTAGTCCCAGGACAAATTCTTAGGAGACAGCGTTTTGTTTCCTGGAAAGAAGGAGCCATCCCCTGGCAGAGTGGAGGGGCAGGTGCATATTTTACTAATCGTTTAGTTAACCTAATCCTGGCGTTAGCTTGTGACCTTGAAAAAGAAGATCCCCTAACTCCTGGACCACCACCACCAGATCGCATACGCTGTATAAAACATCCGTGGGCTCAGCATGATGGTTGGGTAGAGTGTCAGTGTAGGCACTGTCACCGTAAATGGTCCTGTGTGGCCTTTAACCGACATATACATTGCCCTGTGTGTCGTGACACACAAGGAGGTCAACCCCAATTGGAGTCAGTACAGATAAATAAGCTGTTCTGTGGGTGAGAACTGTTATTACCAGTAAATTGGGAAATATTTGAAACTGACTGGTATGCAGCATTAAGATACAGTGCGAAGAAATTCTCTGAAGAAACAGCCCAAATTGACTGCCCGCTGGATGACTTTAACTTTATAGATCCCATGTAAAGAATGTCACAATGGCTAGCAATTTATATATTGACTAATTAGTGGGAATAATTTTGTTGACAGAATCCGTTGTTGTGAGATAAAGTGAACCTTTACCTGGAAACGGAAAAACTGGGCCTTAATTAAATTAGAAAATCTAAAAGGGGCAAGACCAGGTTAACCTCTGAACCTGCCACTGACAGCCAGCCACGGGATGCAACCCCGTTTGGGCATGGGCCGTGGAGGCTTAAGTTATGCTGGACCCTTTTGGATACTCTGCTGCTTTTAAGCTCACGTCCAGTCTGACGAGTGTACAAAATGCTACCAAATTACACGATATAAAGGCCGTATGATTCAAAGCTTAAGCTACCACTCATTTGTCAACAAAGTCTGCTATGGCTCTAGACAACTGAACACTTGCAACACGGGTTCTCGGCAACTATGGGTAGCAAAAATTAATAAAAGGGGGAACCAGGCTGGGACTTAGTTGTCCTAAGGAAGAGGAATAGATTTGTTCCACTCAAGAAGGCCATTGGGACATTTCTGACGGTGGTGGAAGGCAGGACATGAAAAGGGAGGAAATAATAAAACAGAGGGTGCAAACTTCATTAAAAAACGGCACAAGGAAAGCCTTTCAACACAAGTGACTTATACCAGAAATTGAAAGACAAGCTAGGAGAAGATTGGCAACTCCCGAGTTATGGAACTAACCTATATATTGATCTAATGGAACATATTATTCAAACCTTAAATTTACCTAAGTGCTGGATTTGTAATGGACCTTTGATGACAGCCCTTGTTTCATTAGATTGATAGTTTCTGTGGTACAAGGAATGCAAATATCAGCAATGCTGATAGATCCAAAGACGGCTCAAAGTGCCAAAGTACTGTTAGTCACCAAAACTCCACCTTCTCGGGACGAAGAAAATGTCAAATTAATATTGTCCAGATTAGAGCAAAAAACTCGAATTAATGATTTTATAGAAAGAGGGGAGGGATTGTGATAAATTGAGAAAATAATTCGAGTTGATTAAGAGGAAACAGTGAAGGGTCAATATGACCTCGAGAGAAAAGAAAAACAAGTCGTAAAACTTAATTGGGCCCCTATAAAGAGATAAAACAAGTTACCTCCCTTTTACCTTGTGTAGGATTTATAGTGAGACAATTTTGTTTAGTTAGATAGATAATAGGACCTTTCTTGAAATTTATAACTTTGTAGCAAGCAAACATCTGCAGAGTGTCTGATTTGACAATATATTATGGATGCTAGATAATAGGACCTTTCTTGAAAGTTATAACTTTGTAGCAAAAACATCTGTTGAATGTCTGACTCAACAATGTGTAATGTTTATGCTTATGTATAATGAATATTCATGAAGTAGCTGGAAATAAATGTAGGACAACTATCTTCTTTGGGTGTGACAGGCGTTGGGAGTTGTTGGACCCCTTCCCTGATCACCCAGCGCTGAAATTGCTTTTATCATATAATAAAATTCTGATTGGAAATTGCCCGATTGGGTTTCTATTTCTCACAAAGGATACGAAGCAGAACTAGCAGAAATAAAAAAGGTGGATTTTGGAAACCTCAGCAGCCTTACAGTGCACGGTTGATGTTGGTACAAAGTTACACTGCCATAAGTGTAACTAGAAGGACCTTTCAATGACAGGTAAGAGAGGGGACTGTGTCCTGTCAACAACTTAAGGAGGGAGAATAACAGAGCCTTGCACATCTCCAACACCAGTTCAAATCCTTCCCTTTACGGAAAGTGGTTTTCAGTCTTGTTCCTCCTCACAGTGTGGTTGTTACACAGTCATAACTTCTGCTTCCCTGGTACTAGCTGGATCATTTGTAGCAAATGTCGTGATTCCAGTGGGTTCTGCATTCATGGATGCATCCAGCAAATTCCTGTGTGCTGAGCAGAGAAAGTGGCAAAGTATAATATATAGAAAAGGGGGATGGAGGAGAGAAAAAGGCAAACGCTGCTCATACTGTTCAGTCCTTGTTCCTTTACCACCTGGACCGCTCTGTCGCCAGCTGACCAAAATATCATGGTCATTTGAACATGAAATAAGGATTAATCAGCATGTGGCTGGGTTACCAGCAGAGAGATTTTGCCAGGGGTGAACCTACAGCTGTCCTAATTGTAGAAATGTGTACAAATTAGATTAAAAAAATTAAGTTTCTCTAGAAAGCTTTTTTTTTCATAGGCCTGTGAGCTTCAAAGAAAAAGAAGACAATCTCCACTTTTTAATTCTGAGTTCATCACTACATCCCTCAACATCCAGGACATTTTGCAAAATTTATTAAACTTCAAATATTTTAATGTAAATGCTCACCAATAGTTGGGATATTCAAAGTGAAAAATAGGTCACTGTCATGAAATTCTCTTTATTTCTTTCATGAGAATTAGCAAGCTTTGAAGAAGGAAGTAGTTCTCCAGACTTAAAAGGTTGCATCACCTAAATTAACACTCACAGGATGTTTTCTCACTACAGATGGGCGTACCAGCAGATGCTAAAACTAGAGAGGCCACATCCTGCACCTCAGTCAGTCACAGACACCATTAAAAGATGTTATTTCTGTTCCAAAAATCCACAAAGTACCTCAGCATAACTGCCTGAACACCATCAGGGTGAATACTCAAACAAATACACATTTACATAATGGCTGTGGTGTTTTTAATTTGCTGTGGGACATAAACCCCACACATCTGACCGGTGGTGCTGGACAAGATCGTCCAGTGACGAAGGCAAGTGCTTCCAACTCCAGGGCTGTCTCTTGAGCCACCTCTAGAGTAGAATATCAGGGAATATCTCCGCATCTCTGTTCCTTCCTGCGATAGCCTCCATCCCTTCCCCAAGCTCTGGCAGTCCTGGTGGACTGCAGGCAGATTAGCCTCTGCCTAAGGGACAAAATCCAGCCTATACGGCAAGGACTTCAAGTAGTTCAGTTTTGAGCCAGTAGGGCACTGAAGTACTGTTGTGTAAACACTAAATAAGGAGAAGGGGAAGGAAGAAAATAGAAACTTTTTTTTTTGGTTGCAAATAAGGTTTTTTTCACGCGGGGTGAGGGTGGATATTTGGGAAAGGTTCTTCCCTCCGAGGGTGGTTGGCAATGGACCAGGCTCCCCAGGGCAGTGGTCACAGCACCAAGGCTGGCAGAGTTCAGGCACACGGTGTGACTCTTGGGGTCGGTGCTGTGCCGGGCAAAGGCTTGGACTCGACGCTCCTCGTGGGTCCCTTCCAACTCAGCATGTTCTGTGATGGTGCGATGAGTTCCCTCTCTTTCAACACTTTTGTTCTTTTTAGGGCTCCTCGCTGCCCGGGGCCCGAAGCCCGCCTTCCGCGCGCTTGCTTCCCTGCCCGTTGTGGCGGCCGCAGCCAGGCGCTGAGTGCCCGCTCCCGGGCGGGCACGGCCGCTCGCTCCAGGAGTGGGGGGGCAGCGCCGGCGCCTCGAGGATTCCCGGGATTCCCTCGCCGGTTTCCAGGCAACGCTCCCCGCGCGCTCCTCGCTCCAGGGCCGAACGTGCGCAGCCAATGGGAGGCGGCGGAGTGGGCGGGGCGAGGCGGGGATTGGGCAGGGCGAGGCGGGGGCGGGGCCGAGAGGGGCGGTTGGTGGGGTTTGGGTGGGAGCGGGCGGGGCCGGGAGCGGGAACGCTGCCGCTGAGCGACCCCCGGGCAGCGACCCCCGGGCAGCGGCCCCCGGGCAGCGGCCCCAAGACCCCCGGCGAGTGGTCCCCGGTGCGCGGCCCCGGGGGAGGGACCCCCCGTGCGCGGCCCCCCGGCGAGTGGCCGCTGGTGAGCGACCCCCGGTGAACAAGCCCCGGTAAGTGACCCCTGCGGAGGGACCCCCAGTGAGCGACCCGCGGTGAACAACCCCTGGCAAGTGACCCCCGGGGAGGGAGCCCCAGTAAGTCACCCCCGAGGAGGGACCCCCGGTGAGTGAGCCCCGGGGACAGTCCCCCGGTGCGCGGCCCCCGGGGGTGTCTGTCCGGGGCTGGGCGCGTTCCTTCCCCGTGCAGAGCCGAGCGGGGCCGTGGCGGGAGCGGGGCCGGAGCGGAGCCGGCCGGGGGGGCAGAGGGGAGCCCTGAGCCGCCTTCTGCCGAGGGGGCTGCTGGAAAGGAGCCTGCGCTGGGAGGAGCGGGGGACGTGGCCCCAGGCTGAGGCAGGGGAGCTTCAGGTCAGCTCCTGGAGAAAGGTTTCTCCCTGTGTTTTTCGGGGGGGGCTCGGGCACTGCAGTGGGTTGCCCAGGCGGAGCCAGCACCCGGCAGGTGTTTCAGAGGCGCCGGCATCTGGCCATGGCTGACACGGTTTGGTGCTTTGGAGGTTGCTGGGGCAGTGCTGGGCTGACAGTTGGACTTGATGGAATCATGGAACATGCTGAGTTGGGAGGGTCCCACCGGCACCGTGGAGTCCAGCTCCTGAGTTTTAGGCACCACTAAAGGAACTGAATCTGCATCGAGCTGTTTGGCTCCAAAAACTCTTCTGCCATAGTCTACACTGCCAAGTAAAACAAAACACACTGTGCAAAATAGAGGCCTGTGTTCCCCCCGAAGCGAAGGCAGGCAGTTACAAACCAGGACAATAAATCAAAGCTCAGAGCTTACATTCATGGTCCCCACAGTTGTATGACACATCAAACCAGTCCGCTGTTACCCATGTAGAACTCTCATCAGGAACCCCAAACTTTCTTGTGTGTATTTGTATAGATATGTATATATACACATACCTATGTATAGGTATATATTTGTGTGTATATCTGTAAGATTCTGTATCTTTGGATGTGATATTGGCATGCTATTGTTGTGTGGCAACAAGTGGACTTAAAAGGTTACAAGACTTTAGGAGATCACCTTTCTGCTTGTGGGTTCTATTTTTTAAAGAAGGTAACAAGAAAAGAACTCTTTAGCCAAATATAAGTTAAGGGCTCCTCGCTGCCCGGGGGCCGAAGCCTGCCTTCCGCGCGCCTGCTTCCCTGCCCGTTGTGGCGGCCGCAGCCAGGCGCTGAGTGCCCGCTCCCGGGCGGGCACGGCCGCTCGCTCCAGGAGTGGGGGGGCAGCGCCGGCGCCTCGAGGATTCCCGGGATTCCCTCGCCGGTTTCCAGGCAACGCTCCCCGCGCGCTCCTCGCTCCAGGGCCGAACGTGCGCAGCCAATGGGAGGCGGCGGAGTGGGCGGGGCGAGGCGGGGATTGGGCAGGGCGAGGCGGGGGCGGGGCCGAGAGGGGCGGTTGGTGGGGTTTGGGTGGGAGCGGGCGGGGCCGGGAGCGGGAGCGCTGCCGCTGAGCGGCCCCCGGGCAGCGGCCCCCGGGCAGCGGCCCCAAGACCCCTGGCGAGTGGTCCCCGGTGCTCGGCTCCGGGGGAGGGACCCCCACGTGCGTGGCCCCCGGTGAGCGACCCCCAGTAAGTGACACCCGGTGAGCGACCCGCGGTGAACAAGCCCAGGTAAGACACCCCTGCGGAGGGAACCCCAGGGAGGGACCCCCGGTGAATGACCCGCGGTGAACAACCCCTGGCAAGTGACCCCCGGGGAGGGAGCCCCGGTAAGTCACCCCCGAGGAGGGACCCCGGTTAGTGAGCCCCGGGGACAGTCCCCCGGTGCGCGGCCCCCGGGGGTGTCTGTCCGGGGCTGGGCGCGTTCCTTCCCCGTGCAGAGCCGAGCGGGGCCGTGGCGGGAGCGGGGTCGGAGCGGAGCCGGCCGGGGGGGCAGAGGGGAGCCCTGAGCCGCCTTCTGCCGAGGGGGCTGCTGGAAAGGAGCCTGCGCTGGGAGGAGCGGGGGACGTGGCCCGAGGCTGAGGCAGGGGAGCTTCAGGTCAGCTCCTGGAGAAAGGTTTCTCCCTGTGTTTTTTGGGGGGGGCTCGGGCACTGCAATGGGTTGCCCGGGCGGAGCCAGCACCCCGGCAGGTGTTTCAGAGGCGCCTGCATCTGGCCATGGCTGACACGCTTTAGTGGTTTGGGGGTTGCTGGGGCAGTGCTGGACTGACAGTTGGACTTGATGGAATCATGGAACGTGCTGAGTTGGGAGGGTCCCACCGGCACCGTGGAGTCCAGCTCCTGAGTTTTAGGCACCACTAAAGGAACTGAATCTGCATCGAGCTGTTTGGCTCCAAAAACTCTTCTGCCATAGTCTACACTGCCAAGTAAAACAAAACAGACCGTGCAAAGTAGAGGCCTGTGTTCCCCCCAAAGGGAAGGCAGGCAGTTACAAACCAGGACAATAAATCAAAGCTCAGAACCTACGTTCATGGTCCCCACAGTTGTATGACACATCAAAACAGTCCTCTGTTCATTACCCATGTAGAACTCTCATCAGGAACCCCAAACTTTCTTCTGTGTATTTGTATAGATATGTAGAGATATGTATAGGTAGATAGATATACATACATAGATATGTATAGGTATATATTTGTGTGTATCTCTGTAAGATTCTGTATCTTTGGATGTGATATTGGCATGCTATTGTTGTGTGACAAGTGGACTTAAAAGGTTGCAACACTTTAGGAGATCACCTTTCTGCTTATGGGTCCTATTTTTTAAAGAAGGTATCAAGAAAAGAACTCTTTAGCCAAATATAAGTTAAGACATTAATCAGAGCAAATGTATGGATTTTTATTTCCAATTGTACAACAAGTCATTCAACTATTTGCATACTCCAAAGCTGGGTTGGAAACTTCTCCCTCAGAAATAAGAAAAACTGTTTTCCAAGGCTGTTACTGACAGCCATGGCAGAGTTTCCAATAACAACTCCCCCTTCTTGAAATGCAAAGCCTGAAAAATGAAACAAGTGTTAACCTGGAATTCTTGTTGCCAGCACTGATCTGGACAGAAGTTATCAGAGAGTGGAGCAAAGCTAGCACCACAAACAACCTTGGGCTCTGCATTCGTTAGTCATGGCAACAAAGTTTTGCTTTTCAACCCATCTGCTAAGGAAACCTTGCCAGAACTGTGAGCTTATAACACTACTTTTCTTAAGAAGTTAGGAGGCCTTAATCCAGTGTACACAGATGAGACCCTGAAATAGGAGAGAGTCCAGTTGCTGATGATCAGTGCAGATGAGGAATCAGCTCTGCTGAGTAGGCTTCAAGCTTTGTGATTTTTACAAGTGGACTATTTCAAATCTGTTGTAGAAGAAACAGTCTTTTCTGTTTTATCAACTTTCCACTTCCAGAATACTGGAGTTTATCCCTCAAATTCAGCCTGTAGTTTCAAAAGATAAAAATCCTTACAGGAAACCTTTCAGCCTCAGTAGCCAATTGCAACATACCCAGGGAAGTTCAGCAACAGCACCATTCATTAAATGAACTGTTCTGGACCAGCCATCCCAGAGAGATTGAGCTCCAGTGCTAAACCCCATAGAGTGCCAAGTTGCCATAAGAGCTGATTTTTGGCTTCGCTGAGATTCTCTCTGGTTTCCTTTGGTGTAGCTGGCACATCTGGAGCAAAGGGTCTGGGCAAAAGTACATCCTTAGAAGGGTCCAGTACAAATCATGTGACAAGATTAGCGATTTCTCTAATTGAGGAAGTATATTAGATACAGGAATGTATTTTTCTACCTCCTCTTTCCGCACTGCTGCTGTATTCCTTCATCATGCCCTGTGAGCAGTCCAAGTGTTCTGTGATTGATGCCATAAGGGATTTGCTAACAGGGAACAAACACCTCCAAGACAAAAGGTGCCACCACAGAAAGCTCTTGCTGCCCAAGAAGTGCCCAGGCTGCCCCAATGACTACACCTGAAGCCAAAGGATCCAGACTTTCTTTTCTGGTAGAAAGAGCTACTGTTCCCTTTTTTCAGTCCTGTGCTGCAATGGCAGGTCCCATGTTTTGAGAAATTGAATCCAAATGAAGGTTCCTGCCAGACAAAAGGTGCCACCCCAGAAAGTCTTGCTGCTGAAGAAGTGACCAGTCTTTCCCACACACTGCTCCTCAAACCCAAAGCTTCCAGACTATTTTCCTGGTGGAAAGAGCTACTGTTCCCTTTTTTCTGCCCTGCGCTGCAATGGCCGGTCCGACCTCCTGGAAAATTGAATCCAACTGAAGATTCCTGTCTGACAAAAGGTGCCACCACAGAAAAAACTCTTCCTGCCCAAGAAGTGCCCAGGCTGCCCCAACAACTGCACCTCAAAGCCAAAGCTTTCAGACTTTTTTTCCTGGTGGAAAGAGCTGCTATTCCCTTTTTTCTGCCCTGTGCTGCAATGGCCGGTCCCAACACCTGGAAAAATTTACTCCAAATGAAGATTCCTGCCAGACAAAAAGTGCCACCACAAAAAACTCTTTGCTGCCAAAGAAGTGCCCAGGCTGCCCCAACAACTGCACCTCAAAGCCAAAGCTTCCAGACTTTTTTTCCTGGTGGAAAGAGCTGCTGTTCCCGTTTTTCTGCCCTGTGCTGCAATGGCCGGTCCCAACTCCTGGAAAAATTTACTCCAAATGAAGATTGCTGCCATACAAAAGGTGCCACCACAAAAAACTCTTTGCTGCCCAAGAAGTGCCCAGGCTGCCCCAACAACTGCACCTCAAAGCCAAAGCTTCCAGACTTTTTTTCCTGGTGGAAAGAGCTGCTGTTCCCTTTTTTCAGCCCTGCTCTGCAATGGCCGGTCCCACCTCCTGAAAAATTGAATCCAACTGAAGATTCCTGCCAGACAAAAGGTGCCAACACAGAAAACTCTTTGATGTCCAAAAAGTGCCCAGGCTGCCCCAACAACTGCACCTGAAACCAAAGCCTCCAGACTTTTTTACCTGGTGGATAGAGCTGCTGTTCCCTTTTTTCTGCCCTGCGCTGCAATGGCCGGTCCCATCACCTGGAAAATAGAATGTAAATGAAGATTCCTGCCAGACAAAAGGTGCTACCACAGAAAGTTCTTGCTGCCCAGAAGTGCCCAGGCTGCCCCAACAACTACACCTAAAGCCAAAGCCTCCAGACTTTTTTTCCTGGTGGAAAGAGCTGCTGTTCCCTTTTTTCTGCCCTGCTCTGCAATGGCCGGTCCCACCTCCTGGAATTTTGAATTCAAATGAAGATTCCTCCTAGACAAAAGGTGCCACCAGAAAAAACTCTTCCTGCCCCAGAAGTGCCCAGGCTGCCCCAACAACTGCACCTCAAAACCAAAAGTTCCAGACTTTTTTTTCTGGCAGAAAGAGCTGCTGTTCCCTTTTTTCAGCCCTGCTCTGTAATGGCCGGCCCCACCTCCTGGAAAATTGGATATAAATGAAGATTCGTGCCAGACAAAACGTGCCACCACAGAAGGCTCTTTGCTGCCCCAAAAGTGCCCAGGCTGCCCCAACAACTGCACCTGAAGCCAAAGAATCCAGACTTTTTTTCCTGGTGGAAAGAGCTGCTGTTCCCTTTTTTCTGCCCTGCGCTGCAATTGCCGGTCCCACCTCCTGAAAAATTTACTCTAAATGAAGATTCCTGCCAGACAAATGTGCCACCACAAAAAACTCTTGCTGCCCAAGAAGTGCCCAGGCTGCACCAACTGCACCTGAAGCCAAAGGTTCCAGACTTTTTTTCCTTAAGGAAAGAGCTGCTGTTCCTTTTTTTCTGCCCTGCGATTCAATGGCCTGTCCCACCTCCTGGAAAACTTACTCTAAATGAAGATTGGTGCCAGACAAAAGGTGCCACCACAGAAAGTTCTTCCTGCCCAAAAAGTGTCCAGACTACCCAAACAACTGCACCTCAAAGCCAAAGCCTCCAGACTTTTTTTCCTGGTGGAAAGAGCTGCTGTTCCCTTTTTTCTGCCCTACTCTGCAATGGCCTGTCCCACCTCCTGAAAAATTGAATGTAAATGAAGATTCCTGCCAGACAAAATGTGCCACCACAGAAAGTTCTTCCTGCCCAAAAAGTGCCCAGACTACCCGAAACACTGCACCTAAAAACCAAAGGTTCCAGACTTTTTTTCCTTAGGGAAAGAGCTGCTGTTCCCTTTTTTCTGCCCTGCGCTGCAATGGCTGGTCCCACCTCCTGGAAAATTGAATCCAAATGAAAATTTCTGCTAGATAAAAGGTGCCACCAGAAAAAACTCTTGCTGCCCCAGAAGTGCCCAGGCTGCCCCAACAACTACACCTGAAGCCAAAGGTTCCAGACTTTTTTTCCTTAGGGAAAGAGCTGCTGTTCCCTTTTTTCAGCCCTGCTCTGCAATGGCCTGTCCCACCTCCTGGAAAATTTAATCTAAATGAAGATTGCTGCCAGACAAAGGGTGCCACCACAGAAAGTTCTTGCTGCCCAAGAAGTGCCCAGGCTGCCTCACCAACTACACCTGAAGCCAAAGCTTCTAGACTTTTTTTCCTGGTGGAAAGTGCTGCTGTTCCCTTTTTTCTGCCCTGCGCTGCAATGGCCAGTCCCACCTCCTGGAAAATTGAATCCAACTGAAGATTCCTGCCAGACAAAAGGTGCCACCACAGAAAAAACTCCGGCTGCCCCAGAATTGCCCAGGCTGCCCCAACAACTGCACCTCAAAGCCAGAGCTTTCAGACTATTTTTCCTGGTGGATAGAGCTGCTGTTCCCTTTTTTCAGCCCTGCGCTGCAATGGCCTGTCCCACCTCCTGGAATTTTGAATCCAAATGAAGATTTCTCCTAGACAAAAGGTGCCACAACAGAAAACTCTTGCTGCCCAAGAAGTGCCCAGACTACCCCAACAACTGCACCTCAAAGTCAAAGCTTCCAGACATTTTTTCCTGGTGGAAAGAGCTACTGTTCCCTTTTTTCTGCCCTGCGCTGCAATGGCCGGTCCCATCACCTGGAAAATTGAATCCAACTGAAGATTCCTGCCAGACAAAAGGTGCCACCACAGAAAAAACTCCTGCTGCCCCAGAAGTGCCCAGGCTGCCCCAACAACTGCACCTGAAGCCAAAGGTTCCAGACTTTTTTTCCTTAAGGAAAGAGCTGCTGTTCCCTTTTTTCTGCCCTGCGCTTCAATGGCCTGTCCCACCTCCTGGAAAATAGAATGTAAATAAAGTTTCCTGCCAGACAAAAGGTGCCACCACAGAAAGTTCTTCCTGCCCAAAAAGTGCCCAGACTACCCGAAACACTGCACCTCAAAGCCAAAGCCTCCAGACTTTTTTTCCTGGTGGAAAGAGCTGCTGTTCCCTTTTTTCAGCCCTGTGCTGCAATGGCCTGTCCCACCTCCTGGAAAATTGAATCCAAATGAAGATTCCTGCCAGACAAAAGGTGCCACCACAGAAAAAACTCCTGCTGCCCCAGAAGTGCCCAGGCTGCCCCAACAACTGCACCTGAAACCAAAGGTTCCTGACTTTTTTTCCTGGTGGAAAGAGCTGCTGTTCCCTTTTTTCTGCCCTGCTCTGCAATGGCCGGTCCCACCTCCTGGAATTTTGAATTCAAACGAAGATTCCTCCTAGACAAAAGGTGCCACCAGAAAAAACTCTTCCTGCCCCAGAAGTGCCCAGGCTGCCCCTACAACTGCACCTCAATGCCAAAAGTTCCAGACTTTTTTTTCTGGCAGAAAGAGTTGATGTTCCCTTTTTTCTGCCCTGCGTTGCAATGGCCGGTCCCACCACCTGGAAAATTGAATCCAACTGAAGATTCCTGCAAGACAAAAAGTGCCACCACAGAAAACTCTTTGCTGCCCAAGAAGTGCCCAGGCTGCCCCAACAACTGCACCTGAAGCCAAAGCTTCCAGACTTTTTTTCCTGGTGGATAGAGCTGCTGTTCCCTTTTTTCTGCCCTGCGCTGCAATGGCCAGTCCCACCTCCTGGAAAATAGAATGTAAATGAAGATTCCTGCCAGACAAAAGGTGCCACCACAGAAAACTCTTGCTGCCCAAGAAGTGCCCAGGCTGCCCCAACAACTACACCTAAAGCCAATGCTTCCAGACTTTTTTTCCTGGTGGAAAGAGCTGCTGTTCCCTTTTTTCAGGCCTGCGCTGCAATGGCCGGTCCCACCTCCTGAAAAATTTACTCTAAATGAAGATTCCTGCCAGACAAATGTGCCACCACAGAAAACTCTTGCTGCCCAAGAAGTGCCCAGGCTGCACCAACTGCACCTGAAGCCAAAGGTTCCAGACTTTTTTTCCTTAAGGAAAGAGCTGCTGTTCCCTTTTTTCTGCCCTGCGCTTCAATGGCCTGTCGCACCTCCTGGAAAATAGAATGTAAATAATGATTCCTGCCAGACAAAAGGTGCCACCACAGAAAGTTCTTCCTGCCCAAAAAGTGTCCAGACTACCCGAACAACTGCACCTCAAAGCCAAAGCCTCCAGACTTTTTTTCCTGGTGGAAAGAGCTGCTGTTCCCTTTTTTCAGCCCTGCGCTGCAATGGCCTGTCCCACCTTCTGGAAAATTTACTCTAAATGAAGATTGGTGCCAGACAAAAGGTGCCACCACAGAAATTTCTTGCTGCCCAAGAAGTGCCCAGGCTGCCTCACCAACTACACGTGAAGCCAAAGGTTCCAGACTTTTTTTCCTGGTGGAAAGAGCTGCTGTTCCCATTTTTCTGCCCTACTCTGCAATGGCCGGTCCCACCTCCTGAAAAATTGAATGTAAATAGAGATTCCTGCCAGAAAAAAGGTGCCACCACAGAAAGTTCTTCCTGACCAAGAAGTGCCCAGACTACCCCAACAACTGCACCTCAAAGCCAAAGCCTCCAGACTTTTTTCCTGGTGGAAAGAGCTGCTGTTCCCTTTTTTCTGCCCTGCGCTGCAATGGCCAGTCCCACCTCCTGGAAAATTGAATCCAAATGAAGATTTCTCCTAGATAACAGGTGCCACCAGAAAAAACTCTTGCTGCCCCAGAAGTGCCCAGGCTGCCCCAACAACTACACCTGAAGCCAAAGGTTCCAGACTTTATTTCCTTAGGGAAAGAGCTGCTGTTCCCTTTTTTCAGCCCTGCTCTGCAATGGCCTGTCCCACCTCCTGGAAAATTTACTCTAAATGAAGATTCCTGCCAGACAAAAGGTGCCACCACAGAATGTTCTTCCTGCCCAAAAAGTGCCCAGGCTGCCTCACCAACTACACCTGAAGCCAAAGCTTCTAGACTTCTTTTCCTGGTGGAAAGAGCTGCTGTTCCCTTTTTTCTGCCCTGCGCTGCAATGGCCAGTCCCACCTCCTGGAAAATTGAATCCAAATGAAGATTCCTCCTAGAGAAAAGATGCCGCCAGAAAAAACTCTTCCTGCCCCAGAAGTGCCCAGGCTGCCCCAAAAACTGCACTTAAATGCCAAAAGTTCCAGACTTTTTTTCCTGGCAGAAAGAGCTGCTGTTCCCTTTTTTCAGCCCTGCTCTGTAATGGCCGGTCCCACCTCCTGGAAAATTGGATATAAATGAAGATTCCTGCCAGACAAAAGTTGCCACCACAGAAGGCTCTTTGATGTCCAAGAAGTGCCCAGGCTGCCCCAACAACTGCACCTGAAACCAAAGAATCCAGACTTTTTTTCCTGGTGGAAAGAGCTGCTGTTCCCTTTTCTCAGCCCTGGACTGCAATGGCCTGTCCGACCTCCTGGAAAATTTACTCTTAATGAAGATTGCTGCCAGACAATGGTGCCACCACAGAAAGTTCTTGCTGCCCAAGAAGTGCCCAGGCTGCACCAACTGCACCTGAATCCAAAGGTTCCAGTCTTTTTTTTGCCTTAGGGAAAGAGCTGCTGTTCCCTTTTTTTTGCCCTGCGCTTCAATGGCCTGTCCCACCTCCTGGAAAATAGAATGTAAATAAAGATTCCTGCCAGACAAAAGGTGCCACCACAGAAAGTTCTTCCTGACCAAGAAGTGCCCAGGCTACCCCAACAACTGCACCTCAAAGCCAAAGCCTCCAGTCTTTTTTTCCTTGTGGAAAGAGCTGCTGTTCCCTTTTTTCAAGCCTGCGCTGCAATGGCCGGTCCCACCTCCTGGAAAATTTTCTCTAAATGAAGATTCCTGCCAGACAAAATGTGCCACCACAGAAAACTCTTTGCTGCCCCAGAAGTGCCCAGGCTGCCCCAACAACTGCACCTCAAAGCCAAAGCTTCCAGACTTTTTTTCCTGGTGGAAGGAGCTGCTGTTCCCTTTTTTCTGCCCTGTACTGCAATGGCCGGTCCCACCTCCTGGAAAATTGAATGCAACTGAAGATTCCTGCCAGACAAAAGGTGCCACCACAGAAAAAACTCCTGCTGCCCAAAAAGTGCCCAGGCTGCCCCAACAACTGCACCTCAAAGCGAAAGCTTCCAGACTTTTTTTCCTTAGGAAAAGAGCTGCTGTTCCCTTTTTTCTGCCCTGCGCTGCAATGGCCGGTCCCACCTCCTGGAAAATTGAATCCAACTGAAGATTCCTGCCAGACAAAAGGTGTCACCACAGAAAACTCTTCCTACCCAAAAAGTGCCCAGGCTGCTCCAACAACTGCACCTGAAACCAAAGCCTCCAGACTTTTTTTCCTGGTGGAAAGAGCTGCTGTTCCCTTTTTCCAGCCCTACTCTGCAATGGCCGGTGCTGCCTCCTGGAAAAAATTTACTCTAAATGAAGATTCCTGCCAGACAAAAGGTGCCACCACAGAAAACTCTTCCTGCCCAAGATGTGCCCAGGCTGCCCCAACTACACCTGAAGCCAAAACTTCCAGACTTTTTTTCCTGGTGGAAAGAGCTGCTGTTCCCTTTTTTCAGTTCTACTCTGCAATGGCCGGTCCCACCTCCTGGAAAATTGAATCCAACTGAAGATTCCTTCTAGACAAAAGGTACCACCACAAAAATTCTTCCTACCCAAGAAGTGCCCAGACTGTCCCAACTACACCTGAAGCCAAAGCTTCCAGACTTTTTTTCCTGGTGGAAAGAGCTGCTGTTCCCTTTTTTCAGCCCTGCGCTGCAATGGCCGATCCCACTTAAACAGGAGGCCAGGCCCAAAAGAGTTAACTAAGAAATTTGGGCCTGCTAACAAGCTACCAAAATCCAAAATGATCTGTGCTCGTTCTGTTCTACTTACTGGACCAAAGCTTAAGAGAATAGTACAAGAACATGTAATAGGCCTAGAAGCAATAAATTAGAAATACAACAGGATCAGGTAGACATTTGAATAGAAGAAACAGGCCGGGAGCCAGGGCTTTTTCCAAGCTTCAGTGAGCTGGTCAAGAACAATGGAAGAGAAGAAGGGTCAGGCTGAAGAAGATGAGTTTAAGTTCCCAGACCCACCAAAATTGAGGGCCAAGAGAAGCTCCGCCCCAAGCCCTGCCTGAGCTCCAGCTATACTCCACCTATTATTAATATGCATAGATAGATGTTGTAACACTTGAATATGCATTTAATCACATCTGAAGATCGTATAAAAATGCTGATTTTGTGTGAAACCTTTGAGCAAGTTTGTCCAGCGTGAGCTGGCTTACTCCCAACATTGAATAAACAAATACCTTGCTGCTTAAAGATAAAAAAAGTCTCTGAGCAGTTTCTCAGACCGATTTTTCGGATTCATTTGGCGACCTGCAGCAGCACACCTTCTCCACCCGGTTGCGGAATCCCCCGGAGGACGGGACCCCCTTGGGCGCCCTCGGGTAAGTCTTTTTACCCGAAGGGGCTCCCTTCTTTGGTGGCTTCTTGCGGGGGCTGGACAAGAACACTGCCTATTGATAAAAGGTATTTGTATCTGGTTTCTGGTTTTGTTTATTCTGGTTCTGGATACCTGTGAGTCGAGGCGGGACGCCGTCTCGCAGGGGACATGGGAGAGGACGCTCTCCCGGGGGAATATCCCCTCTAGTCTGGTCTTCTGGTCTGGTTTTGTTTGTATTTGGCCAAGTATTGTTATTGTGTACCTGATATATCTTGCTTACCTTGAAACATCCAGGAGCACACAGTTAAAGGTATTATCATGCTAAGAGTTGCTATATGAGAGGTAGTGCTGAAGAGTTAACTATAAGCACATCACTTTGGATAAGACCTAGAATTAAGATTTGTCAGTTTTGCAACTGTTAGTTATATGTATGAGCCTTGTGTAACAGATGTAAGGTTTGCCTCCCCGACAGACAAGGCTGGGTCAGAACCAGTGTGCATATTGCAGAAAAGAGGGACACTGGAAGCAAGAATGCCCTGAATTAACAGGTGGAAATACAGGCACAGGAGAGGCTGTTGTTGCTTACAGAGTACTGAGTGAAGGGGGGGGCGGCAGGCCAGTGCCTAGGGGACCTGCTGGTAAAAATTAAACTAGGGGAAGAAAAAGAAGAATTAGATTTTCTAATTGATACCAGGGCTACATTTTCTGTTTTGAATTAATACCTAAAAATGATAAATATGTTTAAGTCGTGGGTGCCACTGGCCAATCAGAAAAGCTTTCTTTTGAAATCCCTAAAGTTCAAAATTGGAAAACAAATGGGAGTGCATCAGTTTTGGTATTTACCAAATTTATCCAAACTGGTATTGGGCAGAGACTTACTAGAAAATCTGGGAGCTGTAATAGAATTCAGACAAGGTAAAATTGAACTTAAGGTAAAGGAAGAACAATTAATAGCAGCTCTGAGTTTAGCAATGAGCTATGTGGAGCCAAGCCAGGGTAATTCAGATGTCAATCAAATTTTAGATCAGGTATACCCAGGAGTTTGGGCTACTGAAACACCAGGAAAGTCAAAAAGAGCAGCTCCCATTGAAATAGAATTACGGACAGGAGCAAACCCAGTAGTTAGGAAGCAATATGCACTGAAGCTGGAAGATAGAAGAGGAATTGAGCCAATAATAGACAACTTTTTGAAATTAAGGTTTTGTAGAGTGTGAATCAGATTTCAACACCCCAATTTTACCAGTCAAAAAGACAAATGGAACACATAGGTTGGCTCAGGATTTAAGAGCAGTAAATAAAGTAGCTAAAACATACATGCAGCTGTTGCAAACCTATGTACCTTATTAACAATATTAAAAGAAAGTGTAATTTGGTTCACAGTATTAGACTTAAGAGATGCCTTTTTCTGCCTTCCCTTAACACAGGAAAGTCAAAGGATATTTGCCTTCAAGTGGGAAAATCCCACCACAGGAAGGAAAACTCATCTCATTTGGACAGTGTTACCTTAAGGGTTAGAAAATATTGCCACAATTTTGGGAATTAATTAGCTAAAGAATTGGAACAATGGCAGTCACCACCGGGAAAGGGTGTACTTTTATAATGTGTGAATGGTCTATTGATTGTTACTGAAAAACAAGAAGAATGTGCCCAATGGACAGTAAACCTCTTAAACTTTATGGACTTAAATGCACTTCCAGTGCAGAAACAAGTGGTGTACCTGGATTACAAAGTATCTGAAGGACAATGATCACTGGGGACAACAAGAAAGGAAACTGTCTGCCAGACACCGAAACCACAGATGGTGAGAAACCTTCAAGCCTTTCTAGGAATGACAGGTTGGTGTTGTTTATAGATATATCAGTATGGGCTAATTGCAAAGCCTTTATATGACCTGCTGAAAATGACTAAGGGCAACCTCATCTGGACCCCCGAAGCAAGTGGAGCCTTCAAACAACTGAGATGAGAACTCATGAGGACCCCAACGTTGGGTTTGCCTGACGTAACGAAGCCCTTTTGGTTGTTCTCGTGTGAACGACAAGGAATGGCTCTGGGGGTCCTGGCTCAGCAACAAGGGCCATACAAAAGAACAGTAGCCTACTTCTCCAAGCAATTGGATGAAGTAAGCAAATGATGGCCCACCTGCCTAAGGGCAGTAGCAACAATGATCATAAATATAGAAGAAGCCAGGAAATTTACAATGGGACAGAAAATGACTGTGTTAGTGTCCCACACAGCATCTACAGTACTGGAACAGAAAGGAAATCATTGGCTGTCACCCTCCCAATTTCTGAAATATCGGGTAATCCTGGCTGAATCAGATGACATAACCATTCAGGTGACTAACACTGTTAACCCAGCTTCATTCCTAGAAGGAAGAATCTCGGCTGCACCTGTCATGCAGGACTGCCTGGAAACCATTGAAGCAGTGCACTCCAGCTGCCTGGACCTTAAAGAAGAACCACCCCTGGATGCAGAAGACTGGTTTACTGATGGCAGCAGTTTCATAAGACAAGGTGTGAAGATGGCTGGCTATGCTGTGACCACCACTACTGAGGTAATCAAATCAAATCCTTTGCCTGCAGGAACCTCAGTCCAGAAAGCAGAACTGATGGCTCTCATTCGAGCTTTAGGATTGGCAGAAGGAAAACAAATTAACACCTGGACTGACTCCAAATATGCCTTTGGCATAGTTCATGCTCATGGAGCAATTTGGAAAGAAAGAGGACTTTTAACTCTTCAAGGAAAAGTTGTGAAATATGCTGAAGAAACTCTACGATTCTGTACAACTCCCCTCTCAGGTGGCAATTCTGCACTGCCAAGGACACCTGAAAGGTAACACTGTCCTGGAAATAAGAAACAGAAAAGCTGATGCAGAAGCTGAATTAGCTGCTGCAAGAAGTAAAGAACTACCAGTAGCAGCTTTAGTGCTAGAAGAACTAGACACAGATCAACAGGTAGAATATCAAGAAACAGATTATAAGTGGATACATGAAAATGAAGGTAAGGTGTTAGACAATAGATGAGGTTAACTAAAAACAGGTCAGTTAATACTGTTAGAAAAATTAGTGTGGCAATTTGTAAAAGTAAAACATGATAAAACTATTGGGGCTTAGACTCACTCTATTAGCATTTAAGGACTAGAGTAGCAGGACCAAATTTATTTACCACAATAGAGCAAGTCACATCCCAATGTGAACTTTGTCTTTAATACTGGAACAAAAATACACCAAAGGGCAATAAGTAAAGGGCATTTCCCAGGTGAAATTTGGCAAATTAATTTCTCTGAGCTCCCAAGAAAAGGGGGGGGGTCCTGTTATCTCTTAGTTTTGACTGACACATTTTCTGGATGGCCTGAAGCTTTCCCATGTAGAAAAAAATGAATCAAAAGGAGTGGTTAAAGTCTTGTTGAATGAGATTGTACCATGGTTTGGAATGCCTAAGAGCATCTCTTCAGATAGAGGTTCACACTTTTGTGCATGAATTGTACAAGCAATAAGTAAAGCACTAAAAATCAATTGGCAACTGCATATGCCCTACACACTGCAAGTAAGTGGGCAAGTAGAAAAGATGAATCTAAAATATGTCAAGAAACAAATTTTCATTGGTATCAAGCTTTACCTGTTGCTTTAATCAGGCTAAGGGTCAAGCCAAGATCAAAAGGGAAACTGAGTCCATTTGAAATTCTATTGGGCAGACCCTACATGATGCAAGCTGTGAATAGTGAAGCTGTAGATCAAATCAGTTATCAGTATGTGTGTGATCATGTTATGGCTGTAGGAAAACAATTGCAGAAAAATGCTACAGTGGTGTTAGAACACCAACCCAAGCAGCCTGATTGTAAGTTACATCCATTCAACCCTGGTGATCAGGTATATGTTAAGAATCTTTCAGGAGATCCACTACAGGAGAAGTGGGATGGACCCCAGCAGGTGCTGATGACCACCTTCACAGTGATCTGGGTGGAAGAGAAAACCACGTGGATCCACTACTCTCGAGTCAAGAGGGTTCCAGAGGAAGCATGGACCTCGGGAGAGGAATCATCTACTATCAAGCCTCCTCAATGCTGATCTTTGGACTGATAAGTACATTGGTGTTTGATGAAATTCTTGCCCAAGAATCATTATGGTCTCAAGCCTACAACGAGAGTTCTGGTCTACAATTTTATATAGACCCAGAACTTCCAGTTCACCCAGGCAAGCTGAACCAATACAATCCATCTGTTATAGTCCTCCAAGGAACAAGGGTACTGAATAATTGGTAAAATCCTGGTACCCCATACAATGCAAGTGTTTTAATAGGCACAGATTAGATGGTCACCCAGAACTGACGTTACTGTGAAATGTAATTAGTGGCTGATCAGTGTTGGCACACCTTCACTCTAGATAAATCAGTTTCTGTGATGTGTCAGTGGACATTCAGAGAAGAAAATATAACCAGGAGATTTCCAACCAGCAAATCTCCTACCACCCCATTGACTAAGACCACCACCAGTTCTACAACTCCTTCTTTAGCCTGTGAGAGTGTCCACAATTTAACTTATGCTGGACCTTACATGATTAGACACTCAAATGAGCAGAAGCTGTTGTTAGATCCCACATATTCACTGAAGAGGGTTCGAATAAACCTTCAAGTAAACATATCAAACATACAAAAAGATTGTCAGCCCTGTATTCAACAAAGCCTTAAAGGCTGGCATGCATAGATGATGGCCAGATCCCCTCGTACCAGAATTCAAAGAGATGAAACCAGATGGTTTGGCACAGGATTAAGTGTATTAAACACCATAGATCAAGAAGTATTAGTGAATAAACTAAGTGCTGTCACATCTGATCTAGGAAACATCTTTGCTCACTTTGGCAGAAACACAATCATTGGCAGTTAAATTGTTAACATTTGTAGCTAACCGCACTGCAAAGGATTTCACCAAGATTATTGACAATGCTGGTGTCATCCATAAAAGGTTTGCACTTGCAATACAATGTCTCCAAACTCAACAGTGGGTACAATCTGTAGCTGCAAGAATATTAAGGGAAGGAACCTCAGGAATATTACCACAAGAAGTAAGAGAAATAATAGCTAGAAACAGTTCTACTACACAATTTGAGAAAAATTACCAGGCGTGGTGGCAGTTAGAGAACTTCACTTACAATCCTCAACATGAACAAATTGAAGCTTATGTGCTCACTATCAGTGCAGCCAAAGAAAAGACCATCTTTCCTATCCTGACATTAGGAGCCATACACCAGAATGTAATTGTCAGACCCATAGACCATAATGTTTGGGCAAGTTATGATCACACCAAGAAAAAGTGACAGTCAGTCAGTCCTGAGGCATGTATTCCTAAAGGACAATTAGGATATATCTGTGAAAATGCTGTAGTAGAAAATGAAGATTTATGCTTAGATATTGAAGATAGTGTGTGTACCTTTGAAATGCTTCCCCATACTAAAACCCAGTCACAAGTCTATTACGTAGGAAATGGATGTGCATGTGTTAGAATCTTTTGTGTTAATTTTACCATAAATACTTGTCATGAAGTAGGGAGTGGTACTAATTTTTTGTTTTACTAAAATAATAGGCTGTGACTTTGATTATATCATTCTAGTGACTACTAGACAACTGATTGAAGCTGATTATACAATGTATCATGATGTGCCAAAACTGCAGACAGGAATGAACATTAATCTTCTAAAGCAATGCTTAAACATCCTGATATAGAAAAACTGGTCCAGGAAGTAAACAGAATGACTAAACGAATGCTCTGGCAAGTAGAACATGACACTGAGAGCATAAAAACTGTTCTAACCAAAGTGGAAAAAGTGGGAGAGCACCACTGGTGAGACATCTTTACAGGATACTCCCCTACAGCATCACAAGTGTTCCACTGTTTGATACATCCAATACTGGTATTAGGAGCTGGCATGATTCTACTACTGGTCCTAATTGTTTGGCTATGGTACAAATCAAGCATCATGGTTAGAAGGATGCAGATAATGTGGGCTGTGATGAATACCTATCAAAATCCATTAGAACTTGACGAAAGAATTCATAAATTCTAAACAAAAAGGGGGGAATGAAACAGGAGGCTAAGCCCAAAAGAGTTAACTAAGAATTTTGGGCCTGCTAACAAGCTACCAACATCCAAACCGATCCGTGCTCATTCTGTTCTACTTACTGGACCAAAGCTTAAGAGAATAGTAAAAGAACATGTAATAGGCCTAGAGGTGATAAATTAGAAATGCAGTAGGATAAGGTAGACATTTGAATAGAAGAAATAGGCCTGGAGCCAGGGCTTTTTCCAAGCTTCAGTGAGCGGGTCAAGAACAATGGAAGAGAAGAAAGGTCAAGCTGAGGAAGATGAGTTGAAGCCCCCAGACCCCCCAAAATTGAGGGCCAAGAGAAGCACCGCCCCAAGCCCCACCTGAGCTCCACCTATACTCCGCCTATTATTAATATGCATAGATAGATGTTGTAATTCATTGAATATGCATTTAATCTCATCTGAAGATTGTATAAAAATGCTGATTTTGTGTGAAGCCTTTGAGCAAGTTTGTCCAGCGTGAGCTGGCTTGCTCCCAATGTTGAATAAACAAATACCTTGCTGTTTAAAGATAAAAAAGTCTCTGAGCAGTTTCTTGGACCGATTTTTTGGATTCATGACATCATACCATTTCTGTGACATTACACTTCCCATGTGACATCACGGCTCCCCTGTGACATCACATCTTTCCTGTGACATCATATCCTCCCTATGATGTCCTAGCCATCATATGACATCACATCCTTTCTGTGACGTCACATCTCTATAACTTCACATCCATCATATGACATCACACCTCTCCTGTGATATCACATCCTCCCCTGTGACATCACATCGTCCCTGTGACATCACACCTCCCCATGATATCACAGCTCCCCTGTGACATCACATCCAGTCACATCCAGATCCATCCCAAGGCTGGGGGTGTGTGTGAGACAGGCAGAACCACAAATGCCTGCACAGCCCAGAGCAGTCAGTGTGGGGCTGTGCTTGCTGCTGCAGAGACCCCCAGGGAACAAACCCAGGCAGTAGGTTGGGGGGGTGGGTGTGTCCCTAAGGAGGTCACTTGCCTTATTATTGCTTATTATTTGTAATATCTTACAGATCTATCATACAACACCTAAGGATGGATTCTATAGAATATGTGCCATATATTTGGGTTGGGTCTGGTTGAGCTGCAGTTCAGTTCCCCACAGCAGCCCTCCCAGGGCTGGGCTTGGCATTGGCAGCTGGAAGGGGGTTGAGAACACCCCAGTGTTTTGGTCACTGCTGAGCACAGTACCAACACTGGGACATTCCTTCCTTAGCTGAGGGCAAGAGCCTGGCAGGGGACCCAAGTAGGCCAGCTGAGCCCAACTGACCCAAGGGACATTGCAGACCATGGGAGGTCAGCTCAGCTCTAAAAGCTGAGGCAGGGAGCAGGAGGGGGGCATTCATTGTCTAATGGCTGCCTGCTGAGGAACCGTCCCGCGGACCCAAGCCCTGCTCCTCGGGAGTGGCCGACCATGGCTGCTCATGGGAAGCAGAGAACAAACCCTGCTATCTTTTGCTTTAAATAAACTGCCTTATCTCAACCCTGCTATCTTTGGCTTCTGCGTGCGCATCGCTTTAATTTTTTCTTTAAATAAACTGTCTTAACCCACGAGTTGTTTTTTTTTTCCACCTTACTCTCGCCCCTGTCCCGCTGGGAAGGGGAGTGATAGAGCGGCTGGGAGGGCACCTGGTCTCCAGCCAAGGTCAACCCACCACACACCTGAACACTTCCAGAGACTTCACCACCTCCCTGGGCTACTTTTTCCAATGCCTGAACACTCTCTCAGTGGAAAAAGGGTTTTTTTAACACCTAATCTGAACCTCACCTGATACAGCTTTAGGTCATTTCCTCTCTTCCTGTCACTAAAGGCTTTGCAGAAGAGACCAACCCCCTCCCCACTAAAACCTCCTTTCAAGTCATTGCAGAGAGCAATGAGGTCCCCCCTGAGCCTCCCCTTCTCCACACTCAACCAGCCCAGTTCCCTCAGCCGTCCCTCAGCAGACATGTTTTCCAGAGCCTTCCCCAGCTCCGTTCCCTTCTCTGGACACGCTCCAGCCCCTCAAGGGCCTTTTGGCACTGAGGGCCCAGAACTGGACACAGCACTCCAGGTGGGGCCTCCCCAGTGCCCAGCACAGAGGGGCAATCAGTTCTCTGCTCCTGCTGGCCACACTCTTCTCCACAAAGGCCACGATGCCCTTGGCCTTCTTGCCCCCCTGGGCACACTCTGCCTCATATCCAGCCCCTGTCAAGCAGCACCCCCAAGTCCCTTCCTGCTGAGCAGCTCTCCAGCCCCTCTGCCCCCAGCCTGGAGTATTCCAGGGGGTTGTTGGGAGCCAAAGGCAGGCCCTGACACTTGGCCTTATTGATCCAGCCTTTCCAGATCCCTCTGCAGAGCCTTCCTGCCCTCCAGCACATCCACACTCACACCCAACGTGGTGTTGTCCACGACTTTCCTGAAGGGGCACTCGATCCCGTGTCTCAGATCATCAATAATGATGTTAAACAGGAGCAGCCCCAATCCTGAGCCCTTGGGAACCCCACTAGTGACTGGCCCCACCTGGATTTCCTTCCATTCCCCACCACTCCCTGGGCCATCAGACACTTTGTCACCCAGCAAACAGTTCCCCGGGCAAGCCATGAGCAGCCAGTTTGTGCAGGAGATGCTGGGGGAGATGGTGCCAAAGGCTTTCTGGAATTCCACAGAGACACATCCCCAGCCTTTCCCTCAGCTGCTGAGCGGGTCCTTTGTCAGAGAAGGAGATGAGGTTGGTCAGGCAGGACCTGCCCTTCCCAACCCCACACTGGCTGGGCCTGATCCCCTGGTTGTCCTGCCCCTGCCATGGGATGGCACTGAGGAGGATCTGCTGCATCGACTTCCCTGGTCCTCAGGTCAATGGGACAGGCCAGGAGTTGCCCAGATCCTCCTTTTGGCCCTTCCTGTGCATGGGCATCCCATGTGCTTGTTGCCAGTCAGCTGGGACTTGTGCAGTTGTGCAGCACTGCTGGGGAATGAGTGAGAGTGGCTTGGTCAGCTCTTTCTCCAGCTCCCTCAGGACTCTTGGCTGCATCCCATGTGGGCCCAGGCACTTGGGGGGGTCTCACTGGCAGAGCAGGTCACTGACCATTTCCTCCTGCCTTGTGGGGGCTTCACTCAGCTCCCCATCACCAGCTTCCAGCCAAAGCCTGCCTGCCAGGTGTCCAAGGGGTCAGTTCTGCTGCCCCCTCCTTCCTTCCCCCACAATGGAAAACTCCCTCATTTTGGGTCCCTGTGCCCCAAACGGTTCCGACCACCACCTCACCCACCAGTCCCACAATCATGGAATGCTTTGGGTTGGGAGGGGCCTTCAAGAGCATCTCAGGACCCTCAGAGGAAAGAATTCCTTCTTACTCCTTCCTCCAACCCTGCCCTCGATCCGTGTGAAGCTACTGCCCCTTGTCCTGTCACTCCAGGACCTTGTCCAAAGTGTCTCTCCATCCTTCTTGTTGGCTCCCTTCAGGCACTGGAAGGCCACAATTAGGTCACCCCAAAGCCTTCTCTTCTCCAGCCTCAACAATGCCAATTCTCTCAGCCTTTCCTCACAGCAGAGCTGCTCCATCCCTCTGATCCTCTTGCTGCTCCCCTCTGCACTCGCTCCAACAGGTCCATGTCCTTCCTGGGCTGGAGCCCAGAGCTGGAGGCAGCTCTGCAGGTGGGGCAGCATCACAGCCACGCATGTTCCAGCAAGGACACTGTAGATCCTCCTGGAACCAAGGACCATTGTGACACTGCAGGGCCTTCTGGAGCCAAAGGAGCCCTGGGACACTATGGAATCTCATGGAATCAAGGCAGCACTGTCACCCTGGGAAACCTCCTGGAATTCAGGGACCATTGTGACACTGCAGCTCCCCATAGAACAAAAGGAACCCTGGGACGCTGCAGAAACTCATGGAACCAAGGGACCATTGTGACATTGAGGGGGCTGATGGAATCAGGAGTCCATTGGGATAATCCAGGGCCTCATCAAATCAAAGGAATTCTGGGACACTGTCGAGCCTCCTGGAACCAAGGGAGCCCTGAGATATTTCTGAACCTCCCAGAATCCAGGGGCCATTGTGACCCTGCAGAACCTCCTGCATTCAAGTGCTCCTTGTGAAACTGCAGGCTCTCCTGGACCCCAAAGATTCCTGGAACACTGCAGAGCTCACAGAACCAAGGGGCCACTGTCCCACTGCAGCTCCTTCTGAAGCACAAGGGATCCTGGGACAATGGGGAATCTCCGAGAATCCAAAGGGCATTTGGGGACTGCAGGGCCTCGTGGGACTAAAGGAACCCTTTGGAGACTGGGGAGGCTCATGGAATTCAGGGGCCATTGGGACATGTGGGGCCTCCTGGAAGCAAAGGAACCCTGAGAATTTTTGTGGGAACAAGTTAAGGCAGCAGCAGCTGCATTCAGTTAATCAGGATCACCAAAGAGTGTTTTGGCCTTGACTGGTGTTTTCCATCCAGAGAGTGCTGTTTGCCAAAGTGGAAACCACTTGGAATGCCCTGCATGGTTTTTTCTCTGTGTTTTTGTCTGGTGGCTGAACACAGCCAGCACATGAGGGGAGGGGAATGTGTGGGATCAGGGCACTGCTTTGGGGCCATGCTGGGAATTCCAGTGGACTAAAAGACAAAGCCCAGGTGCTGTTTCCAAAGGAACCCCAATGAAAGGGGGATGCCGGAAAGATGGGCGGACAAGACCCAAAATGGAACTCTGTGTGTGCAGCCTCATTTTATCCTTCCGCATTCACAGGAGAGAGGGCAAAACGTGGGGGTTGGGACCCCAAAAGTGTTCAGGGGGGAAATGGGGGATTGAGGGGACAATGAAAAAGTGGGAGAAATAGGGAGAAGGGTGGAAAAGGGGGGGTGGTTTGACCAGTCTGACGGTCCCATGGGGGTCTTTCGGCACAGGGGGGTGGGCAAAAGGGGGGTGGCCCCCCTGAGCTCCCAACTGACTGTGGGGTGCTGGGGGCTGCTGGATCCAATCTCAGCCTTCGATCATGCCAACACTTTTAAGTTTAGGGGAATTACAGAGGTGTGACTGAACCACTTTTGTTTCCCAGGTTTTAATGATGGCAAGTCAGATCTATTGATACAAATGAATTATTAAGGGTTACAAATGATCAGACAAAAGATCTTCATCAGAATTATTTTCTGCACAAAATACACACTAAAACTAACAGGAGTACAGCATAAGATAGGACAGTGCTCTACACTAAAGCAATTGTTGAAGCAATTCTACTCAAGCTGGCACAAAAGCAATAATTCTTTATTAGAGATAGATGGAACTCCCCCAGACCAACGCTCGGGGGGAGATCTCTGCTCTCAACCTCCGGCAGTGACTTTGGGGGGGCCCCAGCCAAGGCAGGAATCTCCAAACATCCTCCAGGAAGGATTCTGTTGAAAGAACCTGCCCCTGTGAAAGGGGACTGGCCCTTTCTGGTCAAAAGGGATGGACTGACAGTCACTGGACTCCAGGGGTTGCCTCACAATCAAGGGCTTCATTCGGGGTGGAAGCAATGAGCTTATCCCACAGTCGGGGCACTGGTAGGGTTTCTCTTACCGGTGGGTCCGTTGGTGTTTGGTCAAATTAGAGCTCTGGGTGAAGCTCTTCCCACACTCCCCACACTTCTAGGGCCTCTCCCCAGTGTGGATGCACCGGTGCCTGATGAGGGTGGAGTTCTGGTTGAAGCCCTTCCCGCAGTCGGTGCAGCAGAAGGGCCTCTCATCTGTGTGAATCCGCTCATGCAGGAGGAGATATGAGCTGGTCTGAAACCTCTTCCCACATTCCAAGCACTTGTAGGGCCGTTCCCCAGCGTGAATGCGTTGGTGGGTGCGGAGGGTGGAGCTCTGGCTGAAGCTCTTCCCACATTCCCTACACGTGTAGGGATGTTCCCCAGTGTGGATGTGCTGGTGGGTGAGGAGGGTGCTGCTCCTACTGAAGCTCTTCCCACATTCCAAGCACCTGAAGGGCTTCTCCCTGCTGGGAGGCTGCTCAGGGACCACCAGCTCAGAGCTCCGCCTCAAGCTCCAGCCACCTTCCGGGCACAGGTTGGCTCTTTCCTCCTCAGAGCACCCTGGGATGGCTTTGGAGCCCCTCCTGCGAGGGGATCTCCGGCCCTTTTCCTCCCCGCTGCCTTCCTGTGCCGTGGAGCCCTTCAAAACGGCCTCTCCCACCAGGGTCTCACGGGGGGATTTGTCCTCCGGGCTCTCCATCCTCAGTTCGGGGCCTGGAGCAGGAAGCAAGAAGGACAGGGAGGGGATTTGCCTCCGGCCCACAGGGAAGGCCAAGGACATCCCCCCAACTCCGGCCCCGGCAGGACGGCGGCGCCAGCGGGGTTGTCCTGCAGCCGGGGCCATGCTGGGTTGACAGACCCAGCACAACACCCGCCCAAAGGGACACTGACTTCCTCCTCACCTGCCTGGGGGGCCCAAGGCATCTTCCTCTTCCTCGCAGCCTCCTCCTCCATCCGCCCAAGCTTTGGGAAGGACAAATCCTGATGGGGGGGAAAAGAAGGGCTAAGCGCGTTGGCTTGGGGGTTCCTCCTGCCCAAGTCCATCTCTAGAACTCACCGGGCATCCTGTGTCCATAAAAACCTCCAAAACACCAAGATTCAGCTCAGAAAAACCCAAACCATCGAGATTCAGGAAAAAAACCTTCAGAAACAGAAAGAAGACCCTTAGTCCCTCAAACTGCAAAATGTTGAAATTCAGCTAAAAATACTCCAAAATATGAAGATTACCCCAAAAAATTGTCCCAGAAGTTCTCCCTCTCTGGTCTCTCCCCTCTGGGGTTCAGAGGGTCTCCCTTGTCTGAGATGCTGGGGGTCCCACGTAGGGATGCTGGGAGTGTTGGGGATCCCAAGGGTTCCTTCTCCTGTGACTCTCGCCTTACGGGTGCTGTGTTCCCACACATTCCCCCTCTCCAGGGTTCTCCAACTCTGTTGTCCCAGGGATCCCAGAGGTCCCCACTGTCCAGGCTTCCCCTTCTCCTCTCCCCCGTCTCAGGCTCTTGGGGCTTCTCTCGCCCCTTTCCCAATCACCCGACAGCTGCAGGAAGGGCAGGGACAGGGGCGGAGCAAGAACATGAACAGCAGGAAAACAAGTGCCTTCCCCCCCATCCCACGGGCACCCGGGAAGGGGAACTCGTCCCAAATATCCTGGGGAGAGTGCGGGTGGTCATGACATACTCGGGCTGCCAGCACAGATTTCCTTGCAATGTCTGCAGGGAGTCAGGCTCTGGAGAGGAGATTGTGCCCCATGGATGGGATTGCAGAGGGGCCCTCAGGTCCCCAGCAGGAATCGGCAACCAGGAATAGACACAAAAGGCCCCCACAAAGATTTGGGGGGAGTGTCCTGTAGGGAGGGGACAGTGTCACCCCACTAGGGCAGGGCTGGCAAGTGGGAGGCTGCTCCAGGGGTCTGCAAGAGGCCTCGTGCTCTGCTCGGCCCCACCACTGCCTGGTACCAACACCCCCGGCTGCCCCCGGCCCTGGGCAGCTCTGCTGCCACAGGCTGTGCCCTCACCGTGGCCCTGCAATGGCCCTGCCTGTCCCTCACCCGTGGCCCTGCCCGTGGCCCTGTCCCTTGGCTCTCTCTCTGCCAGCTCAGTGTGGGCCACACGGGCTGGGGGTCCCTCCCAAGCCCCCCGGGCAGCCGGCGTTGGCTGGGGGGATGTGAGGGCTGGGCCTGCTCAGCACAGCCCCGGCCTCGTGCCCAGCACCTCTTTCCTGACCCACACAAGAGCTTCCCGGCCCCCCCAGGGCTCCCCTGATGCTGCCTCTGCTCCTGGCCCTGCCTTTGCTGCTCCCTTGGCTGGGGCAGTGGCTGCAGGGGGGGGATGGCAGCAGCTTCAGCTCCACGGCACTTCCTGGGGGGAGCTCAGCCCGGGGGGGACAGGCAGGGACCTGAGGGGGATGGACAGGGGCCCAGCAGGGACAGACAGGGCCTGCAGGGGAAGGCACAGGGACAACGTGGCCCCCCACACTGCCAGGGCTGTCTCTGCTCCTCCTTGCAGGCTCCGTGGCCAGGCACAGTTTGTGTTCCTGGGTGCCCACCATCTCAGCACTTGGAGATGCTCAAATCAGCGCCCGCAGCTCTGCAGCAAAGCCCCAGCTCACCTGGCACACAGGGGATGGACACAGCACCTTCTCAGGGATGGGCACTTACAGCTTTTCCTCTCTTCCCCACCACAGGGCTCTCCTTCAGCAGCACCTCTGCCTTGCACTTATTCTCAGCCTCACCTCAGGGACAGCTCTGGGCTCACCTCCGCGCCACTTCTCAGCCTCACCTCAGGGCCTGGGCTCAAGGACAGTAACCTGCAGGGAGGGGACATCAGGTGCAAGCTCAGGGCTGCCTGCTTGCACTGGCCTCTGGGCTTCTTTCTCTTTCTACAACCAGCCCACAACTTAGCCTGCTTTTCTAACACCACACATTTACAGACTAACCTTGGAGATAGATATGGACAGACATCTCTATCACCCTGGGGATAGAGCCTCAAGTATGTGCTGCCATAGGAATGGCAATCACAGAATCACAGAATCAGCCACATTGGAAAAGACCTCTGGGGCCATCAAGTCCAACCCTGGATCCAACCCCGCCAAGCTTCCCAGACCATGGCACTGAGGCCACATCCACTCTCACCTTCAACACCTCCAGGGACGCTGACTCCACCCCCTCCCTGCCCAGACCATTCCAAGGCCTGATTGCTCTCTTGGGAAAAAATTGCTTCCTAATATCCAACCGAAACCTCCCCTGGCACAGCTCAAGACCCAGCCCTCTTGTCCTACTGCTGCTTCCTGGCAGAACAGCCCCACCCCCACCTGGCTCCAACCTCCTGGCAGGGACTTGCAGACAGTCAGGAGGTCTCCCCTGAGCCTCGTCTTCTCCAGCCTCAACAACCCCAGCTCCCTCAGCCTCTCCTCACACCACTTGTGCTCCACTCCCTTCCCCAGCCTCGCTGCTCTTCTCTGCTCCTGCTCCAGCCCCTCCAGGGCCTTCCTCAACTCAGGGGCCCAGAGCTGGACACAGCACTCCAGGGGTGGCCTCACCAGCGCTCACTCCAGCCCAACAATCACTTCCCTGCTCCTGCTGACACACTCTTCCTCAGCCAGGTCCCTCTGCAGAGCCCTCCTGCCTTCCAGCACATCAACACACCCCCAGCTTGGGGTCACCTGAACATTTGCTGATGAAATGCCTGGTTCTGCAGCAGCTGCAGATGCTCAAGGGGCAGCAGGACCAAGTCAGGGGCCGGGGGGGACCTGGGGGGCTTTGGGGTCCGGGAGGGTCCTGGGGGAGCTGGGGAGGGGCTTTGGGGATTGGGGGTACAAACCAGCCCAGACCAGGACAGACCAGTACAGACCAGTACCTCCTCACTGCTCCCCAGATCTCTCCTGGAGATGGGCCACGTTGTCCTGGGACACCTGAGCCCCCTCTAGTGCCCCCAGTACAGCCCAGTGCCCCCAGTACAGCCCACTGTGTTCCTGTCCCAGGGTGCTGGGTGATCTTTCTTTGGGGGGGTTGGAAGGGATTTGAGGTGGGGACTGGGGGAGATTTGGGGGGATCTGGGGGGCGGTTGGATGGGGATTTGGGGGATTTTGAGGGGCTTTGGGTGAATTTGGGGGAGTTAAAAGGGTCTTGGGGGCATTGGGGGATCAAAAGTATCTTAGGGGAAGGAGATTAAACGAAAAAAAGGGGAGTTGGGGGACATTTGAGGGGGTTAAAGGGGCCTAGAAGGGGAGAGGAGGGCCTGAACCAAGAGCAGGTGAGTCCTGAGACCCCCCTCGTGTCCCTAAGACCCTTTCGGTGTCCCCAGTTCCCCCCTTGGCATCCCCAATTCCACTGTCCTCAAACCCCTCCCCACTGTCCCCAAACCCCATCCCTGATGTCCCCAACCCTCCATCTCACCCCAGGAGCACCCCCTGGACCCTCTGACCAAAAACACTCCTCCCCCACTCACAGAAAGGCCAAGGGCATCTGGGGACATGCTGGGGACAACTGGGGGGCTTTGGGGGGCACTGGGTCATTACTGGGGGATACTGGGACACACTGGGGGAAACTAGGGGGTACTGGGAGGGACTGGGGGGTTACTGGGGGATTACCAGGACACACGAGGAGACACTGGGAGGTTACTGGGCCATACTGGGGGTTACTGGGTGCTCACTGCAGGATCACTGGGCCATCCTGGGGGGCAGTGGGAGGTCACTGGGACACACTGGATGGTCACTGAGGGGGTTACTGGGCTATACTGAAGGTCACTGGGATATACTGGGGCACTGAGATCCCCTTACCCAGATGTGGTACATCCCCCTCCCCAGATTTTTGGGGGCACCAACAGGACCCCTCCCCTGGGAGCTGGGGGACCCCCTGAACCCCACTTCTGGGCTTTAGGGGACCCCTGGGCCCCTCTGTCTTTAGGGTCTCTGTGTGCTGAGTTTTGGGAGTCTCTGAGGCTCAGGGGGGGAATTGGGATCCTCCTTCCCTGTGGTCGGTCCACCGACATAGAGACCCCATAAAATCTCCTCAAAACCCCTGAAATTCCCTCAGAAATCCACCTCTGGACCCATCCAAACCTCATCAAGGACCCCTACAAATCCCCTCAGAGACCTAATTCCCCCTACCAAGACCCCCTAAACCCTCTCAGTGACCTGTAAAACCCACCTGGGCCCCCCCAGGCCCTTTCAGGGACCCCAAAAACTACCTCAGAGACCCTCAAAACCGTCTGGGACTCCCGAAATCCCCCTAGAAACCTCCAAAACTGCTTCAAAGACCCCTCCCCAGAAGGCCCCCCAGGACCTCCCAATTCCCTCGGAGACTCCAAAACTCCCTCGGGGATTCCCAAACCCCTTCAGGGACCTTCAACCTCCCCCCTAAGTCCCCTCAAGACACCAAACCCCTTCAGAGACCCCCCCAAAACCTCCTCAGGGACCCCTAAAAGCCCCTAAGGGACCACAAAACTACAGAACAGCAGAAGAGCTTTCTGTAAAGGAAGGGAGCAAAGATTCTGAGAAGGAGGAGACCAAGGAAAAACTGAAGCAAAGCAATAAAATCATCCTGGCCCTTGCAGTTTTTCCTTCACCTTTTTCTCACTTTTCCTTTTCTTAGGGTCCTTTTTTCGGTTGGGTGGTTTTGAATTTTTTTTCCGAGGGACTTTTTCGGCAATCGAATCACCCTTCCGGGTTCCTGGGAGGCCTCCGGGCCCCGCGGCCCCCGAGAGGGTCCTCCGAACCTCCGAACCCCCCGCGCTAAACCCTCCCGAGCCCTCCAGCCTTTCCCCCCACAGCCGCGCTCCCCGCAGCCCCCGAGGGGATCCCCAGACCCCGCTCTCCCGCACCCCCTGCCTGCACTCAGAGCTCACCGACCGACCCGCCGCCATCACCGATTCCCGGCAGCCAACGCGGCAGGGGCGGGGGCGGGGCTGCGGGGGCGTGGCCGCGCGCTGATTGGCTGCGGCGGCGTTCTCTGAACGCGGTGCGCGCGCAGCCGGGAATCGGTGATGGCGGCGGGGCCTGCGGTTCGCTCTGAGTGCTGTGAGTCCCCCCGGAGGGGGCTCGGGAGGGTTTAGCGGGGGGGTTCGGGGATAACCGAGGAGGTTTTGAGGGGTCCCTGAGGGAGTTCGGTGTCCTGAGGAGACTCAGGGGATGGTTGAAGGTTCCTGAAGGGGTTTGGGGGTCTCTGAGGGGGTTTTGGTTTCTGAGGAGATTTGGGGGGTGCCAGGTGGGCTTTGGGGGTCTCTGAGGAGGTTTGGGGGTCCTGGCGGGACCTTTTAGGCAGTTTTGGGGTGTCTAGGGGGTTTACGGGGTGTTAGATGGTTTTGAGGGTCTCTGAGGGGGATTGAGGGGTCCCTAAAGGGGACTGGGGGGTCCCAGGTGGGTTTTGCGGGTCACTGAGAGGGTTTAGAGGGTGCTGGGGAGGGATGAGGTCTGTGAGGGCATTTGAGGGGACCTTGAGAAGGTTTTGATGTGTCGAGGGGGGATTTCAGGGGTTTTGAGGGCATTTTGGGGGGTTCCCTAAAGCCCAGCAGTGGGTCCAGGGAGTCCCCCAGCCCCAAAAAGAAGGGGTCCTAGGGATGGCCCCCAAAATCCGGGGGAGGGAATGTACCACATCTGGGTAAGGGGATCCCTAGACCCCAGTATATCCCAGTGACTTTCCAGTGACCCCTTCAGTGACCACCCAGTGTGTCCCAGTGACCTCCCACTGCCCCCCAGTATGGCCCAGTAACCTGCCAGTGTCCCCCGCTGTGTCCTGGTAATTTCCCAGTAACTCCCCAGTCCCTCCCAGTGCCCTCCCAGTGTCCCTCAGTTCCCCCCAGTGTGTTCCAGTATCCCCCAGTAATCGCCCAGTGCCCTGCAAAGCCCCCCATCTGTCCCCAGTGTTTCCCCAGATGCCCTTGTTCTTTCTGTGAATGTGTGTGGGGGTGTTTTTGTGGTCAGAGGGTCCAGGGGGGGCTCCTGGGGTGAGATGGAGGGTTGGGGACATCAGGGATGGGCCTTGGGGACAGTGGGGAGGGGTTTGTGGACAGTGGAATTGGGGGTGCCTAGGGAGGAATTATGGCTATGGAGAGGCCCTGGGAACATTGGAGACACCAGGGGGGCCTCGGGGTGTGAAGGGAGGAACTGGGGACACCCAAGATGGTCTTGGGGACACCAGGGGGGTCTCAAGACTCACTTGCTCGTGGTGCAGCCCCTCCTCTGCCCGCCCAGGCCTCTTTAACCCCTCCCAAATGTCTCCTAACCTCCATTTTCCCTTTAATCCCCTCCCCCCATAGGTACCTCTGACCCCCCAATGTCCCCCAGACCTCTTTTAACTTCCCTAAAGGCACTAAAAACCCCCAAATCCCCATCCAAACTCTTCAGATCTCCCCCAAATCTTCCCCAGCCCCCCCTCAAATCACTTCCAACCCCCACAAAGAGCGATCACCCAGCACCCTGGGACAGGAACACAGTGGGCTGTACTGGGGGCACTGGGCTGTACTGGGAGGGCACTGGGGGGGCTCATGTGTCCCACAACAAGGTGGCCCATCTCCAGGAGAGATCTGGGGAGCAGTGAGGAGGTACTGGTCTGTCCTGGTCTGTTCTGGTCTGTCCTGATCTGTCCTGGTCTGTACCCCCAATCCCCAAAGCCCCTCCCCAGCTCCCCCAGGACCCTCCCGGACCCCAAAGCCCCCCAGGCCCCCTTCAGGCCCCTGACTTGGTCCTGCTGCCCCTTGAGCATCTGCAGCTGCTGCAGAACCAGGCATTTCTTTGCTCCCCACAGGGTCATTCCCACACCGAGAATGGAATCTGGAGGCAGCAGGATGTGCACAGTGCTCCCATTTCCTACAGTGCAAAGGGGCTGCAGGGAATGATTCCCCTGCTCTTGCAAATCTGCCAAAACCTGCAGGGCACAGAAGGGAGAGCTTCAGGAATTTGCTGGCCTTGGGGGTAGAGCTCACAGGGTATTGGGAGGAACATATCCCTCAAATACAATCTCTCTGCAGACACAATATCTGTCTGGACAGAGAGATAAAGCAATAACCAGATATATTCTGTGTCATATCAATGGCACATATTCTACAGAATCCATTTTTAGCTATTGTATGATATATCTGTAAGATATTACAAATAATAAGCAATGATAAGGCAAGTGTCCTTTTTAGGGACATACACTTCAGAAGGGAACTTGCACTTGACACCCCCCCCTCTTCAGCTTCGAGCCACCCAGTGCCACAGAGGGGGACAGAGCTCCTGTGGAACATTCTATTCCACTGACACAGAGCAAGGAATAAACCCAAACTAGTGCCTGGGTTTGTTCCCTGGGGGTCTCTGCAGCAGCAAGCACAGCCCCACACTGACTGCTCTGGGCTGTGCAGGCATTTGTGGTTCTGCCTGTCTCATACACACACAAAAGTCTGGTTAGTGCTGCCCTCAGGAAAACCCCCCAACCTTAAATTCAGGCCCCATCATGTAGTCATGAAAGAAGTTGTCAGTGAATTTGCCAGAAAGCATGAAAAGTAGAAGAGCACACTGTTATACACAAATACAGGTAATTACTGTTCTGACCACACATTCCAGATTAATTTGGTGCAGTGATAATAAAAATCATAAACCCACGTAATGCTGTGCAAGAGAACACAGATTGACCACGTGAAGCCAGACATTAATAGAGATAAATTCGAGAAGATCAGCAGTGCAGTGTTTTAATCCTGCTAACATTTGTGGACAGTCTGACTCTGACTTCATGTACAGGATGGACGTACCTGTGCCCCGGGGCTGCCAGTGCCATGGTGGGCAGCAGGAACCACAGAGGATGGTGCCAGTGAGGCAAAGAGCCACAGCCAGATATTGGCTTCTGTGTCTGGGCCAGCAGAATGGATTCTGTCATTCCATTTGCATGGCCCATTGAAGCTCAACAATTTCAGTGTCTGATTGCCCAGTATTCTCTCACACTGAACTTCACAGACCAGCCTTTGGCACTGGTAGGCAAAAGTAGCCTTTAATCTTTGCAAACGTGGAAACTGCACATCCCAGGATATTGGCACAGCACAGCAGAGGAGTCCAGTTGACAGAAATGATGGCAGGGGAGAAGTGGAAGGAGGAAGCATTTGCACACCAAAGCACAGGGGTAATGATCCAGGCCTGAAGTCCAGTGATTTCATATTTATTCTCTACACTGAAACTAGGAAGAAAAAAAATTGAGTTTTAGTGAGACTAAATTAATTCAGCTTTTGATTAATATATAGCAACTCAATCAAGTGCTCATGAAATGTCCTCTCTCTCCTAATCCTCCCAATTAAACACTTTTTATTTGGCTGAATCTTCATATTTTGGAGTATTTTTGGCTGAATCCTAATTTTTTGCAGTTTGGGGAGGGGTTCATCTCACTGTTTCTGAGGGGCTTTTTGCCTGAATCTGGGTGGCTTGGGTTTTTCTGAGATGAATCTTGGTGTTTTGGAGAATTTATGGACACAGGATGCCCGGTGAGTTCTAGAGATGGACTTGGGCAGGAGGAACCCCCAAGCCAACGTGCTCAGCCCTTGTTTTCCCTCCCATCAGGATTTGTCCTTCCCAAAGCTTGGGCGGATGGAGGAGGAGGCTGCGAGGAAGAGGAAGATGCCTTGGGCCCCCCAGGCAGGTGAGGAGGAAGTCAGTGTCCCTTTGGGCGGGTGTTGTGCTGGCTCTGTCAGCCGAGCATGGCCCCGGCTGCAGGACAACCCCGCTGGCGCCGCCGTCCTGCCGGGGCCGGAGTTGGGGGGATGTCCTTGGCCTTCCCTGTGGGCCGGAGGCAAATCCCCTGCCTGTCCTTCTTGCTTCCTGCCCCAGGCCCCGAGCTGAGGACGGAGAGCCCGGAGGACAAATCCCCCCGTGAGACCCTGGTGGGAGAGGCCGTCTTGAAGGGCTCCATGGCGCAGGAAGGCAGCGGGGAGGAAAAGGGCCGGAGATCCCCCCGCAGGAGGGGCTCCAAAGCCATCCCAGGGTGCTCTGAGGAGGAAAGAGCCAGCCTGTGCCGGGAAGGCGGCCAGAGCTTGAGGCTTAGCTCTGACCTGGTGGTCCCTGAGCAGCCTCCCAGCAGGGAGAAGCCCTTCAGGTGCTTGGAATGTGGGAAGAGCTTTAGGATGAGCATCAACCTGATCCGACACCAGCACATCCACACTGGGGAACGTCCCTACACGTGTGGAGAATGTGGGAAGAGCTTCAGGGACAGCTCCCACCTCCGCACCCACCAGCGCATCCACACTGGGGAAGGTCCCTATAGATATGGGGACTGTGGGAAGAGCTTCAGCCAGAGCTGCAGCCTCCGCACCCACCAGCACATCCACACTGAGGAATGGCCCTACAAGTGCTTGGAATGTGGGAAGAGGTTTAGGACCAGCTCATATCTCCTCTTGCACCAGCGGACGCACACGGATGAGAGGCCCTTCTGCTGCACCAACTGCGGGAAGGGCTTCAATGAGAACTCCAGTCTTGTCACCCACCAGCGCATCCACACTGGAGAACGGCCCTACACGTGTGGGCAATGTGGGAAGAGCTTTAGCCAGAGCTCCAACCTCCGCACTCACCAGCTCATCCACACTGGGGAACGACCCTATAAGTGCTTGGAATGTGGGAAGAGGTTTCAGACCAGCGGGAATCTCCTCCTGCACGAGCGGACACACACGGATGAGAGGCCCTTCCGCTGCACCGACTGTGGGAAGGGCTTCAAACTGAATTCCCACCTCGTCACCCACCGGCGCTTCCACACCGGAGAGAGGCCCTACAAGTGTGGGGAGTGTGGGAAGAGCTTCGCCCACAGCTCTGCCTTGACCAGACACCAACAGACCCACCAGTAAGGGAAGCCTACAAGTGCCTCAACTGTGGGAAGAGCTTTGGCCACTGCTTCCACCCCGAATGAAGCTCCTGATGGTGAGGCAATCCCTGGAGTACAGTGACTGTCAGTCCATCCCTTTTGACCAGAAAGGGCCAGTCCCCTTTCACCAACAGAAGCCTTCCTGGGGGAGGGGGTGTGGAAATTTCTGCCTTGGCTGGGGACCCCCCAAGGTCACTCCTGGAGGTTGAGAGCAGAGATCTCCCGCTGAGCGTTGGTCTGGGGGAGTCCCCCCTCACCTCTAGTTAAGAATTATTGGGTTTTGCCAGGTCTAGTAGAATCGCTTCAACAATTGCTTGAGCACCATCCTATCTTATCCTGTACTAAGAGTAGTTTTAGTGTGTATTTTGTGCAGTAAAAAATTCTGATGAACATGTAGTGTCTGATCATTTGTAACCCTAAAGAAATTCCTTTCAATCAATAGATCTGATTTACCATCATTAAAACCTGGGGGACAAAAGTGTTTCAGTCACATCTCTGTAATTCCTCTAAACTGAAAGTGTTGGCATAATCCAAGGCTGAGATTGGATCCAGCAGCCCTCAGCCCCCACAGTAAGTTGGGAGCTCAGGGGGCCACCCTCCTACGCCAACGCCTCTGTGCCAACAGACCACCATGAGACCGTTGAACCCACCAGACCACCCCCCTTTTCCACCCTTCTCCCTGTTCTTGCCACTTTCCCATTGTCCCCTCAGTCCCCAGTTTCCCCCACGAACAGTTTTGGGGTCCCAGCACGCACTTTTTGCCTCCTCTCCTGTGGGAGTTGAAGGAGAAAATGAGGCTGCACACACAGAGTTCCATTTTGGGACTTGTCCACTGACACTTTTCTGTGTCCCCTTTTATTCCTCTTCTCTCGTGAGCAGCACCCGGTGTTTGTCTTTTAGTCCACCAGAGTTCCCAGCATGGCCCCAAAGCAGTGCCCTGATCCCACACATTCCCCTCCCCTCATGTGCTGGCTGTGTTCAGCCACCAGAGAAAAACACAGGCTGGTCATTCAGGCTGGTTCAAGTGCATTTCCACTTGGAGAAACAACCTTCTGTCTCTCCAAGCACTCAGCCAAGGTCCATCCTCCCTTTGGATTCCCAGGAACTCAGTGCAGGTGCAGAGTGACTCCGCTTGGTCCCACCTCTGCCCCTGTTTTGTTTGGACATGCAGAGTTCACGGCCAAGAGGGCCAGGACCCGGGCTTCTTGTCTTGGGGCTTGTCCCATGTACTTCCAGAGGACTTGGAATATTGAAACCAGACAGATTCTGAACCCCCTGCTCCTGATGCTGCCACAGTGCCCATACACTGGCACTGCAGGCATGGCCTGCACTGAATGGCCAGTGCAGCAGGAGCCGTGGCTGCGGCAGCTGCCGGGATTGCTGCAGAGATGATCCAAGCAATCAGCCATCCACTGAGGATTTCTGCATTTCACAGTTTCCTTCATTCACTGTATCCTGCCTCATCCTCCCAGCTTCTGTTTCCCTGGGAGCCCCAGTTTAGCTCTTCTGCCCATGGGAATTATTAATGATAAATCAAGGGTAGATACATTCTGATCTGTGATACAACTAAAATAACAAGGAATATTTACAGGGGTGTTAAAGGTATTGTCAGTCACACAAATCACAACATCAGGTGTGGCCAAGAAGGGATCTGAGTGACAAGGACACACCATGGCTGAGTCATTAAGCCAGTCAGGAAGAGTTGGTAGACCCAGTGAATTCCCCCTAGAGCAGTGTCTTCCCGATGGGACATCTGGGCAGGACTTGCTCTGCTAAGCATTCCCTGCCTGCTCCCGGGATTCTTGAGGGACAACCTCTGGCAAGTCCTGGCCGGAGGAGACCTGCCACCGCCCCGAGTCCTGGCAAGGCTGCTGCCCGTCTCCTGCCCCAAAGATCTGTGTCCTCAGGGGACTTCTCTACCAGAGGGCAGCCAAAGCCAAGGGGCACTGAGGTCTGCCCTCTTGCAGGTGGCTGTTGAGAGCGGCAGCTGGAGCAATTAGTGGCAAGACTTGGCATCTGTCAGAAGCTGTTGCTCCTTCCTGGCATGATTTTTGGGTGGAAGTGATTAGCAGCAGCACAAAGCCACCATCAGCTGCTGAGTTTCACAGGACAAGTAGATTGGACAGAGAGACTCTCAAGCTTCCTTGTGTTCTTTTTGCTTGTTTTCTTGCCTTCTGGAAAAAAAATCAGCCCAGTCTCGCATGTTCAACACTCCAGTGTCTGTGTGCTCAGCTGTGGCCAGCAGCTGATGTCCAGTCCATTGGGGAAGTGCAGGGGACAGGGAGAAGTCTGGGAGGAGAAGCTTGTTCTGTGTCTCCCATGAAGGTGTCACCCGCCTGAAGGAGCAGCCAAGAGAAGTGCTGGAAGCAGAGACATTCTGCCAGTTTCTGCTCTAGGTGGACACAGGGCCCACTTGTTGCCAGGGGTCCAGGAGATTGGATCCGGGAACAAGGCAGGGCCGTGCACTGGTAGGGAATGGGCTCCAGCAGGACCAAAGGAGGAACGTCCAGCAGCAAAGTGTGAGCTGGTGAACTGGGCCATCTCTTCAGCAGACACCACAGTGCTTACTTGCCTCCATCCCTGAAGCTCCACCACACCAGGCCCTGCTTTGCTTCAGCTTCTGCTGCTTCTTCCTTTGTTGCCCTCAAGTGCTGGATGTAGAGCTTAGAAGCCCATGGCCGTGTTTTGAAGGTGCCTGCGTGGAGGAGAGGTTGAACAGCTGCAGCCCAAGGCTGGTGTCCCAGCAGAGTCTCTAAGGATGGCACCAGTGGTGCTGGCTGGGGACACCTGAGTGTGGAAGGTGTGTCCAGCCTCAAGCAGGGCCACTGAAGTCAGTCAGGATGTCAGGCTGCAGCTGAAGCTGCCAAGGGTTGCTGTGAGGCTGAGGAGTCACTGGAAAGCTGTGGTGGCCACTTGCCCTGAAGCCTTTTGCCAAAGTGGGTGCAACTGTGCCCACAGTCTGCCCACTTTTGGTGTCCTGGCGGGTGTGGGTGCCTGGGTGAGGAGGCCCAGGCGTTGTGGGTGCTGCTGCTCCTGGGCAGCCTCTGGTGCTGTTGTCTGTGGGGCGGAGCCGCTTGGGCAGCAGCGAGTGCGCAGCCCTGCCCGAGGAGCCCAGCACCCTGCCCGTGGTAGCAGCAGCTCTGTGGGCCCAGAGCTCTGGCTCAGGGGCGTGTCGGCCACAGCCCCGTGGCCTGGGCAGCCACGGGGGCCCGGGCTGGCCGCCAACCCTGCCTGTGCCACTGCCCCTGGCCGGCAGCACCCGGCGGACGTGCCCTGGCAGGGACCCCTTGCCCTCCTTGTCCCCAGCCAGGCCAGCCTGGCCCCCTTGGGGGTGTGCCCTCCCTGCTGCTGAGGCCCGGCCTCCAGGGCTTCTGCCACAGGGCTGGGAGATGCCTCGGGAAAGCACCAGAGCAGCCAGCTGGCAGGGAAGGAGGTGGCTGCCTGGGGGCTGCTTATGGCCTCTGCCCCCCCAGTCCTGGGGGCCTTTCCCTCCACCCTGCCCCTTGGGGCCTGCGCCCAGTCTGTCCCCTTGCAGCCTTCTGCCACCCACCCCCTCACAGTTTCCCCTCAAGGCTTCCTGTTCCCTTGTCCCATCAGGGCCTCCACAGCACCTCACCCCTTCCTGGCCTCCCAGTGCCCCCTCCCCTGCGGGTTTTTGCTGGCACCCTCACAGCGGGGCAAGTGTTGCTGAGCGCAGGGAGCCCTTTTCCCCTCTTCCCCAAGGCCCTGTGCACAGTGGGCACCAAAAAAAAGCTCCTGGGCCTCTGTGCGTGATAACATGTTGGTCATGTTCCCATGCTGGGCTCAAAGGAGGTGCTTGCAGGGAAGAGGCATCTTCCCCACAGGCTCAGGTGGCCCCAGGAGATGGAGCTTCCTGCATCAGTTTTCCACAGAGCTGCAGCAGCACAGGCAGACACTGCCCTGCGGAAAAGGTCGGGTCTTCCACGCCCTGCACAGCCAGTCTTGGAGCTGCTGGAATCTGCAGTAAGGAGCCATCTGTACAGCTCTCAGCACATAGCAGTGTTGAATTGCCAGGCCTGCCATGGTGAGTCTGATGTCTTCTGTCACACCACTACGGGCTGGAAGAGGCAGCAACGGAGACTACCAGAATGGGAAGAATGAAGTTCTCCGTACAGCTCTGATGATGTGGAGCGTTTCCTGGGCCAGGTTTGAGACGGCAGGGCTGTCATCAGTCATATCTTGAAGGGCTGGAAGAGAAAGGAAGAGAGCCAAGATGAGAGGCCAGGGGTGTGGGGACGCGAGGAGCCCCTCCTGCCAGGGCCATCCCAGCCAGCTCTTGCCATAGCCAGGAGGGAGCAGGGCCCAAGGGGATCAGCTGGAAGGTGCCCTCGCTCACCTTGGCAGATGAGCTGCAGCTCTGGCTGCTCCTGCTTCATGGACCTGGCGGCGATCCCTGGGAACACAGAGCCTGTCAGGCCCCAGAGGCACAGGTCCCTCGCAGCGGCGCTGCCAGCCCGGCCACACGGCCTCCTGCCCTGGCAGGGCTGAGCCCGGGGCCTTCCCGCATGGGGACGCCCCAGGGCTGGGCTGGCACAGGGCGGCAGCAGGCGCTCGGGGCCACTCGGGGCTCCACATGCCCTGGGCCGCATCCTGCTGCCGCTGCAGCAGCCGGGGCTGGGGCCAAGCTGCAACGGGGTGGGGAGGGACCCCGGCCTTGTGGCTCACCCAGAAACTTGATGGCCAGCTTTCGCAGGGGCTCCTCTGGGCTCTCCAGGAACGGCAGGGCCTGGCGCACGTACTGGCCCACTCGGCTCCTGTCCTTTTCCAGCTGCAAAGAGCGCCAGGGCATGGAGGGAAGGCTGGGCTCAGGCTCTGCCCCTTGGCCGGGCACTCCCTGCCCCCAACACGGGGCTCCCCTGCCCACAGAGCCCTGAGGCCTGGCCAGCAGCCACTGGGGCCAGGCTTTGGGGGGAGCAGAGGGCTGGGTGCTCCTGGGGAGCCATGGGACGGCCCTGCCCCACAGCCCAGCTGGGCCGGGGCTCCATGGCAGCCTGGCTGCGGGGGCAAGGGAGCCTGGAAAAGAGCCCGCACGCCCCAGGGAAGGGAGCAGTGTGTGGGGCACAAGCTGGTGTCTGTGGGTGCAGCAGTGGACACAGGCACCCTGCCAGCCCCACACATTGGGCATCAGGGGCTGGGGCTTTGGGGACGTCCTTACCAGGCACTCGGGAAACCTCCACGGCTGCTCCATGGTCACCAAGTCCTCAAGATCCCACCACTTCAGGAACCTGGCTGCACCAAACAGTGCTCTCCAAGAGGCCTGCACAGCAACAGAGAGCGGGCCATGGCACCGCAGCCCAGGGCACAGCACCCGCATCCCTGCACCAAGGCCAGGAGGAGGCTGCAGGCGACCATGGGCCAGGGCAGGAGGCACAGCAGCCTCCTGCCATGGGGACAACAGAGCCCATGAGTCCTCACCTCTGCCACACGCTGGTTCTCATTGTGCCAGTTGAAGTAGAATGGCACCAGACTCAGGTACACGTGTGGCTTTAGGCTCTTGCTCCTCTCTGTCGCCTCCATCAGCTCCTGGAAGAGGAGCATGGAGAGCTGCTGCAGCTGGCTGTGCTCCTGGTGCAAAGGAAGAGGAAAAGACCTCAGCACTGGCTTCTCCAGGCCCACCGGGGCACAGGCCTGAAAAGACACTGGGCCCAAAGTTTCCTGGCAGTACTCAGTGCCCACGATGAGGGGCACAGAGCCTTACGTTGTCAAAGAGTGGCCGCAGCGCCTCAAGCAACTTCAGGGCAGTAGGGCTGGATATTTTGACAATTTGGAAGTGCAGCACGTTGATGAACGCGGAGAGGGTCATCTGAACTGCGTCCATGTCTGCATCCTGCAGTAGCTCCAGGAGGCTTTCACTCAGGCTCCGCATGCTCTTAGCCTGTGTGGAACACAATGCTGTGGTGCAGCCCCACGCTGCTGCCGCGGGGCCCAGAGGCCAAAGGTGCGTCCCAAAGGAGTCAGGCAGCTGAACGGGGAGGAGGAGAGCTGGGAGCAGCTGCCACAGCTGCCAAAGGCCAGCCAAGGCCAAGCTACTGCCTTGCACAGCCTCACGCTGCCGGCCCGGCTTCAGCCCCTGCCCCCTGCTCACCATTGCGGGATCCCTGCTGAGCACCACCAGGCCTCGGAGCGTCAGGCGACGCCTCTCTGGGCACTGACTGCGCAGGTGCCTGGAAATAATCTGCAGGACGCTGGGCCCACATTGTCTGGGGTTCAGGCAGTGCAGGACCTGAAAGGCAGGGAGCAGTGACAGGGTGCCCGGCCGGCAGGAGCCCGGACCCGCCCAAGGCTGGGCCCAGGCAGCAGCACAGGGTGCAGGCACCATCCTGGGCGGCTGCAGCTGTGAGAGGGCAGAGAGGGGGAGGCAGCTGGGCCAGGCAGCGCTCGCCATCAGGCTCACCTCCACCAGGAACGCCAGGGCAGGCAGTTCCCACAGGGGCTCTCCCCTGATGAGCCGCGGGAGCAGGCTGACGGCGATGCTGCGACCGAAAGAGCGGGAGACACGGCACAGCTCCCTGCAAGGGGGAATAAAGGTGCCAGAGACCCTGAGCCAGGTGGGCAAAGCTCTCCTGGGACTGACTCACACAGGCCTGGTCTTTGGCCACCAGCCCAGGAGAGGACGTGGGCACTTTGGGAGGTGGCTCCTCCTGTGCAGCCGTCCCTCTCTGCCTTTTCCACTCTGCTCAGCCATCCCTGGCTGCCAAGGCCCTCTGGCCCAGCACACAGGCACTGTGTGGAGTGGCCTGTGCACAGGGCAGAAATGACCTGTGGGGGTGTGGGGCAGTGGGGAGAAAGGGCTCTCACCTGGCCAGCAGACCCACTGCATAGTGGTGGCTGTCAGCCTTGAGGAGCATGTCCCAGCCACACTTGCGACCGATCGCCATCAACACGTCCTCATCCAGCAGCTGGCGCAGCAAGGCTTTAACGGTCTGCACTGCAAACCTGTGTGCAGAGCACAGCCCAGGTCAGGCACAGAGCCCTGGCCCCAACCCCGAGGGCGTGGCGGGGAGAGGGGACTGGGATGGAGCACCTGTTAGGGTTGGGGGGAAGGCTGCGCTGCTCCCGGCATCGCCTCCAGAAGGTCTCGACCTCCTCTGACATCTCCTCTGTGCTGATGAAAACTTGGAAGAGCAGAGTCAGAAGGAGGCGCGGGAAATTGTCCTTCACTCCCCCTGGGCACCAGGAGTGGGACAGCTGGAGGATCTCCCAGAGTGCCACAGTTGCCTGCCAAAGACAAAGCACCCAGAGACAGCTCTCAGGGCCCAGATGTCCATGTGGCAGGGCCCAAGCATGGCAGGGACAGGCCAGGGGAGACACAGGGGGATCCCCCAGCCTGGTGTCCCTGAACCTCCCCCTAAGCCAGGCTTGCAGCCCAGTGCCTGGGGCAGGGAGAAGCAGTGGTGAGGGAGGATGGAAAGGCGTCCCAGAGGCAACCTGGGGGCGAGCAGAGGCCAGCTCAAGAAACTCACAGCCAGAGCAAAGACATCTCTCTCATCCCCATCAGAGGTGCGTCTCCTGTGCGCTGGCCAGTATTCCAGCACACGGAAGAGGATCTGCAGCACCGGCTCCTTAGTCCATCTGGAGGAGATGAGCGTCTTCCACATGGTGCGAGCAGCTCTGTGGAGTCACAACTCTGGCTCAGGGGGGTCTGGGACACAGCTCTGTGGCCTGGGCAACTGCGGGGCCCAGGTGACAGAGCCACGGTGCCTTGTGGGGCAGGGAGGCAGGCTGGCCTCAGGATTGGAGGCTGACATGCCAAAGCTGGCAAAGAGAGGAGCTGGAGTGTCCTGGAAGTCTCCATGTCTCTGGCACACCATTTGGGACAGGCTGTCCAGGAGGATGGGGTCTAAAGGCAGGTGAGCCCTCAAGGCAGGTGGGCCCCATACCTGTCACAGGCTGGGGCAGAGCGCAGCAGGGTCACTGCAACATCCCTGGGGTGTGCCTCGGTCAGCAGGACAAGAGTCTTGTCCAGCCTGTGCTCAGCAGACACATTGGACATGAGCCACTGATGGATGCACCTGACTATGGCTGGCACCTGGAGGGGACACAGGGGACAGTTGGAGAGCTGCCAGAGCCAGTAACTTGCCCAGCTTCCCCCAAGAAGTGCTCCCCTTGCCACCACACTCTGCTGGTCTCAAAGGCTGAGGGGGCTCAGCGCAGCCGGCGTGAGGGGCCACAGCATCCCTGGGGGACTCGAGCCCTGGCCACAGGCTGCTTACTTGCTTCGCTTTGTAGACACCGTTCTCCACCAGCATATCCAGCAGGGCAGCGCTGGTCTGGGCATTGAAGAGGTCCGAGTTTGCCGTGTCCCCAGTGGCCATGAAAGTGGCCTCTTCATGCCAAATGCACCTGATGAATCTGCAAACCAGCTACAGGAGAAAGGCAAGGAAGAGAGAGGGATGTCCCCTGGAGGGCTGCGACAGCGGTGCTGGGCTGAGCAGTGAGAGCAGGCCCAGCCCAGGCGGGGATGGCTGCAGGTACCTGTGCTGCCCTGCGGAAGCGGCCACGGGCGCGGAGCTGCTCTTCTGTCTGCTCCTGGCCTGCATCTGGCAAAGAGCAAGCGTGCTCAGAGCTGAGGGTGTGTGGGAGAGGCCGGAGAACACAGCCCAGGCCTGGGCTCCAGGAGCAGGCAGGGCCAGCCCCGGGTGCCCAGTGGACGGAGCACAGCTGCCAGGAGATCAGCCCCGGCCCCTCTGCCCCCCTCCCTTTCCCTGGGCATGTCCAGAGGGGATGGGCAGGATGAGGCCAAGGGGGCTGCAGCCACCAGCCCTGTGGCCCAGCTCCAGCACTCACCCTCCTGCGGGGGCTGCACCTGCTGCACCTCTTCAGGCTGCTGTGCTGGAGCAGCCCTAGGGCTTTCCTCCTTCTCCTCCTCCTTCACCCAGGCCAGCTTGGGCACCGTAGGGGGTCTCTGCTGCATGTCTCCGTCTGGTGTTATGGCTACCTGCAGCAGAGATGCCATTAAAAAAGCTTTGGCTCCCCAAGTCCTGCAGTCATGCCTTGAAGGCAGCTGCAAGAGAGAAGCCTGGGAAATGCCTCGCCTTATCCAGTCCCACTGTCTGGCCTCAAGGGCACCTGCCCCAGGGACTGGAGATGCCTTGAGCAGCCCCAGGTCCCCAGGTCCCACAGTCTGGCCTGGAGGATGCACAGGGGAGAGGTGGAGAGCTGCCAGAGTGAGCAACTTGCCCAGCTTCCCCCGAGAAATGCTTCCCTTCCCAGCACACTGTGCCAGCCTCAAAGGCTGAGGGGGCCCAGCGCACCCAGCTTGGGGGGCCACAGGCTGCTTACTTCAGCAGAGACAGCTCTCTCCTCAAGAAACTCCAGGCTGGGGGTATCGGCCAGGCGCTGAACAGGCCCGGCGTCAGTGCTCGCCACGCCCTCCGCCGTTGTGGCGTCGGCCTCCTCCGTGAGACCAGGCAGCACAGAGTCACAGTGTGACACATCATCGGTGGACGTGGTGTCCCAGTGGGTTGTGTGATCACTGGTTGCGGTGTCACACTTTGCTGGGACAGCAGTCGACGCGGTGCTGACATCAGGCTTTGTCAGCTGGGTCGGGATGGTGTCAGGCTGGGCCTGGACATCAGCTGGTGTGATCCTGGCCTTTCTACGCCGACTGCCCATGAATTTCATAAATGTCTGCAGGAGAAAGAAGGGCAGGGAAGGGAGGGATTTCCCCTGGAGGGCCGCGACAGCGGTGCTGGGCTGAGCAGTGAGAGCAGGCCCAGCCCAGGCGGGGATGGCTGCAGGTACCTGTGCTGCCCTGCGGAAGCGGCCACGGGCACGGAGCTGCTCTTCTGTCCACTCCTGGCCTGCATCTGGCAAAGAGCGAGCGTGCTCAGAGCTGAGGGTGTGCGGGAGAGGCCAGAGAACACAGCCCAGGCCTGGGCTCCAGGAGCAGGCAGGGCCAGCCCCGGGATGCCCAGTGGATGGAGCACGGCTGCCAGGAGTTCAGCCCCTCTGCCCCCTCTCTTTCCCTGGGCATGTCCAGAGCGGATGGGACAGGATGAGGCCAAGGGGACTGCAGCCACCAGCCCTGTGGCCCAGCTCCAGCACTCACCCTCCTGCGGGGGCTGCACCTGCTGCACCTCTTCAGGCTGCTGTGCTGGAGCAGCCCCAGGGCTTTCCTCCTCCTTCTTCCTCCGGAACAGCCTGAGCAGGCTGAAGCGTCTCCCTGCCATGCCACAGTCTGGTGTCCAGGGCACCTGCAAGAGAGAAAGAGAACCTCGGAGAAACTCCGGGCCCTAAGTCCTGCAGAATGGCCTTGAGGCCACCTGCCGCAGGGATTGGAGACACCTCGGAGAAGCTCCGGGTCTCCAAGTCCTGCAAAAGGGTCTCAAGGGCACCTGCCACAGGGCTTAGAGACACCTCGGAGAAACTCCGGGTCTCCAAATCCTGTGGAAATGCCTCGAGGTCACCTGGAAATGAGAAAATCCTCTAAAACGCTCCGGGTCAGCAAGGCACGAGTTGGCTGCGCGGGGGCTCCGCACAGCACCGCTCTGTCCCGTCCTGTCCCGTCGCCTGCTCCGAGGAGCACTGTTGACACCGTGGCCGTGTCACCAGCAGCACCTCTGTCACCGCGGGTCATAAAGGGCCCTTGGACACCCTGCCCCCTTCCATCCCACCGGCCGTGCCCAGCGTGTCACAAAGGGCCCTGGGACACAGTGCCACGTGGCCTGGGGCCTCCCCCAGCCCCGCCAACCTGCCCCACCTTGGAGGGAATCCGCTCTCTGAAGTATCTTATCTGGCTGGACCTGAACTGTAGGAACGGCTCAAGAAATGAGCAAACACTCCCCTCCTGTGCCTGCTCATGGCAGCACAAGGAGCCCCCTCGGCCGCCGACTCAGTCGCAGCGGGAAGGGCACGGGGCCTTCCACACAAGCTGGCACGGCCTCCTTGGGAGAAGTGCTGGCTGGTGGCCATCCTAAACAGGGGGGCTGACACCGAGAAGGAAGGTGTGGGCAAGGGCACCAATGCTGTTGGGAGCTCTTTGGCCAGGGCTGCACCCAAATCAGCAGTTGTGGCAAGTCCTGGCCCAAGGAGACCTGCCACTGCCCCGAGTCCTGGCAAGGGTGCTGCCCGTCTCCTGCCCCAAAGAGCTGTGCCCCTGTGTATTAGTTCATTTGAATACATGCCCGGAATAAAGACAAGTACAACAGACATTCAAACAGTACAAAAAAATCTTTTATTGCAGTAAGAATAAAAAACTAGCAAAGAGAATCAAAAGCTACAAAAGAATACAAAAAACCTGCTTTATCAGTTGGCATTCATACAATACTATGAACGGCTTTTATTATAGTATTAACTTGTAAAAAGGGAATTAAAGGAACATTTAAAGGATATTAAAACAATACTACGAGTGGTTTTTAATACAATATTAACTAGTAAAAAGGGAATTAAAAGGATATCAAAAAAGGATATAAAACATTTGCTTTCTCAGTTGCTTCCTGTCAATAAACTGTGCTTACCCACACAGACAGGCCAGGGCTGTCAGGATCTGCAGCAGCTGGTCGGTGCCCGTGCTTAGCGGGCGTCCCTGCGGAGCAACACAGTCTCCATGGCAGGATGAGGATCGCTCACCCCAGCAGTCCTGACACCCCATTTTATCAGTTCCACATTACACCACGTAGGGCCAGTACGCAGTATAAGGTGATGCCTGAGTGGCAGCCAAACCCTGCCTGTTCATCACCTGATAGCAACACTCTGTGCATGCCCTGCTGTAGGGCAAGGGGCCAGCGACCCCTGCCCACAGAATCTTCCTCCCATCATCATCTTTCTCACCCCTATGTATGATCTCTACCATTGTGTTTCAAGGGTAGATGTATCTATCTTGCAATATGTAGCAAAACCAAGGAAGAACTCAGCTCTGATAATAGGGGATATCAAGCTGACTTGCTAAAAAGCACAATGGACCTTACAATTCACTTGTGCCATGAAGTTACATTGTACCATACTCTGGCTGGTTTCATATCCTAATATGAGTTCTTTCTCACACCTCTATGCTCCATTGATCATCTAATTCAAAAGTACCCCCCTTACAGACATGAAACAGTTTAAAGTCCTGTAGATGTAGAGACGAAAAAGTCATATCTAAAATGTAGTGCTAGCTTGTTCCTCAGCATTTCCAAAATTCCTTCCCATCAGGTGCCAGGATGGGTGGGCAGGAGGTGACTTGCTTTATTCAGACCATTCTTGTACCTGTGACTGCTGCTCTTTCACCCCTTTCCCCCTAATTCTGTGTTGGTTTCTAGAGCTGTTTTTGAAAGAAACACTTTTTCATTCTCGCACGTGAATATTTTCAAAGAAATACAAGATGTGAAAATCTAGTAAAACCAATATTTAAAAAAACGGTGAAATCACACTCCTTTATGTACTCTGAGCACTCTGCTACTGACAGTTTGTGTAGTTCTCCATATACTGGAAATGTAACTAAGGATCAAGAAATTTTCTGTATATTCTTTATTTCCTTTTAATTTTTTTTTTCTGTCATCAAATTGGGTGCAGGATTTGGTCCTGTCTTTGTGGAGGATGAATGCCACTGTCTTTTTGTTTGATATTTTATTGCTCAGGGGGACTGTCAGTGGGAGAAGTGGTGGGAAGGATCCTCCCCTCAGGGGCTGGAGCTTCAGCTTCTAAAGAAGGCTGTACTTAATCAAAGAGTTGCAACTCAGGACTTCTCCAGTGTTCCAGAACTTTTCATTTAGCCAGATGAGAGTGCCCAGGGCACAGCCAGGTTAATGTTTAACTCTTCCAACACCGCGCTCATCCCGAGGATATCCTGTCATCCTGAGAAGAAGGAAGGGAGATGCTGTGCCAATTCCCTGTGGCTGGGCAGGAAGCAAAACCTTCAAAGCTGTGGCCCTTCTGAAGGAGTTGATCTTGTGTTATTCCTCAGTAGTCAGCACTGAAAATTCTGTATCTGAGACACTGAATGAAAAGGAGAGTTGCCAAGAGGGTTGTTTGGGGGAGAGTGTTTTCTTGGTTTGTTTTTCTGGGGGTCTTTTACTGCCAAATGAAGGTTGGATCATGAAAATCAGTCTTGTTACAGACAAAAACTGTAAAGGCATTTAAATGCTTTCAGATGCTGTAACCATTTTCCTTCCTTTCACTTTCTCACTCCTTGCAAATCAGAGACAGTTCCTAGAGGACAGGAGAATAAAATAAACAAAAAAAGAAATTTTTTTCTACTCTTGAGGCCTGTGTCAGGTCTGTTTTGAATGCATTTGAATCCTACTGCTTCCATGCTCTTTTTCAAGTAGCACCAGATAAGTACCTGTGAACTACTGAGATCAGAGTGATCATTCTTACTTCACAAAATGTTTCTCTTTTTTTTTTTTTCCTATCCTGTGTCCCTTTTCTGTTCCCTGCTATGGCATGACAATACTTTTGTTCTAAGCTAATTCACTGCTGCTGTTTTGGGTACAACTAATGTCAAGCAGCAAACCTGTAACATGCCAGAAACAGGCTACAGTGTGTTGAAGACACAGTTTATGTTTGATTGTGTGTAAATACAGAGAGTTAGTTGGGTTTATCTGATAGCCTGGCAGAAAGAGAGAGGAGCAGGACAAACTGTTTTCAGTAACTGTGCTGTTCAGACACCTGATAAGATGGAGAGTGCTTTGGAGCTACTGATGTGCTTTGAATAAGAAAAAAATAATCAGATCCATTGACACTGGCTTATCAGGAAGGAAGTAAAATGCCAGCACTTTTACATGAGCAAAAGGAAATGTTTTAGACACTTTGGGCCATTTTTCCACTGAAATTAAATAGCAGGGTGCTTTTGAGTGTGCTGTAAGGAGTGGAAGGATTTATTACCTTGACAGAATGACAGGTGAATGTGTTCAGAGAGGAGTCCTCAGCAACAAGAACAGCTCTTTGGATAAGTGGCCACATCTATTCCTGCTTTTTTTGGTAGAGATTCAGTAATTCTCTCCTTTCTCCATGCAGTGCAGTGGCTCACTTACAATGTGCAGTTTTTCAGAGTGTAACACACTTGTGCATTTTGTAATATCCTGGCAGCATGTTTGATATTGGGCGTGTAACAGGCTGTTCATAAAATAATGCTGGATCATTGACTGGTGTGTCCTCTGCCTTCAGTCACTGCGTATTTTCATGTTCCAAAAAGAATATATCTCAGCCTGTGCTGGGAAGGGAAGGTGTGATTCACCATTAACTTACCCCAGCAGGCATGAAACATGCTCAGATGCACTATTATCTTCTCAAAGTTGACTGATTTTTATTTCTGTACCTTTTCAAAATTTATTTCTAGGTTCTTTCACATGCTTACAGTTAATTTGGGGATATTCAAATTCGATGAATGATAGTGCATGAACATATTTGATTGATTTTGGATTCTAATTGATTCCTGTCCCTGTGACACTCTGAAATCAATGATATGTGATTCGACCAAGGCACCACTGTTCTCTACATTAGGTAGCAGTTGGGAATTTAGGAACTAAATGTTCAGAAGCTATAAATGGAGAAAATGTTTAGATTTCAATAGCCCTTTGTTTGGCATTTATTCACCCAAATATGTTTCTTGGGAAAGTTAGTTTTCCAAAGGGCAGGCTTTCAGTGAAAGAAAGGTCATTGATCTAAGGTTTATTAAATTTTAGCTAAAAACAACAGGCTCCATTGGGATGTAAAATAATTTAAGTATTTCCTGCAGGCAACCTTCATGCTTTAGAGCTGTTGCTCAAAGGTTTCATTCTTCTCTGAAGATGTCAACTGTAAATGTAAAAATGCCTCACTGAAAATGTAATGGTTCAAAGATTCTAACTGAAATAAAAATTCCTGCCTGGGGAAAGCACTATAATCAAAATAAAGTGGTCTTAACTTGTTTTTTCCTGTGGAGGCCTCACTTGAAAAGAGTGCTTCAAGGTAGCAAGGTGGGTAGGGATTGCCAGTATTTATTTATTTATTTATTTATTTATTTATTTATTTATCTACTCTCCCCCACAGATGATGATAGTCTAGCTTTGGAATCAGCAACACACTTCAGCCACTAATACAAGGCAATATGTGAGCTGCTGCCACTTCCAAAATGCAGTATCCTGGCATTTCAGTCAACTTTATAATCTGGCCAAAACCCACTTGGCAATATTAAAATCTAGCTTCTGAAGCACTTTCATTTCTGAAAGCTTTTGATGTCTGTTTATATCTCTTTAGCATATATTAAATTTCTTGGGAGCAGTGGCCAGGATGTACACTTGATGGATTACTGGGGGGGGGAGACTCCCCCCACCCTCTGCTTTTCTTTTTCCTCCCCTTTAATTTTAAAAAGAGGTGTGATAACTGTGCATTAGGTGAGGCAGGAACATGAATCCTGCAGATGCAGCTGTTTGACAACATTAACATGGGGGGTTTGTACCATTGTTAGGTAAGTTAGCAGAGATTTTCCAAGTTGAGAAGGACAGCCTGCTGCCAAGCTCTGGCATCTCTCTTAAGAAATCTTTTGCTTCGAGGATGCCCTGAGGAAAATGATGGCTGGATGCTTTTCTGAAGGCACAAACAGCCTGATTTCTCTTCCATAGCATTCAGAATGGGACTCCTTGGTCCAGCCTGCCTGCTCAGGGTTTTGTGGTGCTGGGTTAGGGTTTTCATGTGGTTTTTCTCCTGGGATAAAGTTGTGTACAGTGAATATTGATTATTCATCCCATGTCTGGGTCACTGTCTACATCTTGAATTTGACCCAGAGTCTGTGTAAATGAGGAATGCATTGAAACAAAGTCAAGGATCCTTCAGTGACTTGTTTTTGTGAGTTCAATCTTCTGAGACCTCTGATGAGTCTGGCAGGGCAGTGCCTGTGTGCAGAGGGGCAGGGAAAGAGAGTCCCAGCAGAGCAGCAGTGCCAGGGAGCAGCAGCATTTGGTCTGTTGAGAGCTGCTCTTTTTCTCCTGCCACCCTCCCCTTCTGGGCCTCGGCTGAGGCCTCAGTGCTCTGGCCCTTGGTCCCCGGGCTGGGCTGGGTCAGTCCTGTGGCCATGGCACTGCTGGCATGAGCTGGGCTCCACTGCACTCTTTCCACCACACAAGGGGCTCCATTTGCTCCGGGCACAGCCTGAAGCCTCAGCTCTTCTTCTCCAGGGCTCTCAAGAACAAGGCCAAGGACCAGGCTCTCCAGAGGGTCCTTGCCTTGCTGGTTTCTCCCTGGAGACCGTGTGCTGCCCTCAGGGTCCCCCTGTGGGGGCTGTGGGGGTGAGGCTGCTCCAGCTGGTGCTGGTGGTGGCCAGTGCCCCTGGAGATGGCAAATGGGGCCTGAGGAGCCCGGGGCCGATTCTCTGCTGCTGTGCTGGGGAGTGGGGCTGGCCCTGGGGCTGCAGGAGCTGCCTGAGCTGATGATGTGCTGAGCATTGCAGACCCAGAGGGGCCTGTCCCTGAGCTCCATGGCCTCCATGTCCTGCTGCAGGGCCAGACCTGAGTGTGCTGCTCTGCTGAGCTGGGGCAGGGGCAGGGAGATGGGGGGACCGGGGAGGGGCTGGACTGGGCAGTGCCAGGGAGGGGAAAACCCCAATGTGGAGCTGAAGTGTGGGAGTGGGCAGTGTGGGGGCTCTGCTGCCGCTTGGGCACCTCTGGAGTCAGCGTTTCCTTTGGCAGCACAACTTATCTTAGACAAGATAGTTTTCCAGAGTTGGCTTTTCTCTCTCTTTGTCATGGTTTTCTTATTTGTTTTCAGTTCCCCTGTCGGGAAAAGGGGGAAGGGAAGCACATGTTGATCCCTGGGTTTATCTGTATACAAAAGGGAGCTCGGGTGGGGAGGGAGGGGGGAAACAAAGCGATTTCTCTCTCTATTCTCTCTCTTTTATCCCATTCCCGCCTCCCTCGCCACACCCCGGGCGACTGTTTCACCGCCGCCCCTCCTCGCCCGTCCCGCGGGGCAGCTCTTTTAGCTCCGGGGCGGCGGAGACTCCCCCGGCGCGGCCCTTTGGTTTTCCTTGGTTTATTCTCCGGAGCTGATTCCGTTCCGAGCTCGCCCCCCCTCTCTGGCGACCCCCGCCAGGGCCCGTCCCGGGGCGGCTCCTTCAGTGCCACGGGCGGCGGGGACCCCTCGGGGCGGCTCCCCCAGGGCCCCGCCCGCCGCCGCCGCTCCCCGGGGCCCTCCCCGCTTCCTGCCGGGATCGGACACCGCCGGCGGCCCCGGCCCTGCCGGGCTCCATCAGCCTGAGCAATTGCTGCCAAGGAGGGGCCGGGGGCTTCCTCTTGGCCTTCGTCTCCCTGGCGCTGGGGCTCGGCTTCTACCTGCGCCAGAAGGTGAGGGGGGTCCCAGGGGGTCGTGTGTCCCCCCAGAGCGTCTGTGCCCCCCCGGGGACCCCCCACCCCGGTGTCACCCCCTTTTCTCTCCCCACAGAGCTCCTGAGCCGGCGGCGGCCACAGCCCCTCCCCGGGGCCTCGGGCCCAGCCTGGACCCCTCCTGTCCCTGTGAGGATTTTGGGGGGTCATGTGTCCCCCCCTCCCCTGCTGCCACTCCTGATCCCAGGAAAGCTTCCCAGTTCTCCCCAGTCCCGGTTATTGGGGGGCAGTGGGGAAGGGGCTTGGGGGAATCCCAAGGGGTGGAGCCGAGTTTGGGGGGGGCAGAACCGGCCCCGGGATGGATCGGGAATGGGGATCCCCCTGTGTTCCCCCCTGTCAGCCCGCTCTGGGGGGGCTCTGGGAGGGCACCTGCCCCTCAATAAGGCACCCAGCACACTTAGAAAGGTGCTGGGCACCCCCTAAACCTCCACACAGGCTCTGGAGGACTGCCTAAACATACTCAAAGCCCACCCAGGATCCCACCCAACCCCTTCTCTGGGGGGACTTCTCTGGGCACTGGTGGTGCTGGGAGCCTTCCCGGCTGCGGGCGAGGAGCTCTCGGGTGAGCGGGTGGTGGGAAGGGGGCGGTCAGTGGGAAAAGGGGGGTCAGAGGGACAGAAGGGGTGGTGGGACCCCAAACTGAGTGGGAGAGGAGTGGGACCCCCCAAAAGTGGAGGGAGGAGGGGCACTGAGGATGCCCTCTGGAGCCCTGTCAGAGCCCTGACACTTCTGGGGTGACTCCAGGAACAGCCTTCACTGGCCCAGGGACATTCATCTCCCCAGCCTCGCACACATCCCCTGCAAATGGCCCTGTCTCCTCCATCACCCTCCTCTGCCTTTCTGGCCTGGCCCTTTCATTCCACACCAGCAAAGCAGCCTGGGCACCATCTCACCTGGGCACTCAGAGGGCTTCTGTGAGCAGGAGGGGCAGATTTCTCTGGAAGGTGCATTTGTCCCCTGTCCCATGGCACAGGGCACAGCTCAGAGGATGAATATACTCCCAGGCACACACATCCTGGAGAGCTTTTTGAAGACAAAAATAGGGAGAGGAAGAAGAAAAGAGGCAAAATTAGAGAGATGAAAGCAGCCCCAAAAATCAGGAGCTTCCTCTGAGCCAGGTTTCCATAACTGAATCACTGATGGGATATTTACTTTGATAAGTAGCTGCACAAAACTATTCATGTAGACAATGAAAGAATCAGCTTAATAGAATATATAGAAGGTGTTGTCAATGGAAACAAATGGAGAAAAATTGTTGAGATTAAAAAAAAAAAAGAAAATAAAGGTCTGGCAATGCTGGCCAGGAAGCCTTCAGCAATTATCAAGAGTCCTGTTCTGCAGAGGTTTCAAGTGTCTCCTAAATTCCACACTCGTGGCTTCAGGCCATGACTTGCCAGGGCAGTCCCAGAGCTGGCCACTGCCCAGAGATGCCCTGGGGCAGCTCCAGTGCCCAAGTGGGACAAATGGCCCAGGGTGTGTGGGAGCCCTTTGGAGCAGGAGCTGTTGGGCAGGAAGGGCCCATCTGGGGAGGGTCAGGGAATCCCCCCTGCAGCCCTGCTGCCCAGGCTGAGGAGGGTCCTCTCCAGCCCACAGCCCATCGTGTGCCCTTGGGGGCTGCGCTGCCGGGGCTGTTCCCGGGCACTGACTGGGGAATCTCCCGGGGTGCCCCGCGCGAGGCGGGGGCGGGGCGGAGGGCGGGCAGGGGGCGTGGCCGCGCACTGATTGGCTGCGGCGGGGGTGTCTCCATGCGCAGCGCGCGAAGGGCGCCATCTTTGGCGCGTGGAGGATTCGGGGGCGGCGGCCCCGGGAAAAGCTGCGCTTGGGAGTGTGAGCTGGGGGGGTCTGCGGGGGGAGCGGGGTCTGGGGATCCCCTCGGGGGCTGCGGGGAGCGCGGCTGGGGGTGGAAAGCTGGAGGGCTCGGGAGGGCTTAGCAGAGGAGTTCAGGGGTTCCCGAGGAGATTTTGAGGGGTCCCTGCGGGGGTTCAGTGTCCTGAGGGGACTCGAGGGGGGAGGTTGAAGGTCCCTGAAAGGGTTTGGGAGTCCCTGAGGGAGTTCTGGTTTCTGAGGAGACTGGGGAGTCACAGGTGGGCTTGGGGGGATCTCTGAGAGGGTTTGGGTGTCCTGGGTGGGTTTTGCGGGAACGTTTGCAGCAGTTTTTTGGTGTCTCTAGGTGGTTCCAGACAGCTTTGAGTCTCCCTTAGGGGGACTGGGGGGATCCCTGAATAAGCTTGGGGGGTCCCAGGTGTGTTTTGCGGTTCACTACAGGGTTTAGAGGGTCCGGGGGGGGGGGATAAGGTCTCTTCGGGGAGCTGGCAGGGCCTTGATGAGGGTTTCGATGGGTCCTGGGATGGATTTCTGAGGGGATTTCAGGGGTTTTGAGGGGATTTTGTGGAGTCCTCTAAAGCCCAGCAGTGGGTTTAGGGGGTCCCCCAGCCCCCAGGGGAGGGGTCCTAGGGATGCTCCCCAAAATCAGAGGGGGGAGATATACTACATCGAGGTAAGGGGATCCCAGTGCCCCCAGTATATCCCAATATACTCCTAGTGACCCTCAGGATGGCCCAATAACCCCCCAATGACCACAGAATGTATCCCAGTGAGCACTCAGTTACCCCCAGTATGGCCCGGTAACCTCCCAGTGTCCCCCCGTGTGTCCTGGTAATCCCCCAGTAACTCCCCAGTTCTCTGCCAGTGCCCCCCAGTGTGCCCCAGTTCCCCCCCAGTCCCTCCCACTGCCCTCCCAGTGTCCCTCAGTAACCCCCCAGTCCTCCCAGTGCCCCCTGGTCCCCCCCAATGTGTCCCAGTATCCCCCAGTAATCCCCCAGTGCCCCCCAAAGCCCCCAGACTGTCCCCAGTGTGTCCCCAGATGCCCTTGGCCTTTCTGTGAGCGGGGGGAGGGGGGGCATTTTTGGTGTCAGAGGGTCCGGGGGGGCTCCTGGGGTGAGATGGAAGGTTGGGGACATCAGGGATGGGGTTTGGGGACAGTGGGGTGGGGTAAGGGGACAGTGGAATTAGGAGGAATTATGGCCATGGAGAGGCCCTGGAGACATTGGAGACACCAGGGGGGTCTCAGGGTGTTAAGGGGGGATTTAGGGACACCGAGAAGGTCTTGGAAAGACCAGGGGTGTATCAGGACTCACATGCTCTTGGTGATGCCCCTCTTCTTTCCCCCTAGACATCATTAACCCCCCCAAATGTCTCCCAAACCCCATTTTCCTTTTAATCCCCTCTCCCTACAGATTCCTTTGCCCTCCCAAGACCCCTTTTAACTCCCCTAAATGCACCCAAAGCACCCCAAAACCCTCCAAAGTCCTATCCAACCTCCCCCCCACCCAGATCCCCCCAAATCTCCCCCAGCCCCCCCCCCTCAAATCCCTTCCAACCCACCAAAGAGGGATCACCCGGCACCCTGGGACAGGAACACAGTGGGCTGTACTGGAGGCACTGGGAGGGCACTGGGGGGGCTCAGGTGTCCCAGGACAACATGGCCCAGCTCCGGGAGAGATGTGGGGAGCAGTGAGGAGGTACTGGTCTGTACTGGTCTGTGCTGGTTTGTACCCCGAATCCCCAAATCCCCTCCCCAGCTCCCCCAAGACCCTCTTGGACCCCAAATCCCCCAAGGCCCCCCCAGGCCCCTGAATTGGTCCTGCTGCCCCTTGAGCATCTGCAGCTGCTGCAGAACCAGGCATTTCATCAGCAAATGTGCAGGTGACCCCAAGCTGGGGGTGTGTTGATGTGCTGAAAGGCAGGAGGACTCTGGAACACAGATGGTGTGAGGAGAGGCTGAGGGAGCTGGGGTTGTTGAGGCTGGAGAAGACGAGGCTCAGGGGAGACCTCCTGACTGTCTGCAAGTCCCTGCCAGGAGGTTGGAGCCAGGTGGGGGTGGGGCTGTTCTGCCAGGAAGCAGCAGTAGGACAAGAGGGCTGGGTCTTGAGCTGTGCCAGGGGAGGTTTCAGTTGGATATTAGAAAGCAAGTTTTTGCCGAGAGAGTAATCAGGCCTTGGAATGGACCTGATTGGAATGGGGTGGGCAGGGAGGGGGTGGAGTCAGCGTCCCTGGAGGTGTTGAAGGTGAGAGTGGATGTGGCCTCAGTGCCATGGTCTGGGAAGCACAGCGGGGTTGGATCCAGGGTTGGACTTGATGATCTCGGAGGTCTTTTCCAACCGGGCTGATTCTGTGATTCTCTGATTGCCATTCCTATGGCAGCACATGCTTGAGGCTCTATCCCCAGGGTGATAGAGATGTCTGTCCATATCTATCTCCAAGGTTACTGTGTAAATCTGTGGTGTTAGCAAAGTAGGCTGAGTTCTGGGCTGGTTGTAGAAGGAGAAAGAAGCCCAGAGGCCAGTACAAGCAGGCAGCCCTCAGCTTACAGCTGATGTCCCCTCCCTGCAGGTTCCTGTCCTTGAGCCCAGGCCCTGAGGTGAGGCTGAGAAGTGGCGTGGAGGTGAGCCCAGAGCTGTCCCTGAGGTGAGGCTGAGAATAAGTGCAAGGCAGAGGTGCTGGTGAGGAAGGAGAGCCCTGTGGTGGGAAGAGAGGAAAAGCTGTAAGTGCCCATCCCCGAGCAGGTGCTGTGTCCATCCCCTGTGTGCCAGGTGAGCTGGGGCTTTGCTGCAGAGCTGCGGGCGCTGATTTGAGCGTCTCCAAGTGCTGAGATGGTGGGCACCCAGGAACACAAACTGTGCCTGGCCACGGAACCTGGAAGGAGGAGCAGAGACAGCCTTTGTAGTGTGGGGGTCCAGGTTGTCCCTGTGCCTTCTCCTGCAGGCCCTTTCTGTCCCTGGTGGGCCCCTGTCCATCCCCATCAGGTCCCTGCCTGTTCCCCCCAGGCTGAGCTCCCCCCAGGAAGTGCCGTGGAGCTGAAGCTGCTGCCATCCCCCCCCTGCAGCCGCTGCCCCATCCAAGGGAGCAGCAAAGGCAGGGCCAGGAGCAGAGGCAGCAGCAGGGGAGCCCTTGGGGGGCCGGGAAGCTCTTGTGTGGGTCAGGAAAGAGGCGCTGGGCAGGAGGCCGGGGCTGTGCTGAGCAGGCCCAGCCCTCACATCCCCCCAGCCAACGCCGGCTGCCCGGGGGGCTTGGGAGGGACCCCCAGCCCGTGTGCCCCACACTGAGCTGGCAGAGAGAGAGCCAAGGGAACAGGGCCACGGGCAGGGCCACGGGTGAGGGACAGGCAGGGCCATTGCAGGGCCATGGTGAGGGCACAGCCTGTGGCAGCAGAGCTGCCCAGGGCCAGGGGCAGCCGGGGGTGTTGGTACCAGGCAGTGGTGGGGCCGAGCAGAGCACGAGGCCTCTTGCAGACCCCTGGAGCAGCCTCCCACTTGCCAGCCCTGCCTTGGTGGGGTGACACTGTTCCCTCCCTCCAGGACACTCCCCCTGAAATCTTCAGGGGGGTCGTTTTTGTTGCTGATTGATGCTGGGAACCTGAGGGAGCCTCTACAATCCCATCCATGGGGCACAATCTCCTCTGCAGAGCTTGACTCCCTGCAGACTGCAGGGAAATCTGTGCTGGCAGGCCAAGTATGTCCTGACCTCCCACGCTCCCCCCAAGATATTTGGTACAAGTTCCCCCTTCCCGGGCACCCATGGGATGGGGGGTGATTGTTCTCCTACTGTTGCTGTTCCTGCTCCACCCCTGGTGGCTCTTGGGGGTGGGCAGGAGGTGTTTTTTGGGGGTTTCCGGCTGGGTTGGCGGCAGAGCCCTGGCGGTGGGCGGGGGGATGTGGGTCCCCCCCATGGTGGGGGTTGGTGTTGCTGGGTCAGGCCCCGCCAGCTCCATTGTCAGCCCGGTGCCGGCGGGGGGGACACAGCGGGTTTGGGGCCCCCTGGGAGTGCCGGGGGTGGGTGTGGAGCCCGGGAGCTGCCGAGTGTGGAGGGCGGATGGGGGACATGTCAGAGCTGGGGGACCCCCGGCAGCCTGGAGGAGGGAGCATGGAGAGGGAGGAGCCCCGGGAGCCTGAAACGGGGGGGCACACAGAAGGGGAAGCCTGGACAGTGGGGACCCCTGGGATCCCTGGGACAACAGAGTGGAAACCCTGGAGAGGGGGAATGTCTGGGAACGCGGCAACCCAAAGGTGGGGTGCCAACACTCCCAGCATCCCTAAGTGGGACCTCCAGCATCCCAGACATGGGAGACCCTCTGAATCCCAGAGGGGAGAGACAAGAGAGGGGGAACTTCTGGGAGAGATTTTTTTAAGGTAACGTTCATATTTTGAAATCTTTTTTTGCTGAATCTCAACTTTTTGCAGTTTTGGGGGGTTGATCTCACTATTTCTGTGGGGTTTTTGCCTGAATCTCAGTGGTTTGGATTTTTCTGAGCTGGATCTTGGTGGTTTGGAGGTTTTTATGGACACAGGATGCCTGCTGAGTTCTAGAGATGGACTTGGGCAGGAGGAACCCCCAAGCCAACGCGCTCAGCCCTTGTTTTCCCTCCCGTCAGGATTTGTCCTTCCCAAAGCTTGGGCGGATGGAGGAGGAGGCTGTGAGGAAGAGGAAGATGCCTTGGGCCCCCCAGGCAGGTGAGGAGGAAGTCAGTGTCCCTTTGGGCGGGTGTTGTGCTGGCTCTGTCAGCCGAGCATGGCCCCGGCTGCAGGACAACCCCGCTGGCGCCGCCGTCCCGCCGGGGCCGGAGTTGGGGGGATGTCCTTGGCCTTCCCTGTGGGCCGGAGGCAAATCCCCTGCCTGTCCTTCTTGCTTCCTGCCCCAGGCCCCGAGCTGAGGACGGAGAGCCCGGAGGACAAATCCCCCCGTGAGACCCTGGTGGGAGAGGCCGTTTTGAAGGGCTCCACGGCGCAGGAAGGCAGCGGGGAGGAAAAGGGCCGGAGATCCCCCCGCAGGAGGGGCTCCAAAGCCATCCCAGGGTGCTCTGAGGAGGAAAGAGCCAGCCTGTGCCGGGAAGGCGGCCGGAGCTTGAGGGGGAGCTCTGAGCTGGTGGTCCCTGAGCAGCCTCCCAGCAGGGAGAAGCCTTTCAGGTGCTTGGAATGTGGGAAGAGCTTCAGTCAGAGGTCCCAGCTGATCTGCCACCAGCACATCCACACTGGGGAACGGCCCTACACATGTGGAAAATGTGGGAAGAGCTTCAGGTGTAGCTCCAACCTCTTCACCCACCAGCACATCCACACTGGGGAACGGCCCTACTCATGTGGGGAATGTGGGAAGAGCTTCCGCCAGAGCTCCCACCTCCACACCCACCAGCGCAGTCACACTGGGGAACGGCCTTATTCTTGTAGGGAATGTGGGAAGAGCTTCAACCGAAACTCCCACCTCCGTTCCCACCAGCACATCCACACCGGGGTGCGTCCCTATACCTGTGGGGAATGTGGGAATAGCTTCAGGGAGAGCTCCCACCTCCTGACCCACCAGCGTATGCACACTGGGGAACGGCCCTACACGTGTGGGCAATGTGGGAAGAGCTTCAGACAAATCTCCAACCTTATTCTACACCAGCACGTCCACACTGGGGAACGGCCCTACACATGTTTGGAATGTGGGAAGAGGTTTCACACCAACTCCAATCTCCTCCTGCACCAGCGGACGCACACGGATGAGAGGCCCTTCCGCTGCACCGACTGTGGGAAGGGGTTCAAACTGAACTCCCATCTCATCACCCACCGGCGCATCCACACTGGGGAGGGGCCCTACAAGTGTGGGGAGTGTGGGAAGAGCTTCACCCAGAGTTCTAACTTGACCAAACACCAACAGACCCAGCAGTAATGGAAGCCCTTCCAGTGCCTCGACTGCAGGAATAGCTTCGGCCGCTGCTTCCACCCTAAATGAAGCCCCTGATGGTGAGGCAACCCTTGGAGTCCAGTGACTGTCAGTCCATCTCTTTTGACCACAAAGGGCCAGTTCCCTTTCAGAGGGGCAGCTTCTTCCAACAGAACCCTTCTTGGGGTGTGTGTGGAGATTCCTGCCTTGGCTGGGGACTCCCAAGGTCACTGCTGGAGGTTGAGAGCAGAGATCTCCCCACGAGTGTTGGTGTGGGGGAGTTCCATCCATCTCTAATTAAGAATTATTGCTTTTGTGGCAGCTTGAGTAGAATTGCTTCAACAATTGCTTTAGTGTAGAGCACTGTCCTATCTTATCCTCTACTCCTGGTAGCTTTAGTGTGTATATTGTGCACTAATTGTGATGAAGATCTTTTGTCTGATCATTTGTATCTCTAAATAAATTCATTTCTAGCAATAGATCTGATTTGCCATCATTAAAACCTGGGGGACCAAAGTGATTCAGTCACACCTCTGTAATTGCTCTTATCTGAAACTGTTGGCATGATCCAAGGCTTAGATTGGATCCAGCAGCCCCCAGCACCCCACAGGAAGTTTGGAGCTCAAGGCCTGCCCCCCCCTTTCCTAGCCCCCTTGTGCCCAAAGACCCCCATGGGACTGTGGGACCTGCCAGACTATCCCTCCTTTTCCACCCTTTTCCCTGTTCCTCCCACTTTCCTACTGTCCCCTCAATCTCCAATTTCTCCCCCCCAAACAGTTTAGGGGTCCCAACCAATACTTTTTGCCCCCTCTCCTGTGGGCACTGAAGGAGAAAATGAGGCTGCACACACAGAGTTCCATTTTGGGACTTGTCCGCCCATCTTTCCAGCATCCCCCTTTCATTGGGGTTCCTTTGGAAACAGCACCTGGGCTTTGTCTTTTAGTCCACTGGAATTCCCAGCATGGCCCAAAAGCAGTGCCCTGATCCCACACATTCCCCTCCCCTCATGTGCTGGCTGTGTTCAGCCACCAGACAAAAACACAGGCTGCCATGCAGAGCGTTCCAAGTGGTTTCCACTTTGGCAAACAGCACTCTTTGGATGGAAAACACCAGTCAAGGCCAAAACACTCCTTTTGGATCTTGATTAACTGAATGCAGCTGCTGCTGCCTTAACTTGTTCCCACAAAAATTCTCAGGATTCCTTTGCTTCCAGGAGGCCTCACATGTCCCAATGGCCCCTGGATTCCATGAGCTTCCACAGTCTCCAAAGGTTCCTTTAGTTCCATGAGGCCCTGCAGTCCCCAAATGCCCTTTGGATTCTCGGAGATTTCCCACTGTCCCAGGGTCCCTTGTGCTTCAGAAGGAGCTGCAGTGGGACAGTGGCCCCTTGGTTCCGTGAGCTCTGCAGTGTTCCAGCAATCCTTGGGTTCCAGGAGAGCCTGCAGTTTCACAAGGATCACTTGAATGCAGGAGGTTCTGCAGGGTCACAATGGTTCCTGGATTCTGGGAGGTTCAGAAATATCTCAGGGCTCCCTTGGTTCCAGGAGGCCTCACATGTCACCAGGAACCCTTGGTTCCAGGAGGCTCGACAGTGTCCCAGAATTCCTTTGATTTCATGAGGCCCTGGATTGTCCCAATGGACTCCTGATTCCATCAGCCCCCTCAATGTCACAATGGTCCCTTGGTTCCATGAGTTTCTGCAGCGTCCCAGGGTTTCTTTTGTTCCATGGGGAGCTGCAGTGTCACAATGGGCCCTGAATTCCCTGAGTTTTGCCAGGGTGACAGTGCTGCCTTGATTCCATGAGATTGCCCAGGGCTCCTTTGGCTCCAGAAGGCCCTGCAGTGTCACAATGGTCCTTGGTTCCATGAGGTTCCACCATGTCCTTGCTGGAACATGCGTGGCTGTAATGCTGCCCCACCTGCAGAGCTGCCTCCAGCTCTGGGCTCCAGCCCAGGAAGGACATGGACCTGCTGGAGCGAGTGCAGAGGGGAGCAGCAAGAGGATCAGAGGGATGGAGCAGCTCTCCTGTGAGGAAAGACTGAGAGAATTGGGATTGTTGAAGCTGGAGAAGAGAAGGCTTTGGGGTGACCGAATTGTGGCCTTCAAGTGCCTGAAGGGAGCCAACAAGAAAGATGGAGAGACTTTGGACAAGGGCCTGGAGTGACAGGACAAGGGGCAGTGGCTTCACACGGATAGAGGGAAGGGTTGGAGGAGATGGAAGGAATTCTCGACTTGGAGGGTGCTGAGATGCTCTTGAAGGCCCCTCCCAAGCCAAAGCATTCCATGATTGTGGGACTGGTGGGTGAGGTGGTGGTTGGAGCCGTCTGGGGCACAGGGACCCAAAATGAGGGAGTTTTCCATTGTGGGGAAAGGAAGGAGGGGGCAGCAGAACTGACCCCTTGGACACCTGGCAGGAAGGGTTTGGCTGGAAGCTGGTGATGGGGAGCTGAGTGAAGCCCCCACAATGCAGGAGGAAATGGTCAGTGACCTGCTCTGCCAGTGAGATCCCCTGAAGTGCCTGGGCCCACATGGGATGCAGCCAAGAGTCCTGAGGGAGCTGGAGAAAGAGCTGACCAAGCCACTCTCACTCATTCCCCAGCAGTGCTGCACAACTGCACAAGTCCCAGCTGACTGGCAACAAGCACATGGGATGCCCATCCCCAGGAAGGGCCAAAAGGGGGATCTGGGCAACTCCTGGCCTGTCCCATTGGCCTCAGGACCAGGGAAGTCGATGCAGCAGATCCTCCTCAGTGCCATCCCATGGCAGGGGCAGGACAACCAGGGGATCAGGCCCAGCCAGTGTGGGGTTGGGAAGGGCAGGTCCTGCCTGACCAACCTCATCTCCTTCTCTGACAAAGGACCCGCTCAGCAGCTGAGGGAAAGGCTGGGGATGTGTCTCTGTGGAATTCCAGAAAGCCTTTGGCACCATCTCCCCCAGCATCTCCTGCACAAACTGGCTGCTCATGGCTTGCCCGGGGAACTGTTTGCTGGGTGACAAAGTGGCTGATGGGCCAGGGAGTGGTGGGGAATGGAAGGAAATCCAGGTGTGCATGGTCACTAGTGGGGTTCTCAAGGGCTCAAGGTTGGGGCTGCTCCTTTTTAACATCATTATGGGTGATCTGGATGAGGGGATCAAGTGCCCCTTCAGTACATTTGTTGATACCATGAAGTTGGGTGTGAGTGTGGATGTGCTGGGGGGCAGGAAGGCTCTGCAGAGGGATCTGGACAGGCTGGATCAATAAGGCCAAGTGTCAGGGCCTGCCCTTGGCTCCCAACAACCCCCTGGAACGCTCCAGGCTGGGGGCAGAGGGGCTGGAGAGCTGCTCAGCAGGAAGGGACTTGGGGGTGCTGCTTGACAGGGGCTGGATATGAGGCAGAGTGTGCCCAGGGGGGCAAGAAGGCCAAGGGCATCGTGGCCTTTGTGGAGAAGAGTGTGGCCAGCAGGAGCAGAGAACTGATTGCCCCTCTGTGCTGGGCACTGGGGAGGCCCCACCTGGAGTGCTGTGTCCAGTTCTGACCCCTCAGTGCCAAAAGGCCCTTGAGGGGCTGGAGCGTGTCCAGAGAAGGGAACGGAGCTGGGGAAGGCTCTGGAAAACATGTCTGCTGAGGGACGGCTGAGGGAACTGGGCTTGTTGAGTGTGGAGAAGGGGAGGCTCAGGGGGGACCTCATTGCTCTCTGCAATGACCTGAAAGGAAGTTTTAGTGGGTGTGGGGGTTGGTCTCTTCTGCAAAGCCTTTAGTGACAGGAAGAGAGGAAATGGCCTTAAATTGCATCAGGTGAGGCTTAGATTAGATATTCAAAAACCCTTTTTCCACTGAGAGAGTGTTCAGGCATTGGAACAAGTAGCCCAGGGAGGTGGTGGAGTCTGTGGAAGTGTCCAGGTGTGTGGTGGGTTGACCTTGGCTGGACACCAGGTGCCCTCCCAGCTGCTCTATCGCTCCCCTTCCCAGCAGGACAGGGGAGAGAGTAAGGTGGGAAAAACAAAACAGTGGGTTGGGATAAGGCAGTTTATTTAAAGCAAAAAGCAGAACAAAGCTTGTGCACACAGAAGCCAAAGACAGCAGGGTTTGTTCTCTGCTTCCCATGAGCAGCCATGGTCGGCCACTCCCGAGGAGCAGGGCTTGGGTCCGCGGGACGGTTCCTCAGCAGGCAGCCATTAGACAATGAATGCCCCCCTCCTGCTCCCTGCCTCAGCTTTTAGAGCTGAGCTGACCTCCCATGGTCTGCAATGTCCCTTGGGTCAGTTGGGCTCAGCTGGCCTACTTGGGTCCCCTGCCAGGCTCTTGCCCTCAGCTAAGGAAGGAATGTCCCATTGTTGGTGCTGTGCTCAGCAGTGGCCAAAACACTGGGGTGTTCTCAACCCCCTTCCAGCTGCCAATGCCAAGCCCAGCCCTGGGAGGGCTGCTGTGGGGAACTGAACTGCAGCTCAGCCAGACCCAACCCAAATATCTATGGCACATATTCTATAGAATCCATCCTTAGGTGTTGTATGATAGATCTGTAAGATATTACAAATAATAAGCAATAATAAGGCAAGTGTCCTCCTTAGGGACACCCCCCCCCCAAAACTACTCGCTGGGTTTGTTCCCTGGGGGTCTCTGCAGCAGCAAGCACAGCCCCACACTGACTGCTCTGGGCTGTGCAGGCATTTGTGGTTCTGCCTGTCTCACACACCCCCCCAACCTTGGGATGGATCTGGATGTCACTGGCTGTGATGTCACAGGGACAGTGTGATGTCACAAGGGAGGATGTGATATCACAGGAGAGGTGTGATGTCATATGATGGATGTGAAGTCATAGAGATGTGATGTCACAGAAAGGATGTGATGTCATATGATGGATGTGACATCACAGGGATGATGTGATGTCACAAGAAGGATATGATGTCACAGGGAGGATACGATATCAAAGGAGAGGTGTGATGTCATTTGATGGTTGTGATGTCATAGGGGAGTTGTGATGTCACAGTGGAGGTGTGATGTCAGAGGGGTGCTGTGATGTCACGGGGAAGATGTGATGCCATGGGGAGATGTGATGTCACATGAGAGCTGTGATGTCACAGGGGAGGATGTGACATCACAGGAATTATATGATATCACAGGAGAGATGTGATGTCATATGATGACTGTGACGTCATGAGGGAGATGTGATGACACAGGAAAGACATGATGTCACAGGGGAGCTGTGATGTCGCAGGAGAGCTGTGATGTCATGGGGAGGATGTGATTTCACAGGGATGATATGATGTGATGTCATATGATGGATGTGATGTCACAGAGAATCCTTGATGTCACAACAAAGATGTGATGTCACAGGGGAGCTGTGATGTCACATGGGAAGTGTGATGTCACAGAAATGGTATGATGTCATGAATCCGAAAAATCGGTCCAAGAAACTGCTCAGAGACTTTTTTATCTTTAAGCAGCAAGGTATTTGTTTATTCAACGTTGGGAGCAAGCCAGCTCACGCTGGACAAACTTGCTCAAAGGCTTCACACAAAATCAGCATTTTTATACAATCTTCAGATGTGATTAAATGCATATTCAATGAATTACAACATCTATCAATGCATATTAATATGGGGCGGTGCTTCTCTTGGCCCTCAATTTTGGTGGGTCTGGGGTCTTAAACTCATCTTCCTCAGCCTGACTCCTCTTCCATTGTTCTTGACCCGCTCACTGAAGCTTGGGAAAAGCCCTGGCTCCCGGCCTATTTCTCCTATTCAAATGTCTACCTTATCCTACTGCATTTCTAATTTATAACCTCTAGGCCTATTACATGTTCTTGTACTATTCTCTTAAGCTTTGGTCCAGTAAGTAGAACAGAACAAGCACAGATCGTCTTGGATGTTGGTAGCTTGTTAGCAGACCCAAATTTCTTAGTTAACTCTTTTGGGCCTGGCCTCCTGTTTCATTCCCCCCTTTTTGTTTAGAATTTACGAATTCCTTCGTCAAGTTCCAATGGATTTTGATAGGTATTCATCACAACCCACATTATCTGCATCCTTCTAACCATGATGCTTGATTTGTACCATAGCCAAACGATTAGGACCAGTAGTAGAATCATGCCAGCTCCTAATACCAATATTGGATGTATCAAATAGTGGAACACCTGTGATGCTGTAGGGGAGTATCCTGTAAAGATGTCTCACCAGTGGTGCTCTCCCACTTTTTCTACTTTGGTTAAAACAGTTTTTATGCTCTCAGTGTCATGTTCTACTTGCCAGAGCATTCGTTTAGTCATTCTGTTTACTTCCTGGACCAGTTTTTCTATATCAGGATGTTTAAGCATTGCTTTAGAAGATTAATGTTCATTCCTGTCTGCAATTTTGGCACATCATGACACATTGTATAATCAGCTTCAATCAGTTGTCTAGTAGTCACTAGAATGATATAATCAAAGTCACAACCTATTACTTTAGTAAAACAAAAAATTAGTACCACTGACTACTTCATGTCAAGTATCTATGGTAAAATTAACACAAAAGATTCTAACACATGCACAACCATTTCCTACATAATAGACTTGTGATTGGGTTTTAGCATGGGGAAGCATTTCAAAGGTACACACACTATCTTCAGCATCTAAGCATAAATCTTCATTTCTTACGACTGCATTTTCACAGATATATCCTAATTGTCCTTTAGGAATACATGCCTCAGGACTGACTGACTGTCACTTTTTCTTGGTGTGATCATAACTTGCCCAAACATTATGGTCTATGGGTCTGACAATTACATTTTGGTGTATGGCTCCTAATGTCAGGATAGGAAAGATGGTCTTTTCTTTGGCTGCACTGATAGTGAGTACATAAGCTTCAATTTGTTCATGTTGAGGGTTGTAAGTGAAGTTCCCTAACTGCCACCACGCCTGGTAATTTTTCTCAAATTGTGTAGTAGAACTGTTTCTAGCTATTATTTCTCTTACCTCTTGTGGTAATATTCCTCAGGTTCCTTCCCTTAATATTCCTGCAGCTACAGATTGCACCCACTGTTGAGTTTGGAGACATTGTATTGCAAATGCAAACCTTTTATGGATGACACCAGCATTGTCAATAATTTTGGTGAAATCTTTTGCAGTGTGGTTAGCTACTAATGTTAACAATTTAACTGCCAATGATTGTGTTTCTGCCAAAGTGAGCAAAGATGATCTTAAAGGGACTTTGAATTTTCCTAGATCAGATGTGGCAGCACTTAGTTTATTCACTAATACTTCTTGATCTATGGTGTTTAATACATTTAATCCTGTGCCAAACCATCCGGTTACATCTCTTTGAATTCTGGTACGAGGGGATCTGGCCATCATCTATGCATGCCAGCCTTTAAGGCTTTGTTGAATACAGGGCTGACAATCTTTTTGTATGTTTGATATGTTTACTTGAAGGTTTATTCGAACCCTCTTCAGTGAATATGTGGGATCTAACAACAGCTTCTGCTCATTTGAGTGTCTAATCATGTAAGGTCCAGCATAAGTTAAATTGTGGACACTCTCACAGGCTAAAGAAGGAGTTGTAGAACTGGTGGTAGTCTTAGTCAATGGGGTGGTAGGAGATTTGCTGGTTGGAAATCTCCTGGTTATATTTCCTTCCCTGAATGTCCACTGACACATCACAGAAACTGATTTATCTAGAGTGAAGGTGTGCCAACACTGATCAGCCACTAATTACATTTCACAGTAACGTCAATTCTGGGTGACCATCTGATCTGTGCCTATTAAAACACTTGCATCGTATGGGGTACCAGGATTTTACCAATTATTCAGTACCCTTGTTCCTTGGAGGACTATAAGAGATGCATTGTATTGGTTCAGCTTGCCTGGGTGAACTGGAAGTTCTGGGTCTATATAAAATTGTAGACCAGAACTCTCGTTGTAGGCTTGAGACCATAATGATTATTGGGCAAGAATTTCATCAAACACTAATGTACTTATCAGTCCAAAGATCAGCATTGAGGAGGCTTGATAGTAGATGATTCCTATCCCGAGGTCCATGCTTCCTCTGGAACTCTCTTGACTCGAGAGCAGTGGATCCACGTGGGTTTCTCTTTCACCCAGATCACTGTGAAGGTGGTCATCAGCACCTGCTGGGGTCCATCCCACTTCTCTCGTGGTGGATCTCCTGAAAGATTCTTAACATATACCTGATCACCAGGGTTGAATGGATGTAACTTACAATCAGGCTGCTTGGGTTGGTGTTCTAACACCACTGTAGCATTTTTCTGCAATTGTTTTCCTACAGCCATAACATGATCGTACACATATTGATTACTGATTTGATCTACAGGTTCACTATTCACAGTTTGCATCATGTAGGGTCTGCCCAATAGAATTTCAAATGGACTCAGTTTCCCTTTTGATCTTGGCTTGACCCTTAGCCTGATTAAAGCAATAGGTAAGGCTTGATACCAATGAAAATTTGTTTCTTGACATATTTTAGCAATTTGTTGTTTAATGAGATGATTCATCTTTTCTACTTGCCCACTTACTTGCAGTGTGTAGGGCATATGCAGTTGCCAATTGATTTTTAGTGCTTTACTTATTGCTTGTACAATTCATGCACAAAAGTGTCAACCTCTGTCTGAAGAGATGCTCTTAGGCATTCCAAACCATGGTATAATCTCATTCAACAAGACTTTAACCACTCCTTTTGATTCATTTTTTTCTACACGGGAAAGCTTCAGGCCATCCAGAAAATGTGTCAGTCAAAACTAAGAGATAACAGGACCCCCCCCCTTTTCTTGGGAGCTCAGAGAAATTAATTTGCCAAATTTCACCTGGGAAATGCCCTTTACTTATTGCCCTTTGGTGTATTTTTGTTCCAGTATTAAAGACAAAGTTCACATTGGGATGTGACTTGCTCTATTGTTGTAAATAAATTTGGTCCTGCTACTCTAGTCCTTAAATGCTAATAGAGTGAGTCTAAGTCCCAATAGTTTTATCATGTTTTACTTTTACAAATTGCCACACTAATTTTTCTAACAGTATTAACTGACCTGTTTTTAGTTAACCTCACCCACTGTCTAACACCTTACCTTCATTTTCATGTATCCACTTATAATCTGTTTCTTGATATTCTACCTGTTGATCTGTGTCTAGTTCTTCTAGCACTAAAGCTGCTACTGATAGTTCTTTACTTCTTGCAGCAGCTAATTCAGCTTCTGCATCAGCTTTTCTGTTTTATTTCCAGCTGAGCCAGGACCCCCAGAGCCATTCCTTGTCATTCACACGAGAACAACCAAAAGGGCTTCGTTACGTCAGGCAAACCCAACGCCGGAGTCCTTGTGAGTTCTCATCTCAGTTGTTTGAAGGCTCCACTTGCTTCGGGGGTCCAGATGAGGTTGCTCTGAGTCATTTTCAGCAGGTCATATAAAGGCTTTGCAATTAGCCCATACTGATATATCTATAAACAGCACCAACCTGTCATTCCTAGAAAGGCTTGAAGGTTTCTCACCATCTGTGGTTTCGGTGTCTGGCAGACAGTTTCCTTTCTTGTTGTCCCCAGTGATCATTGTCCTTCAGATACTTTGTAATCCAGGTACACCACTTGTTTCTGCACTGGAAGTGCTTTCTGTTGAGAGACTCGATACTCATTTAAGTCCATAAAGTTTAAGAGGTTTACTGTCCATTGAACACATTCTTCTTGTTTTTCAGTAACAATCAATAGATCATTCACATATTATAAAAGTACACCCTTTCCTGGTGGTGACTGCCATTGTTCCAATTCTTTAGCTAATTAATTCCCAAAATTGTGGGAATATTTTCTAACCCTTAAGGTAACACTGTCCAAATGAGATGAGTTTTCCTTCCTGTGGTGGGATTTTCCCACTTGAAGGCAAATATCCTTTGACTTTCCTGTGTTAAGGGAAGGCAGAAAAAGGCATCTCTTAAGTCTAATGCTGTGAACCAAATTACACTTTCTTTTAATATTGTTAATAAGGTATATAGGTTTGCAACAGCTGCATGTATGTTTTAGCTATTTTATTTACTGCTCTTAAATCCTGAGCCAACCTATGTGTTCCATTTGTCTTTTTGACTGGTAAAATTGGGGTGTTGAAATCTGATTCACACTCTACAAAACCTTAATTTCAAAAAGTTGTCTATTATTGGCTCAATTCCTCTTCTGTCTTCCAGCTTCAGTGCATATTGCTTCCTAACTACTGGGTTTGCTCCTGTCTGTAATTCTATTTCAATGGGAGCTGCTCTTTCTGACTTTCCTGGTGTGTCAGTAGTCCAAACTCCTGGGTATACCTGATCTAAAATTTGATTGACATTTGAATTACCCTGGCTTGGCTCCACATAGCTCATTGCTAAACTCAGAGCTGCTATTAATTGTTCTTCCTTTACCTTAAGTTCAATTTTACCTTGTTTGAATTCTATTACAGCTCCCAGATTTTCTAGTAGGTCTCTGCCCAATACCAGTTTGGATAAATTTGGTAAATACCAAAACTGATGCACTCCCATTTGTTTTCCAATTTTGAACTTTAGGGATTTCAAAAGAAAGCTTTTCTGATTGGCCAGTGGCACCCACAACTTAAACATATTTATCACTTTTAGGTATTAATTCAAAACAGAAAATGTAGCCCTGGTATCAATTAGAAAATCTAATTCTTCTTTTTCTTCCCCTAGTTTAATTTTTACCAGCAGGTCCCCTAGCACTGGCCTGCCGGCCCCCCCTTCACTCAGTCCTCTGTAAGCAACAACAGCCTCTCCTGTGCCTGTATTTCCACCTGTTAATTCAGGGCATTCTTGCTTCCAGTGTCCCTCTTTTCTGCAATATGCACACTGGTTCTACCCAGCCTTGTCTGTCGGGGAGGCAAACCTTACATCTGTTACACAAGGCTCATACATATAACTAACAGTTGCAAAACTGACAAATCTTAATTCTAGGTCTTATCCAAAGTGATGTGCTTATAGTTAACTCTTCAGCACTACCTCTCATATAGCAACTCTTAGCATGATAATACCTTTAACTATGTGCTCCTGGATGTTTCAAGCTAAGCAAGATATATCAGGTACACAATAACAATATTGGGCCAAATCCAAACAAAACCAGACCAGACCAGACCAGAGGGGATATTCCCCCGGGAGAGCGTCCTCTCCCATGTCCCCTGCGAGACGGCGTCCCGCCTCGACTCACGGGTATCCAGAACCAGAACAAACAAACCCAGAAACCAGATACAAATACCTTTTATCAATAGGCAGTGTTCTTGTCCAGCCCCCGCAAGAAGCCACCGAAGAAGGGAGCCCCTTCGGGTAGAAAGACTTACCCGAGGGCGCCCAGGGGTTCCCATCCTCCGGGGGATTCCGCAGCCGGGTGGAGAAGGTGTGGTGCTGCAGGTCGCCAAGTGAATCCGAAAAATTGGTCCGAGAAACTGCTCAGAGATTTTTTCTTTTATCTTTAAGCAGCAAGGTATTTGTTTATTCGATGCTGGGAGCAAGGCAGCTCGCGCTGGACAAACTTGTTCAAAGGCTTCACACAAAATCAGCATTTTTATACAATCTTCAGATGTGATTAAATGCATATTCAAGTGATTACAACATCTATCTACGCATAGTAATAATAGGCGGAGTATAACTGGAGCTCAGCTGGGGTTTGGGGCGGTGCTTGTCTTGGCCCTCAATTTTGGTGGGTCTGGGGGCTTAAACTCATCTTCTTCAGCCTGACCCTTCTTCTCTTCCATTGTTCTTGACCTGCTCACTGAAGCTTGGGAAAAGCCCTGGCTCCCGGCCTATTTCTCCTATTCAAATGTCTACCTGATCCTATTATATTTCTAATTTATTGCTTCTAGTCCTATTACATGTTCTTGTACTATTCTCTGAAGCTTTGGTCCAGTAAGTAGAACAGAACGAACACAGATCGTCTTGGATGTAGGTAGCTTGTTAGCAAGCCCAAATTTCTTACTTAACTCTTTTGGGCCTGGCCTCCTGTTTCAGTGAGATCGGCCATTGCAGCGCAGGCCTGCAAAAAGGGAACAGCAGCTCTTTCCACCAGGAAAAAATGTCTGGATCCTCTGGATTCAGGTGCAGTTGATGGGACAGCCTGGGCACTTCTGGAGCAGCAAGAGCTTTCTGTGGTGGCACCTTTTGTCTGGCAGGAATCTTCAGTAGGATTCAATTTTTGAGGAGGTGGGAGCGGCGATTAAATCACAGGGCTGAGAAAAGGGAACAGCAGCTCTATCCACCAGGAAAAAAAGTCTGGAGGCTTTGGCTTTGAGGTGCAGTTGTTAGGGTAGTCTGGGCACTTCTTGGTCAGGAAGAACTTTCTGTGGTGGCACATTTTGTCTGGCAGGAATCTTCATTTCGATTCAATTTTTCAGGAGGTGGGACAGGCCATTGCAGCGCAGGGCAGAAAAAAGGGAACAGAAGCTTTCCATAAGGAAAAAAAGTCTGGAACCTCTGGCTTTAGGTGTAGTTGGTACAGCCTGGGAACTTCTTGGGCAAAAAAGAGTTTTCCGTGCTGGCACCTTTTGTCTGGCAGGAATCTTCAGTTGGATTCAATTTTCCAGGAGATGGGACAGGCCATTGCAGAGCAGGGCTGTAAAAAGTGAACAGCAGCCATTTCCACCAGGAAAAAAAGTCTGGTAGCTTTGGCTTCAGGTGCAGTTGTTGCAGTCTGGGCACTTCTAGGGCAGCAAGAGTTTCCTGTGGTGGTACCTTTTCTCTAGGAATCTTCATTTCGATTCAATGTTCCAGGAGGTGGGACCAGCTATTGCAGCACAGGGCTGAAAAAAGGGAACAGCAGCTCTTTCCACCAGGAAAAAAAGGCTGGAAGCTTTGGCTTTGAAGTGCAGTTGTTGGGGTAGCCTGGGCATTTCTTGGGCAGCAAGAACTTTCTGTGGTGGCACCTTTTGTCTGGCAGGAATCTTCAGGTGGATTGAATTTTTCAGGAGGTGGGACCGGTCATTGCAGCGCAGGGGAGAAAAAAAGGAACAGCAGCTCTTTTCCTAAGGAAAAAAAGTCTGGAAGCTTTGGCTTTGAAGTGCAGTTGTTGGGGCAGCCTGGGCACTTCTTGGGCAGGAAGCGTTTTCTGTGTTGGCACCTTTTGTCCAGCAGGAATCTTCAGTTGGACTAAATTTTCCAGGAGCTGGGACAGGCCATTGCAGCGCAGGCCTGCAAATAGGGAACAGCAGCTGTTTCCACCAGGAAAAAATGTCTGGAAGCTTTGGCTTCAGGTGTAGTTTTTGGGGCAGCCTGGGCACTTCTTGGGCAGCAAGACCTTCCTGTGGTGGCACCTTTTGTCTGGCAGGAATCTTTATCTGCGGTCTATTTTGGGTGTTACTTTGACCTTTTCAGGAGTGGGCCCAAAAAAAGGGAATTAGCAGCTCTTTCCACCAGGAAAAAAAGTCTGAAAGCTTTGGCTTCAGGTGCAGTTGTTGGGGCAGCTTGGGCACTTCTTGGGCAGGAAGACCTTTCCGTGGTGGCACATTCTGTCTGGCAAGGATCTTCATTTAGATTCAGTTTTTCAGGAGGTGGGACCGTCCATTGCAGCGCAGGACTGAAAAAATGGAACAGCAGCTCTTTCCACCAGGAAAAAAAGTCTGGAAGCTTTGGCTTTGAGGTGCAGTTGTTGGGGTAGCCTGGGCACTTCTTGGGCAGCAAAGAGCTTTCTGTGGTAAGACATTTGTCTGGCAGGAATCTTCAGTTGGATTCAATTTTCCAGGAGGTGGGACAGGCAATTGCAGCGCCGGGCATCAAAAAGGGAACAGCAGCTCTTTCCACCAGGAAAAAAAGTCTGAAAGCTTTGGCTTTAGGTGCAGATGTTGGGGTAGCCTGGGCACTTCTTGGGCAGCAAGAGCTTTCTGTGGTGGCACCTTTTGTCTGGCAGGAATCTTCTTTTGGAGTAAATTGTTCCAGGAGGTAGGACCGGCCATTGCAGCGCAGGGCAGAAAAAAGGGAACAGCAGCTCTTTCCACCAGGAAAAAAAGTCTGGATCCTTTGGCTTTGAGGTGCAGTTGTTGGGGCAGCCTGGGCACTTCTTGGGCAGTAAAGAGCTTCCTGTGGTGGCAACTTTTGTCTGGCAGGAATCTTTATGTGGAGTCTATTTTGGATTTTACTTTGACCTATTCAGGAGTGGGCTAAAAAAAAGGGAATTAGCAGCCCTTTCCCTCAGGTGAAATAGTCTGGAAGGTTTGACTTTGAGGTTCAGTTGTTGGGGCAGCCTGGGCACCTCTTGGGCAGGAAGAGTTTTCTGTGGTGGCACCTTTTGTCTGGTAGGAATCTTTCTTTGGATTCAATCTCCCAGAAGGTGGGACCGGCCATTGCAGCGCAGGGCAAAAAAAAAAGAACAGCAGCTCTTTTCCTAAGGAAAAAAAGTCTGGAAGCTTTGGTATTGATGTGCAGTTGTTGGGGCAGCCTGAGCACTTCTGGGGCAGGAAGAGTTTTCTGTGTTGGCACCTTTTGTCCGGCAGGAATCTTCAGTTGGAGTAAATTTTTCAGGAGGTGGGACAGGCCATTGCAGCACAGGGCAGAAAAAAGGGAACAGCAGCTCTTTCCACCAGGAAAAAAAAGGCTGGAAGCTTTGGCTTTGAGGTGCAGTTGTTGGGGCAGCCTGGGCACTTCTTGGGCAGCAAAGAGCTTTCTGTGGTAAGACATTGTCTGTCAGGAATCTTTATCTGGAGTCTATTTTGGGTGTTACTTTGACCTATTCATGAGTGGGCTAAAAAAAAAGGAATTAGCAGCCCTTTCCCTCAGGAAAAATAGTCTGGAAGGTTTGACTTTGAGGTTCAGTTGTTGGGGCAGCCTGGGCACTTCTTGGGCAGCAAGATCTTTCTGTGGTGGCACCTTTTTTTTGGAAGGAATCTTCATTTGGACTGAAGTTTTCAGGAGTTGGGACCGGCCATTGCAGCGCAGGGCAGAAAAAAGGGAACAGCAGCTCTTTCCACCAGGAAAAAAAGTCTGGATCGTTTGGCTTTGATGTGCAGTTGTTGGGGCAGCCTGGGCATTTCTTGGGCAGTAAAGAGCTTCCTGTGGTGGCACCTTTTGTCTGGCAGGAATCTTTATCTGGAGTCTATTTTGGATGTTACTTTGACCTATTCAGGAGTGGGCTAAAAAAATGGGAATTAGCAGCCCATTCCCTCAGGTGAAATAGTCTGGAAGGTTTGACTTTGAGGTTCAGTTGTTGGGGCAGCCTGGGCACCTCTTGGGCAGGAAGAGTTTTCTGTGGTGGCAACTTTTGTCTGGTAGGAATCTTTCTTTGGATTCAATCTTCCAGAAGGTGGGACAGGCCATTGCAGTACAGGGCTCAAAAAAGATAACAGCAGTTTTTTCCACCAGGAAAAAAAGTCTGGAAGCTTTGGCTTCAGGTGTAGTTGTTGGGGCAGCCTGGGCACTTCTTGGGCAGCAAGAACTTTCTGTGGTTGCACCTTTTGTCTGGCAGGAATCTTCAGTTGGATTCAGTTTTTGAGGAGGTGGGACCGGCCATTGCAGCGCACAGCAGAAAAAAGGGAATAACAGCTCTTTTCCTAAGGAAAAAATGTCTGGAAGCTTAGGCTTCAGGTGTAGTTGGTGAGGCAGCCTGTGCACTTCTTGGGCAGCAAGAGCTTCCTGTGGTGGCACCTTTTGTCTGGCAGGAATCTTTATCTGGAGTCTATTTTGGGTGTTACTTTGACCTATTCAGGAGTGGGCCAAAAAAAAAAGGGAATTAGCAGCTCTTTCCACCAGGAAAAAAAGTCTGGAAGGTTTGACTTTGAGGTTCATTTGGAGGGGCAGCATGGGCACTTCTTGGGCAGCAAGACTTTGTGTGGTGGCACCTTTTGTCTGTCAGGAATCTTCATTTGGATTGAAGTTTTCAGGAGGTGGGACCGGCCATTGCAGCGCAGGGCAGAAAAAAGGGAACAGCAGCTCTTTCCACCAGGAAAAAAAGGCTGGAAGCTTTGGCTTTGAGGTGCAGTTTTTGCGCAGCCTGGGCACTTCTTGGGCAGGAAAACCTTTCTGTGGTGGCACATTTTCTCTGGCAAGGATCTCCATTTAGATTCAGTTATTCAGGACGTGGGACCGGCCATTGCAGCACAGGGCAGAAAAAAGGGAACAGCAGCTCCTTCAATCAGGAAAAAAACTCTGGAAGCTTTGGTTTTGAGGTGCAGTTGTTGGGGCAGCCTAAGCACTTCTTGGGCAGCAAGAGCTGCCGGTGGTGGCAACGTTTGTCTGGCAGGAATCTTCAGTTGGATTCAATTTTCCAGAAGGTGGGACAGGCCATTGCAGTACAGGGCTGAAAAAAGGGAACAGCAGCTCTTTCCACCAGGAAAAAAAGTCTGGCAGTTTTGGCTTCAGGTGTAGTTGGTGGGGCAGCCTGGGCACTTCTTGGGCAGCAAGAACTTTCTGTGGTGGCACCTTTTGTCTGGTAGGAATCTTCAGTTGGATTCAATTTTTGAGGAGGTGGGACTGGCCATTGCAGCGCACGGCAGAAAAAAGGGAACAGCAGCTCTTTTCCTAAGGAAAAAATGTCTGGAAGCTTTGGCTTCAGGTGTAGTTGGTGGGGCAGCCTAGGCACTTCTTGGGCAGCAAGAATTTTCTGTGGTGGCACCTTTTGTCTGGCAGGAATCTTTATTTGGATTCAATTTTCCAGAAAGTGGGACAGGCCATTGCAGCACAGGGCTGAAAAAAGGGAACAGCAGCTCTTTCCACCAGGAAAAAAAGGCTGGAAGCTTTGGCTTTGAAGTGCAGTTGTTGGGGTAGCCTGGGCACTTCTTGGGCAGCAAGAGCTTTCTGTGGTGGCACCTTTTGTCCGGCAGGAATCTTCAGTAGGATTCAATTTTCCAGGAGGTGGGACTGGCCATTGCAGAGCAGGGCTGAATAAAAAGGGAACAGCAGCTCTTTCCACCAGGAAAAAAAGTCTGGATCCTTTGGCCTTGAGTTGCAGTTGTTGGGGCAGCCTGGGCACTTCTTGGGCAGCAAGATCTTTCTGTGGTGGCACCTTTGGTCCGGCAGGAATCTTCAGTTGGATTCAATTTTCCAGGAGGTGGGACCGGCCATTGCAGCGCAGGGCTGAAAAAAAGGGAACAGCAGCTTTCCCTAAGGAAAAAAAGTCTGGAAGCTTTGGCTTCAGGTGTAGATGTTGGGGCAGCCTGGGCACTTCTTGGGCAGCAAGAGCTTCCTGTGCTGGCACCTTTTGTCTGGCAGGAATCTTCAGTTGGATTCAATTTTTCAGGAGGTTAGTGCGGCCATTGCAGCGCAGGGCATGCAAAAGGTAACAGCAGCTCTTTCCACCAGGAAAAAGAGTCTGGAAGCTTTGGCTTTGAGGTGCAGTTGTTGGGGCAGCCTGGGCACTTCTTGGGCAGCAAGAGCTTCCTGTGGTGGCACCTTTTGTCTGGCAGGAATCTTTATCTGGAGTCTATTTTGGGTTTTACTTTGACCTATTCAGGAGTGGGCCAAAAAAAAGGGAATTAGCAGCCCTTTCCCTCAGGAAAAATAGTCTGGAAGGTTTGACTTTGAGTTCATTTGGTGGGGCAGCCTGGGCACTTCTTGGGCAGCAAGAACTTGCTGTGGTGGCACCTTTTGTCCGGCAGGAATCTTCATCTGGAGTCTATTTAAGGAGTTACTTTGGCCTATACAGGAAAGGGCTAAAAAAAAGGGAATTAGCAGCTCTTTCCACCAGGAAAAAAAGTCTGGAAGCTTTGGCTTTGAATTGCAGTTGTTGGGGCAGCCTGGGCACTTCTTGGGCAGGGAGAGTTTTCTGTGCTGGCACCTTTTATTAGGCAGGAATCTTCATTTGGATTGAAGTTTTAAGGAGGTGGGACCGGCCATTGCAGTGCTAGCCTGAAAAAAGGGAATACCAGCTCTTTCCATCAGGAAAAAATGTCTGGAAGCTTTGGCTTCAGGTGTAGTTGGTGGGGCAGCCTAGGCACTTCTTGGGTAGGAAGGGTTTCTGTGGTAGTACCTTTTGTCTGGCAGGAATCTTTATTTGGATTCAATTTTCCAGAAGGTGGGACTGGCCATTGTAGCGCAGGGCAGAAAAAAGGGAACAGCAGCTCTTTCCACCAGGAAAAAAAGGCTGGAAGTTTTGGCTTTGAGGTGCAGTGTGTGGGGTAGCCTGAGCACTTCTGGGGCAGGAAGAACTTTCTGTGGTGGCACCTTTTGTCCGGCAGGAATCTTCATTTGGATTCAATTTTTCAGGAGATGGGAGTGGCCACTGCAGCGCAGGGGTGAAAAAACCAAATAGCAGCTCTTTCTACCAGGAAAAAAAGGCTGGAAGCTTTGGCTTCAGGTGTAGTTGGTGGGGGAGCCTGGGCACTTCTTGGGCAGGAAGCGTTTTCTGTGTTGGCACCTTTTGTCTGGCAGGAATCTTCAGCTGGAGAAAATTTTTCAGGAGGTGGGACAGGCCATTGTAGCACAGGGCTGAAAAAAGGGAACAGCAGCTTTTTCCACCAGGAAAAAAAGTCTGGAAGCTTTGGTTTTGAGGTGCAGTTGTTTGGGCAGCTTGGGCACTTCTTGGGCAGGAATACCTTTCTGTGGTAAGACATTTGTCTGGCAGGAATCTTCAGTTGGATTCAATTTTTCAGGAGGTGGGACAAGTCATTGCAGCACAGGGCTGAAAAAACGGAACAGCAGCTCTTTCCACCAGGAAAAAGAGTCTGGAAGCTTTGGCTTTGAGGTGCAGTTGGTGGGGCAGCCTGGGCACTTCTTGGGCAGGAAGAGCTTCCTGTAGTGGCAACTTTTGTCTGTCAGGAACCTCTATCTGGAGTCTATTTTGGGTGTTATTTTTAACTCTTCAGGAGAGGGCTAAAAAAAAGGGAATTTGCAGCCCTTTCCCTCAGGAAAAATAGTCTGGAAGGTTTGACTTTGAGGTTCAGTTGTTGGGGCAGCCTGGGCACTTCTTGGGAGGAAGAACATTCTGTGGTGGCACCTTTTGTTTGGAAGGAATCTTCATTTGGACTGAAGTTTTCAGGAGGTGGGACCGGCCATTGCAGCGCAGGCCTGAAAAAAGGGAATACCAGCTCTTTCCATTAGGAAAAAATGTCTGGAAGCTTTGGCTTTGAGGTGTTGTTGTTGGGGCAGCCTGGGCACTTCTTGGGCAGGAAGAGCTTTCTGTGGTGGCACCTTTTGTCTGGCAGGAATCTTCAGCTGGATTCAATTTTTCAGGAGGTGGGACTGTCCATTGCAGCGCAGGGCTGAAGAAAGGGTACAGCAGCTCTTTCCCTAAGGAAAAAAATCTGTAAGCTTTGGCTTCAGGTGCAGTTGTTGGGGCAGCCTGGGAACTTCTTGGGCAGCAAGACCTTTCTGTGGTGGCACCTTTTGTCTGGCAGGAATCTTCATTTCAATTCAATATTTAAAAGGTGGGACCGGCCATTTCAGAGCAGGGCTAAATAAAGGGAACTGCAGCTCTTTCCACCAGGAAAAAAAATCTGGAACCTTTAATTCCGGTGTAGTTGTTGGGGCAGTGTGGGCACTTCTTGGGCAGGAAGTGTTTTCTTTGGTGGCTCCTTTTGTCTGGCAGGAATCTTCAGCTGGATTCAATTTTCCAGGAGGTGAGACAGGCTGTTGTAGCGTAGGGCTGAAAAAAGGCAACAGCAGCTCTTTCCACCAGGAAAAAAAGTCTGGAAGCTTTGGCTTTGAGGTGCAGATGTTGGCGCAGCCTAGGCACTTCTTAGGCAGTAAGATTTTTCTGTGGTTGCACCTTTTGTCTGGCAGCAATCTTCAGCTGGATTCAATTTTTCAAAAGGTGGGACCGTCCATTGCAGCGCAGGGCTGAAAAAAGGGAATCAGCAGCCCTTTCCCCCAGGAAAGAAAGTCTGGATCCTTTGGCTTCAGGTGCAGTCGTTGTGGCAGCCTGGGCACTTCTCGGGCAGCAAGAGCTTCCTGTGGTGGCACCTTTTGTCTCGGAGGTGTTTGTTCCCTGTTATCAAGTCCCTTATGGCGTCAATCACAGAGCACTGGGACTGCTCACAGGGCATGACGAAGGAATACAGCAGCAGTGCGGAAAGAGGAGGTAGAAAAATACATTCCTGTATCTAATATACTTCCTCAATTAGAGAAATTGCTAATCTTGTCACATGATTTGTACTGGACCCTTCAAAGGATGTACTTTTGCCCAGACCCTTTGCTCCAGTTGTGCCAGCTACACTAAAGGAAACCAGAGAGAATCTCAGCGAAGTCAAAAATCAGCTCTTATGGCACTTGGCACTCTATGGGGTTTAGCACTGGAGCTCAATCTCTCTGGGATGGCTGGTCCAGAACAGTTCATTTAATGAATGGTGCTGTTGCTGAACTTCCCTGGGCATGTTGCAATTGGCTACTGAGGCTGAAAGGTTTCCTGTAAGGATTTTTATCTTTTGAAACTACAGGCTGAATTTGAGGGATAAACTCCAGTGTTCTGAAACTGGAAAGTTGATCAAACAGAAAAGACTATTTCTTCTACAACAGATTTGAAATAGTCCACTTGTAAAAATCACAAAGCTTGAAGCCTACTCAGCAGAGCTGATTCCTCATCTGCACTGATCATCAGCAACTGGACTCTCTCCTACTTCAGGGTCTCATCTGTGTACACTGGATTAAGGCCTCCTAACTTCCTAAGAAAAGTAGTGTTATAAGCTCACAGTTCTGGCAAGGTTTCCTTAGCAGATGGGTTGAAAAGCAAAACTTTGGTGCCGTGACCAATGAATGCAGAGCGGTGCTAGAGAGCCCAAGGTTATTTGTGGTGCTAGCTTTGCTACACTCTCTAATAACTTCTGTCCAGATCAGTGCTGGCAACCAGAATTCCAGGTTAACGCTTGTTTCATTTTTCAGGCTTTGCATTTCAAGGATGGGGAGTTCTTATTGGAAACTCTGCCATGGCTGTCAGTAACAGCCTCGGAAAACAGTTTTTCCTATTTCTGAGGGAGAAGTTTCCAACCCAGCTTTGGAGTATGCAAATAGTTGAATGACTTGTTGTACAATTGGAAATAAAAATCAATACATTTGCTCTGATTAATGTCTTAACTTATATTTGGCTAAAGAGTTCTTTTCTTGATACCTTCTTTAAAAAATAGGACCCACAAGCAGAAAGGTGATCTCCTAAAGTGTTGCAACCTTTTAAGTCCACTTGTTGCCACACAACAATAGCATGCCAATATCACATCCAAAGATACAGAATCACACAGAGATACACACAAATATATACCTATACATATCTATCTATGTATATCTATCTACCTATACATATCTCTACATATCTATACAAATACACACAAGAAAGCTTGGGGTTCCTGATGAGAGTTCTACATGGGTAATGAACAGAGGACTGTTTTGATGTGTCATACAACTGTGGGGACCATGAATGTAAGCCCTGAGCTTTGATTTATTGTCCTGGTTTGTAACTGCCTGCCTTCCCTTTGGGGGGAACACAGGCCTCTATTTTGCACGGTCTGTTTTGTTTTACTTGGCAGTGTAGACTAGGGGCAGAAGAGTTTTTGGAGCCAAACAGCTCGATGCAGATTCAGTTCCTTTAGTGGTGCCTAAAACTCAGGAGCTGGACTCCACGGTGCCGGTGGGACCCTCCCAACTCAGCACGTTCCATGATTCCATCAAGTCCAACTGTCAGCCCAGCACTGCCCCAGCAACCCCCAAACCACTAAAGCGTGTCAGCCATGGCCAGATGCAGGCGCCTCTGAAACACCTGCCGGGGTGCTGGCTCCGCCTAGGCAACCCATTGCAGTGCCCGAGCCCCCCCTGAAAAACACAGGGAGAAACCTTTCTCCAGGAGCTGACCTGAAGCTCCCCTGCCTCAGCCTCGGGCCACGTCCCCCGCTCCTCCCAGCGCAGGCTCCTTTCCAGCAGCCCCCTCGGCAGAAGGCGGCTCAGGGCTCCCCTCTGCCCCCCCGGCCGGCTCCGCTCCGGCCCCGCTCCCGCCACGGCCCCGCTCGGCTCTGCACGGGGAAGGAACGCGCCCAGCCCCGGACAGACACCCCCGGGGGCCGCGTACCGGGGGTCCCTGCCCGGGGGTCACTAGCCAGGGGTTGTTCACCGCGGGTCGCTCACCGGGGGTCCCTCGCCAGGGGTTGTTCACCGCGGGTAGCTCACCGGGGGTCCCTCCGCAGGGGTCACTTACCGGGGCTTCTTCCCCGCGAGTCGCTCACCGGCTGTCACTTACTGGGGGTCGCTCACCAGCGGCCACTCGCCGGGGGCCGCGCACGGGGGTCCCTCCCCCGGGGCCGCGCACCGGGGGCCGCTCGCTGGGGGTCCCTCCCCCGGGGGCCGCTGCCCGGGGGCCGCTCCCACCCAAACCCTACCAATTGCCCCTCTCGGCCCCGCCCCCGCCCCGCCCAATCCCCGCCTCGCCCCGCCCACTCCGCCGCCTCCCATTGGCTCCGCACGTTCAGCCCTGGAGCGAGGAGCGCGCGGGGAGCGTTGCCTGGAAACCGCCGAGGGAATCCCGGGAATCCTCGGGGCGCCGGCGCTGCCCCCCCACTCCTGGAGCGAGCGGCCGTGCCCGCCCGGGAGCGGGCACTCAGCGCCTGGCTGCGGCCGCCGCAACGGGCAGGGAAGCAGGCGCGCGGAAGGCGGGCTTCGGGCCCCGGGCAGCGAGGAGCCCTAAAAAGAACAAAAGTGTTGAAAGAGAGGGAACTCATCGCACCATCACAGAACATGCTGAGGTGGAAGGGACCCACGAGGAGCGTCGAGTCCAAGCCTTTGTCCGGCACAGCACCGACCCCAAGAGTCACTCCGTGTGCCTGAACTCTGCCAGCCTTGGTGCTGTGACCACTGCCCTGGGGAGCCTGGTCCAGTGCCAACCACCCTCGGAGGGAAGAACCTTTCCCAAATATCCACCCTAAACCCACGTGAAAAAAACCTATTTGCAACAACAACAAAAAAGTTTCTATTTTCTTCCTTCCCCTTCTCCTTATTTAGTGTTTACACAACAGTACTGCAGTGCCCTACTGGCTCAAAACTGAAATACTTGAAGTCCTTGCCGTATAGGCTGGATTTTGTCCCTTAGGCAGAGGCTAATCTGCCTGCAGTCCACCAGGACTGCCAGAGCTTGGGGAAGGGATGGAGGTTATTGCAGGAAGGAACAGAGATGCGGAGATATTCCCTGATATTCTACTCTAGAGGCGGCTCAAGAGACAGCCCTGGAGTTGGAAGCACTTGCCTTTGTCACTGGACGATCTTGTCCAGCACCACCGGTCAGATGTGTGGGGTTTATGTCCCACAGCAAATTAAAAACACCACAGCCATTATGTAAATGTGTATTTGTTTGAGTATTCACCCTGATGGTGTTCAGGCAGTTATGCTGAGTTACTTTGTGGATTTTTGGAACAGAAATAACATCTTTTAATGGTGTCTGTGACCGGCTGAGGTGCAGGATGTGGCCTCTCTATTTTTAGCATCTGCTGGTACGCCCATCTGTAGTGAGAAAACATCCTGTGAGTGTTAATTTAGGTGATGCAACCTTTTAAGTCTGGAGAACTACTTCCTTCTTCAAAGCTTGCTAATTCTCATGAAAGAAATAAAGAGAATTTCATGACAGTGACCTATTTTTCACTTTGAATATCCCAACTATTGATGAGCATTTACATTAAAATATTTGAAGTTTAATAAATTTTGCAAAATGTCCTGGATGTTGAGGGATGTAGTGATGAACTCAGAATTAAAAAGTGGAGATTGTCTTCTTTTTCTTTGAAGCTCACAGGCCCATGAAAAAAAAAGCTTTCTAGAGAAACTTAAATTTTTTTATCTAATTTGTACACATTTCTACAATTAGGACAGCTGTAGGTTCACCCCTGGCAAAATCTCTCTGCTGGTAACCCAGCCACATGCTGATTAATCCTTATTTCATGTTCAAGTGACCATGATATTTTGGTCAGCTGGCGACAGAGCGGTCCAGGTGGTAAAGGAACAAGGACTGAACAGTATGAGCAGCATTTGCCTTTTTCTGTCCTCCATCCCCCTTTTCTACATATTATACTTTGCCACTTTCTCTGCTCAGCACACAGGAATTTGCTGGATGCATCCATGAATGCAGAACCCACTGGAATCACAACATTTGTTCCAAATGATCCAGCTAGTGCCAGGGAAGCAGAAGTTATGACTGTGTAACAACCACACTGTGAGGAGGAACAAGACTGAAAACCACTTTCTGTAAAGGGAAGGATTTGAACTGGTGTTGGAGATGTGCAAGGCTCTGTTCTTCTCCCTCCTTAAGTTGTTGACAGGACACAGTCCCCTCTCTTACCTGTCATTGAAAGGTCCTTCTAGTTACACTTATGGCAGTGTAACTTTGTACCAACATCAGCCGTGCACTGTAAGGCTGCTGAGGTTTCCAAAATCCACCTTTTTTATTTCTGCTAGTTCTGCTTCGTATCCTTCAAGCCAGTACACAAGAACAAAGCTTCAGCAAAGCCTACCTAACATCTTCTTTTGTTTCTGACATCATTAGCCAACGTAAACCAAACCATTAACAGGCATCTAAAAATATTTCTGGAAGTTTTCACGTGCTCGCTGAGGATTCCAAAGTTTTCTTTGAGGGAGACTCAGGGAGACTCTAGAAGAAGATTTTTGGTCCAGGAAAAAAAAATAAATAACGCAGCTGAAGCCCAGGCACCGTTGTATGAAGCAGATTGATTAACCTTAGTGCTGCTGCGTTCCCACTGGAATACACACTGGAATGACACTGGAGTGCCGCCGGATTTCCTACTGGCCGCCCGGAAGCGGCTCCTCCCGTGACTCCCAGCGCGGCAGGACCGCCTCCCGCTTCCAGCCGGCACATCCTGCCTGGCCTCGCCTCCCCTCGCCCGCCCCGATCCATCCCGGCCCGCCCCGATCCCACGCGATCCTCCCTCCTGCCCGGGTGAGTGCGGGGCCGCGGGACGGGAAGGGGCTGGATGGAGGCGGCGGGAGCCGGGAGGGGGGAGCGGGGACACCGCGTGTCCTCGGAGCCGCTGTGCCCGGCGGTATTCCCGCTGTGCCCGGCGGTATTCCCGCTGTGCCCGGCGGTATTCCCGCCGCTTCCCAGGGAGCTGCCGTGGTGTGGGAGGGAACAGCCCCGGCGGGGAGCAGCTGCTCCCGTGTGGGGTTCTGCGCTGGGGTTTGTCCTCCAGCCCGGCACGGAAGGAATTGGGGGTGCTGGTGGATGGAAAGTTGGGGCTAGGCTGGCGCTGAGCTCCCAGCCCAGAAATCCGGGCGTATCCTGCATCCCATTCAGCGGGCCGTGGGTGAGGGAGGGGGTTCTGCCCCTCTGCCGCGCTCTGGTGATTCTCCACCTGGAGCGCTGCATCCAGCTCTGGAGCTCCCAGCGTGAGAAGGGCACAAACCTGTTGGATCAAGTCCAGGGAAGGCCAGGAAGATGATGAGAGGGATGGAGCAGCTGCGGAGACAGGCTGGGAGAGTTGGGATGGCTCAATCTGGAGAAGTCTCTGTGGAGACCTCCTTGCAGCCTGTCAGGACTTAAGTGGTGCAAGAAAGATGGAGAGGGACTTTTTATGAGGGCCTGTAGCTGCAGGACAAGGGGCAATGGGTTTAAGCTGAACGGTTTAGGTTTAGACTAAATGTAAGGGAGAATTTTTTTCTGCTGGAGGGTGGTGAGGCATTGGCTCAGGTTGCCCCGAGAAGCTGTGGATGCCCCATCCCTGGCAGTGCTCAAGGCCTGGTTGGATCCTGTTGGATGGGGTTTTGAGCAACTAGATCTTGTGGAAGGTATCCCTGCCCATGGCAGGGGGCTTGGAACAGCTGTAATAACCAGCAGAACGCTACAGAACAGCCCGTGTTGTAAATGAAGCTGCGTTCTATGAATAGTAAATATCTGAATGTAACTTCTTTAAATCAGTGTGAATGAGCTGAGAGGTTGGTACAATGGATTTAGGTCTGGAATTCAAAACTATTAATCCAGGCTTGGTTGCATTTGTGTTGCTGTCATTTGGGGATGTCAGCTTTAGATCTTGGTGCCTTCAGCAGCATCTTCAGATCTTGCTGTCAGTCAGGGACTGATTTTCAGTCTTTAATTTTGTACGCATTCCCTTGCCTCATGCTGCAGTTGGGAATGTTCATTCTCTCAGGAAGGAGGTGATGTGAATTCCCTCCTGCAGGGCTGAGGTGACCCTCGGTTACTGTTGAGGGACAGGCTGTGCAGGAGCTGCTGATGAAACACTGCCCAGGAGTTAGTGGGCCAGCAAGGGTGTCCTGCTGCACAGAAGAACTTAGTGCTGCCTGTAAATACCAGAACTGGAGTTTAAGTTTCAAAATACGGGATCTGTGTAAATAAAAGTATCTCAACAAATTGATAGCATTTCCTATCAAATGGGTGTAGGGAGTAGAGCTGTCATTTTTACTTAGAAATTATGGCATCAGCACGTTCAAACTTCTCAGGTGTTGGCTTTCCAGACTTGCACAGTTACCTACCGTTACTTGATTTTCCCCTTAACTTTCCTGAGAATTTGGCAGCCAAACCATTTGTAGATCAACTTCTTTATTTTTGCATAATGGTACACAATCATACTATCTGCCTGGGAAAAACCAAGTAAATGACTTCCAGCTTTAAAATGAAATGTCTGTGCTTGTATGAAAGAATTCTTTTTGTTCTACATAAACAAAGTTTGACAGCTCGACAGGACTGAAAGCAGAATCTTGGCCTTTTAGTTCTTAAACTGGTCAATTTTACAAGTTTTAAACTTGTAACTGTAGTAATTCCAGAGCATCAACAGGAAGGCCTAACAATGTTCCCTGTCTTCTGTAAACTGTTAATGCTTTGGAGCAAATAGTGAGGCTCTGAAACCAGAGCTGTTCCCGGGATACTCTGATATCCCACTGGGTAGGGTAAGAGTTGTTGCTCTGGGCCCGTGAGCTCTTGAGGTTGTGTTGCTGGTTGATTGTTTTGGTCCTCTCTCCTCTTGAACAGGAACCATGCCCAAGAAAGGAGGGAAGCATGCTGAAATGGGAAAAGAAACACAGGCACAGTGTAAACGAGCAAAGCTGGAAGCAGCTTGTTCTCCCCCAGTCCTGAGTTTTGAGAACCCAGACAGCCTCTTTGGGAGCTTGATCTCCCCCATCAAAGAAGAGGTGTTTTTCAAGGAGTACTGGGAGCAAAAGCCACTGCTCGTCCAGAGCAATGATCCCCTGGTGGCTGCTTACTGCCTGTCCCTGTTCCAGCTGTCAGACTTGAAGGAGCTGTGCAGCCAGGGCCTGTACTATGGGCGAGATGTGAATATCTGCAGTGTGTGAATGGAAAGAAGGTTTTAAATAAAGAAGGCAAAGTGAATTACATGCAGCTGAAGAAGGATTTTGACCAGAAAAAGGCAAGAATACAGTTTCATCAGCCTCAGAGACTTAAGGTGGGATTGTTTCACTGGATATAATTGATGCTGGCTTAATAATGTGGTGTGTTTTGCTTGAGTTGCACTAGACATGGCTTCATCTCTGTCCCCAGGGCAAGTGGTTGACATTGATGACCTGCTGAAATCTTTACATGAGCTGTATTAAAACACAGTTTATACTTTTGCACTGTCCATCATGTTTCACTGCTCTGCAGTAAGAACAAAATCTGATTCATGCTATAATATGTATAATAATATATTCTTTTTAAAATTTTGCTCTGTCACATAAAAGTTTGGAAAAAAAAACAACAAATGCACAAAATTGATGATTAGGCATCTGTGCTTAAATTATCCCTTCTGCTCCACTGTTTCCTTGTGCAAACTTTGTGGCTTTTGAGCCACTTCCCTTTAATGGAGGGTAAGGTGTGAAACCATGTGAAATATTTCCAGTGTTCTTGCCAGTGAATTGCACCATGGAAAGGTACCAGCCCATTTTAGCTGAGTGTTCTCAGTCCTTGAGTTTGAGAACGAGACAGTGGTGCTGCACAGTTGTGTAAAGGACTTGGATTCTTGGAGGTGCTTTGATTCAGGTAGTCTTGAAGGTGTCAACACAATTGAATTGTGAGGTGGACCCAAATAAGATCCCAAATACAAGCTGAGTCCCAGGTATAGTGTTCCTGGCTGATGTCAGCTTTAATGGCCAAGCTGCACTTGTGTGGATCTGGTACTTGGCACGTTCTGCTGTTTCCCTTCGGTGCCTTGTCTGTCACATGTGGGGTGTGGATGAGTCAAGTTTGGTTTTGAATATTCCCAAATGATTGGAGTAACTGGTGAAAGGTCTCTAACCTTTGTATGTTCTCTCTGGTGAGAGAATGCAGGTCCTGCATGTGCTTCTTGTCTTATGGTGTTTTGCTGTTTGTGGGATTATTTTCCTCTGTTCAGCCTTGTCTGTCTGGTTGTGCAGCCTAAAGATGGCACAGGGAAGAGAACAAACCCAGGTTGGGGCACCAGACTTTTTGGCTTAGCAATGACTCTCATGGCAGATCCCCTTTGCATCTCCAGTGCTCTCCTTCAGGAGAAACACTGCTACAGAGCACCTTCCTTCCCAGCCTCTGTGTCCCTGATGTGATCATTCTTCCCAAGCCATGGGGAGGATGTGGGCTGGGCTTGGCTGAGCTCTTCAGCAAGTAACAGCATCTTTTTTTTTTACAGGAGGAGCTGTGGAAGATTCAGGAGAAGCTGGAGTGCTACTTTGGGTCTCTGGTGGGGTCCAATGTTTACATCCCTCCCCAGGGATCCCAGGGCCTTCCTCCTCACTATGATGATGTTGAGGTAGGACAGCACAACCTTGCCTGTGAAACTGTGCATGGGCTTTTGCTGATGGCAGTGTTTGCTGTTGTGTGTGTGCTTCTAACCCTCCCCGCCACTAAACATTATAGGAAAAAAATTCTTTTTTTAATTTGTGTTTCCTTGTAGTCGTTTTTCTTACATATTTTTGCTGAAATATTAGTAATAGTAATATCTAATCATAATATCATGTAAACTGGGTTTTCCAGACCTGGTATTTCCCTTAGATAAAAAGAGAAGTTTGTTTTCACAGCTGCAGAAGCTTTCTAGCACCTGTTTTTTCATTTTCACTTCATTCAGGCCCCAAGAATTTACAAGTCCTTTTTCCTTTACTAAGCACTTGCTCTTTCTTCAGCTGGACTGTAGCAGCAGACTGGTTGTGCTTGTTGGTCCTGCTGTTTTTAAGAAGTTACTGATATGATGAATTCCTGTGGTCCAAATGCATTTTAAATCAGCTTCTAAAAGAAACATACAAATATACACTGCGTTATAAAGAAAAAATTGGACTATCCCACTTAAACCAAATCAAAAAATCCAATCCTTATAGGTATTCTTTGCTTTTTAATATTTTCATTTCCATTCAATACACCTGGAGTTTCATTTTCCTTATGCTTGTTATTCAGCAGCCTCACATCCAGCATTTCTAACTCATGCCATCTACCCCCATTGGGCACCCTATAGAGGTTTCTGATGCTCTGTTGTGGATAAGCCTCTTTCACCTGAAATTTTGGCTATTTGTGTGGCAGATGTTCCTTTTGGGTTAGTTCTCTAGCACTTACTTAAGTGACTGGAGAGAAACAGGGATTTCCAAATGCCTGCCTTAGGATAAAACAGATCCCACTTCACAACTCCTCTGTCTGTTGTCTCTAAATAGAGACCAAAAAAATTAGTTCAAATTTAAATTTCTCTGAATTGCAGCTATCTAAAAATTAATGGGAAAGGAATTACTTCCTTATGGATTTGGATTTATGGTCTTTTGCAGGTGTTTATCCTTCAGCTGGAAGGCGAGAAACACTGGCGGCTCTATAAACCAAGGGTGCCTTTAGCTCGGGAATATAATGTGGAATCAGAAGATAGGATTGGGAATCCCACACATGAGTTCATATTAAAGGTATGAGAATTTCATTGCCTTAGGTGGTCTGGGCTGTGATTGCCAGAAAAGTTAAAAGTGGTCCATTTCTTGAAGGCAGTGATTGTGGCTGTGAAACTGAGGGGAGGGTTTGCACACTGCGAGCACGAGAAATTTGGGTGATAGTTGTCTGTATCCTTTTTTAAAGGTATCCTTTGCTTCTAGTATTTAAATAATGGGCCAAAACCCCCAGTTATTTCTGTAAATTGACTAGTACTCTCCAGGTTGGGCACCCTGACTCCTAGGTCATGTTTGTGGAGTTGTGTGCAGAAAAAACACTGGGTTTGTGTATGGTTATAAAACATTTTTATGCTTTTACATGCTGCCTGTAATCCCTCAGGCTAATCCTTCTGTGCACTGAGACTTACTGCTGCACTGAACATTGTCACTGTTCTGGTGAATGAGATTTAAATCTGATAAAGAAAAGCATGAACCAAACCCCACATAAACTTGCTGTATTAATTGCTCTTCCTTTTTCCAAACGTGAAATTCAAGTGTTTGGTTGGTGGTTGATTTTTGGAATAAAAGGAACATTTCATGAAGATTACTGAGTGTCAGCAGGGAATCTGGTGCTTGTCCTGTTCTGTTTTACCTGCTTTTGAAGTGTTACTTGTCCAGCTGGTGGTGCTGCTCCATGTTGGAATCCTCAGGAGTTTCTCTGCCTTTTGGCCTGTTATGGAGCCTCTCTCTGCTCTTCTCAGTGTGCAGAGCTGCATTTGGGTGTAGGTGTTTGAGGAATAGTGTGACATGTTGGATGGTGTAGGTGTTTTAGGAATAGTGTGACCCATTGGATGGGATGCTGACATCATGAGCTGTGTTGTTTGACAGAGGGGAATATTCAATCGTCATCGTGTACTGGGTGATGCAAAGTCTAGTAAATTACAGTTCCCTTTTTCATTTCTGGAATATTTTGGACCAGACTTCAGTGCCTTTCATTTTTATGGAATAATGATGGGCTTAAAAGTTATCCAAGTTTTTAATTTATTTTCCTTCTGTTTGCTGTTGTTCACTTCCTGTGACCCATTTCTTCTGGGTGGCTGGTGTCAAAGTTTGGTTGTCTCTTTGTGGCTACCTCTGAGGGGGATGCTGTTGTTTGACTCTATTTCCTCCCTAAACATCTTTCTAGAATATTTCCTTTCTCCATCTTTCAAATGAAGAGAATTCAGAATACTCTTGGTTGGTGTAGTCCCCACTATGGTAAGGAAGGCAGTTTTCTTTGACTGTGCTGTCCAACTCTATAGGTGTTTACAGGACAAGCCATAAATAAACTTTTATTTCCTTCTTGGAGGCAATTTTATGTGCTTTGCACCTTTCTTGTCTTGACTTTCCTTATCTAGTTTTTTTTCAGTGTGGAGTTTTAATTTACATAGGTGAGAAGAAAGATAGGGAGGAGGAGGAGGAAGGTCGTACCTGTTTTTTAAGTGCTTTAACTGAAAATCTCAGACAACAGTATTGTAACAGATTACCATTTTTATAGAATATTTGGCTTTTCTCGTGGAATACTAGCCTTTTCTTTTGATGTGATCTGACCAAATCCCCATTTCACTGCTCCTCTGCCAGCCCACTGTGTTGCCAGCAGGTCCATCTCAGCTGCTTCTTTGTCCTCTTCCTGCAGCTCAGTGGGAGTCTGTGTGTTCTGTAATGTTAAAAAGCTTGTTTCACGTTTTCAGCAAATATTGACAGCAGGTTGGAAAGTTTAAGGTTCTGAACTTCTGGGTTAGTGTTCTTTATGTTATTAAAGTGTACCTTGCAGGACTGCTCCATTTTGTGATTCTAAAGGATATATATTGTCAGACTGTCTGCTCAGAGAGTATTTTCTCTGACTGCAGTAAGGTTTGACCTGGTGCCCTAAATATATCAATTTTCTTGCAGCCAGGTGACTTCCTGTACTTCCCAAGAGGGACCATCCACCAAGCTGACACTCCTCTTGGGACCTCCCATTCAACACACGTGACCATCAGTACCTACCAAAACAAGTAATTATTCTTTATCTTTTGTTTTGTGTGGCTTTCCTCTGCCAGTGATGTGTGTGAGTAGTACAGACCTGAGATGTGGTGAAGTTTTGGGGCTTGGGGGAAGGAGGGGAGCAAGAAGACTGTTGTTGTTTGAAGCAGCCTGTTTGAGAGGTTTTCATGCAGCAAGCTTGATTGCTTTTTAATTGCTTATTTTATTATTTACCAGCTGTAGGCTTTAATGTGGAAAATGCTACAACTGCAAACTCACTTCTGTATTTAAAAAAATCTCTCATCAGTGGCTGAAGTTACTGTTCATTTCATAGCTCAGATAAAGAGTCATGAGTTACTCCTTTCATCACATTTTCTCCTGTATTTGATAGTCACCTGCACTAATCTTCTGACAGATTTGCTGCCAATTCTTCCTTGCAAACATTTTCTGCTTATCTGTGTTTTTTTTTATCTCCTACCCCATGTATGCCAGTCAGATTTCTTATGACACACTCCCAGTCCTTGTGCCCACACTGTTATCACACAGGGAAATGTTCTTGCCAACCTGATCAGGCTCCCAGATGCTGGGTTTGGAGCCATTGGTCTGAGTTAGGAATTAGGAAGGGCAGAACAAGTTTGGGCATATTCTAGATAACTGTGAGATGAATCTCTAACCACCAGCTGTGCCATTCTGGAAGCCAGGATGGGCTGGTAACTCTTCATCTGGCCACTCCTCCAACATGGAGAGAGGGTTAAGAGGAAGCTGCTCAAAGGTGTCAGTCTTCTTAAAAGTTGGGTTCAGATTATTTCAATTTACACATGTGTTCTTTTATTCAGAAGGTAAAAAAAACTAAACCCCAAAAACAGGAGAGGAAAAGGAAAAGCTGCTCTCCTTCCAGGGTTAAAAAGTGGAGTCATCCCCCGTTAAGGCTGTTGGTAATGAAGTGCTGACATCCTGCCTCTGCACCTCCTGTCAGCAAGTGCAGGGAAAACAAGCAGGAGTCCTGGTGCAGGCTGGTGTTCTGACTTGTAGATGGAAGTATGATCTGGAAGCATTTCCTTGGCAAATTGAAGAGAAATCCTTGAAAGCAGCTGTGGAGGAAGTGCTGGTGGAGGTGGCACTTTCAGGTATTTTCAGGTTTGTCTGGGCCAGATCCCAGCAGGAGAGAAGTGTGCACATGTGGGATAAGCAGGGCAGTTTGGAAAAGCAGTCCCTTCAAAGCCCGGCTCCCCCCAGCTCCCTTTGGGGGTGACCCCCCGCCCCTCGCGCTCCCTTTGGGGTCCCCCCCGCTCTTTCCCCCCCGCCGCTTTCCCGCCGTGCCCGCCCCGCTCACCCGACAGGGCGGGACCGGCAGGGACGGGGCGGGGACGGGCCGAGCGCTGATTGGCTGCGGCGGGGGCTCGAGAGGCGGGGCGTGCGCAGAGCGCCATGTTGTCTGCGGGGCAGCGGTATCGGTGGAGGTGGGGCTGCGCTCGGAGAGCGCGATTCTGGGGATCCGCTCGGAGCTGCGGGGAGCGCGGCTGTGGGTGGAAAGGCTGGAGGGCTCGGGAGGGTTTAGCCGAGGGGTTCGGGGGTTCCCGAGGGTCAGAGCGCGGGGCCTGGAACCCGCGCGGGGGGCGGGGGGCTGTCCCAGCGCCCTGGCTGCACTGCGCAGGCGCGCCGGCGTTACCCGCCGGCATGACCCGCGACCCGCCATTACCCCTCCCGCCACAGCGCCCCCTGCCGGCCCGGCGGACCGACCCCAGGGAAAGGGGATCCCAATGCCCCCCCCGAACCCCAGAGACCCCCAACACGCAGCACACAGAGACCCCAAAGGGACTGGGGCCCGGGGGTCCCCTAAAGCCTAGCAGTGGGGTTCAGGGGATCTCCCAGCCCCCAGGGGAAGGAGTCCTGGGGGTGCCCCCCAAAGTCCGGGGGGGAGATGTACCACATCCGGGTAAGGGGATCCCAGTGCCCCTCAGTACGGCCCAGTAACCCCCTCAGTGACCAGCCAGTGTGTCCCAGTGACCTCCCACTGCCCCCCAGGATGGCCCAGTGATGTTCCAGTGAGCACCCAGTAACCCCCAGTATGGCCCAGTAACATGCCAGTGTCTCTCCCTGTGTCCTGATAATCCCCCAGTAACTCCCAAGTCCCTCCCAGTGCCCTCCCAGGATCCCTCAGTAAGCCTCTAGTCCCTCCCAGTGCCCTCTGGTTCCCCCCAGTGTGTCCCAGTATCCTCCAGCAATCACCCAGTGCCCTGCAAAGCCCCCCAACTGTCCCCAACGTGTCCGCAGATGCCCTTGGCCTTTCTGTGAGCGTGTGGGGGGGCATTTTTGGGGTCAAAGGGTCCAGGGGGGGCTCCTGGGGTGAGATGGAGGGTTGGGGACATCAGGGATGGGGCTTGGGGCCAGTGGAATTGGGGGTGTCAAGGGGGGAATAATGGCAATGGGGAGGCCCTGGGGACATTGGAGACACCAGGGTTGTCTTGGAGTGTCAAGGGGGGAATTAGGAACACCAAGAGGGTCTTGGGGACACCGGGGAGGTCTCAGGACTCACCTGCTCTTGGTGCAGCCCCTCATCTCCCCCCAAGACCTCTTTTACCTCCCCATATGTCCCTTAACCTCCATTTTCCCTTTAGTCCCTGTCCCCCCACAGATCCTTTTGATGCCCCAATGCCCCCAAAACCTGTTTTAACTCCCCCAAATACACCCAAAGACCCCTAAACCCCCCCAAATCCCCATCCAAACCCCCAGATCCCTTCAAATCTCCCCCAGCCACCCCTTCAAATCTATTCCAACCCCCCTCCACGAGGGGTCACCTGGCACCGTGGGACAGGAACACAGTGGGCTGTACTGGGGGCACTGGGCTGTACTGGGAGGGCACTGGGGGGGCTCAGGTGTCCCACGACAATGTGGCCCAGCTCCAGGAGAGATCTGGGGAGCAGTACAGAGGTACTGGTCTGTACTGGTCTGTACTGGTTTGTGCTGGTCTGTCCTGGTCTGTCCTGATCTGTACCCCCCAATCCCCAAAGCCCCTCCCCAGCTCCCCCAGGGCCCTCCCGCACCCCAAAGCCCCCCCAGGCCCCTGACTTGGTCCTGCTGCCCCTTGAGCATCTGCAGCTGCTGCAGAACCAGGCATTTCATCAGCAAATGTGCAGGTGACCCCAAGCTGGGGGTGTGTTGATGTGCTGGAAGGCAGGAGGGCTCTGCAGAGGGACCTGGCCAAGCTGGATCCATGGGCTGATTGCAAGGGGATGAGGGTCAAGCAGGCCAAGGGCCGGGTCCTGCCCTTTGGGCACAAGAAGCCCCGTCAGCCCCCCGGGCTGGGGCCTGAGTGTCTGGAGAGCAGGCAGGCAGAAAGGGAGCTGGGAGTGTGGATGGACAGGAAGCTGAACAGGAGGCAGAGTGTGGCCAATGGCAGAGGTGGCCACACTCAGGCAGCTGAACAGGAGGCAGAGGTGGCCAAGAGGGCCAATGGATGGTGTCCTGTGTGAGGAAGAGTGTGTCAGCAGGAGCAGGGAAGTGATTGTTGGGCTGGAGTGAGCGCTGGTGAGGCCACCCCTGGAGTGCTGTGTCCAGCTCTGGGCCCCTGAGTTGAGGAAGGCCCTGGAGGGGCTGGAGCAGGTGCAGAGAAGAGCAGCGAGGCTGGGGAAGGGAGTGGAGCACAAGTGGTGTGAGGAGAGGCTGAGGGAGCTGGGGGTGTTGAGGCTGGAGAAGACGAGGCTCAGGGGAGACCTCCTGACTGTCTGCAAGTCCCTGCCAGGAGGTTGGAGCCAGGTGGGGCTGGGGCTGTTCTGCCAGGAAGCAGCAGTAGGTCAAGAGGGCTGGGTCTTGAGCTGTGCCAGGGGAGGTTTAGGTTGGATATTAAAAAGCAATTTTTTGTCTAGAGAGTCATCAGGCCTTGGAATGGTCTGGGCAGGGAGGGGGTGGAGTCAGCGTCCCTGGAGGTGTTGAAGGTGAGAGTGGATGTGGCCTCAGTGCCATGGTCTGGGAAGCACGGCGGGGTTGGATCAAGCGTTGGACTTGATGATCTCAGAGGTCTTTTCCAACGTGGCTGGCTGATTCTGTGATTCTCTGATTCCCATTCCTATGGCAGCACATGCTTGAGGCTCTATCCCCAGGGTGATAGAGATGTCTGTCCATATATGTCTCCAAGGTTAGTGTGTAAATGTGTGGTGTTAGCAAAGCAGGCTGAGTTGTGGGCTGGTTGTAGAAGGAGAAAGAAGGCCAGAGGCCAGTGCAAGCAGGCAGCCCTGAGCTTGCACCTGATGTCCCCTCCCTGCAGGTTCCTGTCCTTGAGCCCAGGCCCTGAGGTGAGGCTGAGAAGTGGCACGGAGGTGAGCCCAGAGCTGTCCCTGAGGTGAGGCTGAGAATAAGTGCAAGGCAGAGGTGCTGCTGAGGAAGGAGAGCCCTGTGGTGGGGAAGAAGACAAAGCTGTGAGTGCCCATTCCCGAGCAGGTGCTGTGTCCATCCCCTGTGTGCCAGGTGAGCTGGGGCTTTGCTGCAGAGCTGCGGGCACTGATTTGAGCGTCTCCAAGTGCTGAGACGGTCGGCACCCAGAAACACAAACTGTGCCTGGCCACGGAGCCTGCAAGGAGGAGCAGAGACAGCGGTGGCAGTGTGGGGGGCCAGGTTGTGCCTGTGCCTTCCCCTGCAGGCCCTGGCTGTCCCTGCTGGGCCCCTGTCCATCCCCGTCAGGTCCCTGCCCGTCCCCCCCGGGCTGAGGTATCCCCAGGAAGTGCCGTGGAGCTGAAGCTGCTGCCATCCCCCCCTGCAGCCGCTGCCCCAGCCAAGGGAGCAGCAAAGGCAGGGCCAGGAGCAGAGGCAGCAGCAGGGGAGCCCTGGGGGGGCTGGGAAGGTCTTGTGTGGGTCAGGAAAGAGCCGCTGGGCACGAGGCCAGGGCTGTGCTGAGCAGGCCCAGCCCTCACATCCCCCCAGCCAACGCCGGCTGCCCGGGGGGCACGGGAGGGACCCCCAGCCCATGTGCCCCACACTGAGCTGGCAGAGAGAGAGCCAAGGGACAGGGCCGTGGGCAGGGCCACGGGTGAGGGACAGGCAGGGCCATTGCAGGGCCACGGTGAGGGCACAACCTGTGGCAGCAGAGCTGCCCAGGGCCGGGGGCAGCCGGGGGTGTTGGTACCAGGCACGGCTGGGGCCGAGCACAGCATGAGGCCTCTTCAACACACCTGGAGCAGCCTCCCACTTGCCAGCTGTATTCTCAGGGCACAGACATTTCTTTGGGCCAAAGAGCCCTAAAACAGTTGGCACTGACCACACTTTACCACCATCTGTTCTCCAAGTGCTCTGCTGTTTCAGAGCAGCACTGTAAGACAGTGGGGACCCCTGGTATCCTTTGGACAGCAAAGTCCAGAACCAGGGGGGGGCGGGCAGAGAAGGGGAAGCCTGGACAGTGGGGACCCCTGGGATCCCTGGGACGACGAACTGGAGAAACTGGAGAGGGGGAATGTCTGGGAACGCGGCACTCCGAAGGCAAGAGTCAGAGGAAAAGGGAGCCTTGGGACCCCCAACACTCCCAGCATCCCAAAGTGGGACCCCCAGCATCCCAGACAGGGGAGACCCTCTGAATCCCAGAGGGGGCAGACCACAATGGGAGAAGTCGTGGGAGCGCTTTTTAAGGCAGAATTTTCATATTCTTGAGTATTTTTTCCTGAATCTCAACTTTTTGCAGTTTGTGGGGGGGGGGGCTTTATCTTGCTCTTTCTGAGAGATTTTTTGCCTGAATCCCGGTGGTTTGGGTTTTTCTGGGCTGAATCTTGGTGTTTTGGAGGTTTTTATGATGCCCGGTGAGTTCTAGAGATGGACTTGGGCAGGAGGAACCCCCAAGCCAACGCACTCACCCCTTCTTTTCCCCTCCCATCAGGATTTGTCCTTTCCAAAGCTTGGGCGGATGGAGGAGGAGGCTGCGAGGAAGAGGAAGATGCCTTGGGCCCCCCAGGCAGGTGAGGAGGAAGTCAGTGTCCCTTTGGGCGGGTGTTGTGCTGGCTCTGTCAGCCGAGCATGGCCCCGGCTGCAGGACAACCCCGCTGGCGCCGCCGTCCTGCCGGGGCCGGAGTTGGGGGGATGTCCTTGGCCTTCCCTGTGGGCCGGAGGCAAATCCCCTGCCTGTCCTTCTTGCTTCCTGCCCCAGGCCCCGAGCTGAGGACGGAGAGCCCGGAGGACAAATCCCCCCGTGAGACCCTGGTGGGAGAGGCCGTTTTGAAGGGCTCCCCGGCGCAGGAAGGCAGCGGGGAGGAAAAGGGCCGGAGATCCCCCCGCAGGAGGGGCTCCAAAGCAACCCAGGGTGCTCTGAGGAGGAAAGAGCCAGCCTGTGCCGGGAAGGCAGTCAGAGCTTGAGGGGGAGCTCTGACCTGGTGGTCCCTGATCAGCCTCCCAGCAGGGAGAAGCCCTTCAGGTGCTTGGAATGTGGGAAGAGCTTCAGGAAAAGCTTCAACCTCCTCACCCACCAGCACATCCACACTGGGGAACGTCCCTACATGTGTGGTGAATGTGGGAAGAGCTTCAGGCAGAGCTCCAACCTCCACACCCACCAGCACATCCACACTGGGGAACGGCCGTATCCGTGTATGGAATGTGGGAAGAGGTTTCAGACCAGCTCAGATCTCCTCCTGCACCAGCGGACACACACAGATGAGAGGCCCTTCCGCTGCACTGACTGCGGGAAAGGCTTTAAGCAGAACTCCACCTTGTCACCCACCAGCGCATCCACACCGGGGAGAGGCCCTACAAGTGTGGGGAGTGTGGGAAGAGCTTCACCCAGAGCTCTAACTTGACCAAACACCAACAGACCCACTAGTAAGGGAAGCCCTACCAGTGCCCCGACTGCGGAAGAAGCTTCGGCCGCTGCTTCCAGCCCGAATGAACCCCCGGATGCTTGAGGCAACCCCTGAAGTCCAGTGACTGTCAGTCCATCCCTTTCGGCCACAAAGGGCCAGTCCCCTTTCCCAGGGGCAACTTCTTCCAAGAGAACTCTTCCTGGGGGGTGTGTGGAGATTCTTGCCTTGGCTTGGGACCCTCCAAGGTCAGTTCTGGAGGTTGAGAGCAGAGATCTCCCCCCGAGCATTGGTCTGGGGGAGATCCATCCATCCTTAATTAACAATTATTGCTTTTGTGCCAGCTTGAGTAGAATTGCTTCAACAATTGCTTTAGTGTAGAGCACTGTCCTATCTTATCCTGTACTCCTGGTAGTCTTAGTGTTTGTACTGTGCAGTAAATAATTCTGATGAAGATCTTTTGTCTGATCATTTGTAACTATAACTAACTCATTTCTATCAATAGATCTGTTTTGCCATTATTAAAATCTGGGGGACAAAAGTTTTTCAGTCACACCTCTGTAATTCCTCTAAATTGCAACTGTTTGTAAGGGGGGTACTTTTGAATTAGATGATCAATGGAGCATAGAGGCGTGAGAACGAAATCATATTAGGATGTGAAACCAGCCAGAGTATGGTACAATGTAACTTATGGCAGAAGCGAATTGTAAGGTCCATTGTGCTTTTTAGCAAGTCAGCCTGATATCCCCTATTATCAGAGCTGAGTTCTTCCTTGGTTTTGCTACATATTGCAAGATAGATACATCTCCCCTTGAAACACAGTGGTAGAGGTCATACATAGGGGTGAGAAAGATGATGATGGGAGGAAGATTCTGTGGGCAGGGGTCGCTGGCCCCTTGCCCTACAGCAGGGCATGCACAGACTTGCTATCAGGTGATGAACAGGCGGGGTTTGGCTGCCACTCAGGCATCACCTTATACTGTGTACTGGCCCTACGTGGTGTAATGTAGAGCTGATAAAATGAGGTGTCAGGATTGCAAGGGTGAGCGATCCTCATCCTGCCATGAAGACTGTGTTGTTCTGTGGGGATGCCCGCTAAGCACGGGCACCGACCAGCTGCTGCAGATCCTGGCAGCCCTGGCCTGTCTGTGTGGGTAAGCACAGTTTATTGAGAGGAAGCAACTGAGAGAACAAACTTTTTAATATCCTTTTAGTGTTCCTTTAATTCCCCTTTTATGTTTATAGTATTTTTCCTTTAGTTTTCCTTTTCACTAACCAATATTGTGTTATCCATAATATTGTGTTAAGATCCTTTTTTGGTATCCCTTTTCACTAGTTAATACTGTATTAAATGCTGTTTGTAGTATTTGTTTTAATGCCACCCAATAAGGTAGTTATTTTGTATCCTTTTTAGTTTTTAATTCCTCTTGCTAAGTTTATTACTATTATTATTATTCTCACTGTAATAAAAGATATTTTCTGTGTTTGAATATTTCTGGCACTTGTCTTTATTCCGGACATGTATCCAAATGAACTGTTACACACACACAGCTTCTACTGAGAAGCTTCTGTCCTGTCAGGGCAGTCAAACTGAACAAACGTGTTTTCTTGCTGCTGAACTTTACAAATGAAAAAAAACAAGTTACTGTTCTATGCCCAAGGTTCTGGATCCTGCCCCATGTATAACTTTAGCAGCTCTCCAGATGGAAGGGGATACCACAGCATTGGTGTTACTAGGAGTGACTTTGTGCATCCCCAGACATGGAGCTGTAGCTCACTAGACAGTGAGCACCTTAGCTGTTTTTCCCCATGCCCAGTTTCCTAAAACTGAGGAAAGAAAAGCAAGTATTTGTTTAGACAGCACCACAAACCAGAGGCTGGATGGATAAAAAAGTAATTTAATAAGCCTCGCTCTCAGGAGATGCTTAATAGACAGAAACACTCCTTTAGAGGAGCAGCTAATTCACAGAAGCATCAAAGAACTTCAATCAGACATTCACTCCACAGGGACAAGGCAAGGTTTTCCTTCTCTTCATCTGAGGTGAGGTTAAGCTCTTTAACATGAACAGTGCTGCTACTCCAAATCTGCTTCAGTGCTTCCAAGTATGACAAAGGAAAGCGCAGCCCGTGAGTCTGCTGGGGAAGAAGAAACAGAAAAAAAATCCTTCAGCTGAGAGCAGTGTCCTTATTGCACAGCAGTGTGTGAGGCTGTGGGTAGGGAGCAGCAGGAATGTGCTCCCTTCCCACATGGCACTGGTGTCACTGAGAGCATTCTCCAGAAGACTCGGTTTTATCCAGGCCTGTTTTATCTTCGTAGGGAAAATGCTGAACTCTATTCCGTGTTCTAGCACGCTTTTTGAGGTGGGGATGTTTACAGCATGTGGCTTTCTCCTGTGGTTTACACATGGAAGAATTAAATAGCCTTAAACTTACACTCTTGCCTAGCCCAACCCATGATTTTTGGAAGCTCACAGAAGTTTATTTCTAGCTGCCACACGCAGTCTTTGGATATAGTTTGACACAACCACAGAGGAGCTCCATTCCCAGGCCTGGAGTCTTCAAGGGCAAGAAGGAATATTCTGGGATCTGCACATGTTGTTCAGGTGCCAGTGTACAACCTCAGCTCTGGAGGACCAGTGAGATTCACTTCCAAAGAAAAATAAGTGCCAGGCAAAAAGCCTGGCTGTAATTACCAAGACAAGGACAGACTGTGCCCTGTTTTGCCATTCGAGTGTTTCGGATCACAGAGCTAAGACACAGCATCTCACTGCCAAAAAAGCAGAAATAAAGGTTCCAGAGCTCAAAGCCATGCTCAGGAAGGATTTATGACCCAGCAAAAGCACACTGTACCTGCAAGCAGGAACAGAGACGACCTGAAAAGTACATTTCAGAACAAGGTAGGTCTTTACTCACAGTGCTGACCCACCCTACCCTAAAATGAACACCCCTGCAGTGTGTTCCATTGGATACAGAATCTAACATGGGTTTAGCATGGCAGTGATCCCTAGGGAATATCTGCTGGCCTATCCAGTAGCCTCAGTAGAGGATGTGCTAAGGACACACCAGTAAGAGCTGCCTTTAGTTGCTCCAGTAGCTTTGCTCACTGGGCCATAAGGCATGCACCAGAAATCCTGTTAACATCTCCAGTGTTTAATTAAGCATGAGATCACATTACTCAGTTCCACTGTTAAACTGCCTCTGTGGTGCAGCCTCAGCTCATCTGGGCACTGCAGGGCTGGGCAGAAAGGCTCTGGGTGCTGAGGATCACGGCAGAACCCAGGCCCTGCTGCCATTTTGGGCAAGCTCATCTCAGGCAGCAAAACCCACCATGGAAAGATAATTTTTGGTGTGTCTGCAGGAACAAACCTGGGCCGTGCCATCCTCACTGGCAGTGTCATCTGTCCCCATCATGGGAGTGTCTCTCCTGTTCCTTAAGGAATGATACACATAAACCATCTCCCTGCGAATTTCATCCTAAAAGACAGCAGGGAGGAAACAGTTACATGTGATCCACAGCCTCAGACTCATCTCACTGCACTTGCCAATGCTCCTTAATTCTGGAGTCACTCTTACAACAAAGCATGCAAGTCACCCTCCCAAAGGAATTTTCCAACAGCCACCTCCGACAGCAATAAGGGACTCTCCAAAACACCTCTGAAAATTTATTTACAATCATCTTCTGCCTTAAAACTGCCCCTGCTAGAGTCCCAGGAGTGATGCTGTACAGAAAACAGGCCATTTAAGGGAAAGTAGTAATGAACAGGTGTGCCTCAACACATTTCCAGTCTGATACTGATCTGTTTCTTAAAAATCACATGCTCATCATCAGACCTTGGTCAGAGCTGTGCAAAGCAATTCAGAGCTCTCTGGGCAGGTTGCACATGGAATTTGTGGACACAAGTCTTCCATGTGTTCTGCCATCCTGGGTTGATCTGTGTGACATCAGAAGGCAAGGTGGCCCAAAAACTGGGGGGAAAAAGTCTCCAAAACCTACACAGTCTCAATATGGACACAAGCAAGATGGAGGAAAAAATCAGAAAGTTATGGTGTGTTTTTCTTGGGAAACATTCAATTCATCCAAAGAAACCCCAAACTGTACAAGATAATCTTTGCTGTGTGTCCCGCCCCCCCCTTTTTTTTTTTTTTAAAGTGAGATAAAAAGCACTTCTACAATTTCATACTAAAAAACCTTCATGGATAAGAAGCAGTATAAACACAGCATAATGCAAGATGCATGGATCAATGTTGTGGAACAACTTAGTAGTGCCCCTGGCACCTGCTTGGATACAGAGATAACCCAGAAGTGAAGACTAAATGCAGCCACAGCAGCAGCTGCAACCAGCAGAATTCCCTCTCTTGAGAAAACCTATTTTTATAAATTATTCCTGTTCTTAAATACAAAGAATAGAAAAAAAACCTAGTATCAAGACCTGTAGAGGCCATTTAGCTGCTGTAATGATCTACCCCATCAAACCTGAGACAAAAGCCATGTACCTCCCATACAGAATCCTAGGCTGAATTTAGTTTTGAAGCCCCCCCTCCAGAAGGTTGGAATGTGCCATATCACTCAACAAACAACCCCACAGTATCCTAACAAATCCTAATGGGATGCAGGATCCAGCTCAGTGTAACTGCATGACCCTTACAGACCTTTTGCAGAGGAGAGCAACAACTCACATGCCTCACATGCACTCCCCAGCCCACCCCAAATGTACAGAGGGGGCTTCACTGTACCCACAGCATTCTCTTGATCTGGTTCCACAGAGATGAGAGTGTGATCTCTGAACTGCAGTCTGATTTTGCTGTCTATTTTTGGCAATTTCCCACCTAAGAAAAATAAATCCTCCTTAGAAAGGAAGAAAACCAGACAAACGGTTAAACTGAGCCCCCCTGTGCTCTCCCCACTCTCTCAAGGCTGGACTGTTTGTTAAGCTATGTTTCAACACCCACATGTCCTCCAACTTGTTGTGGAGGGGGCAAGGAGAAAGAGATTTTTTAATTCTCTCACCTTTCCTGTCTGCAAATAACTATAATAAATAGCAAGCTAGAGCCCAGGGAAAACTGCTACTGGTTAAATGCTCTCGGGATACAGTTTATCACAGCTGCCAGTTCCAGTCTAGGATAATCTTTATTCCACTCTAAGGGAGTGTCATCTCTCCCACTAGACACGGGGAGCAAACACACACGGGGGGCCTCACGGCACATGAAGCTGATGCTGGACTGTGATCTGGCAGAGTTCAGGCACACGGTGTGACTCTTGGGGCCGACCCTGTGCCGGGCAAAGGCTTGGACTCGACGCTCCTCGTGGGTCCCTTCCACCTCAGCATGTTCTGTGATGGTGCGATGAGTTCCCTCTCTTTCAACACTTTTGTTCTTTTTAGGGCTCCTCGCTGCCCGGGGCCCGAAGCCCGCCTTCCGCGCGCCTGCTTCCCTGCGCGTTGTGGCGGCCGCAGCCAGGCGCTGAGTGCCCGCTCCCGGGCGGGCACGGCCGCTCGCTCCAGGAGTGGGGGGGCAGCGCCAGCGCCTCGAGGATTCCCGGGATTCCCTCGCCGGTTTCCAGGCAACGCTCCCCGCGCGCTCCTCGCTCCACGGCCGAACGTGCGCAGCCAATGGGAGGTGGCGGAGTGGGCGGGGCGAGGCGGGGATTGGGTGGGGCGGGGGCGGGGCCGAGAGGGGCGGTTGGTGGGGTTTGGGTGGGAGCGGGCGGGGCCGGGAGCGGGAGCGCTGCCGCTGAGCGGCCCCCGGGCAGCGACCCCGGGGAAGAGACCCCCGGCGAGTGGTCCCCGGTGCGCGGCCCCGGGGGAGGGACCCCCCGTGCGCGGCCCCCGGCGAGTAGCCGCTGCTGAGCGGCTCCCAGTAAGTGACAGCCGGTGAGCGACTCGCGGTGAAGAAGCCCCGGTAAGTGACCCCTGCAGAGGGACCCCCGGTGAGCGACCCGCGGGGAACAAGCCCCGGTAAGTGACCCCCGGGCAGGGACCCCCGGTGCGCGGCCCCCGGGGGTGTCTGTCCGGGGCTGGGCGCGTTCCTTCCCCGTGCAGAGCCGAGCGGGGCCGTGGCGGGAGCGGGGCCGGAGCGGAGCCGGCCGGGGGGGCAGAGGGGAGCCCTGAGTCGCCTTCTGCCGAGGGGGCTGCTGGAAAGGAGCCTGCGCTGGGAGGAGCGGGGGACGTGGCCCGAGGCTGAGGCAGGGGAGCTTCAGGTCAGCTCCTGGAGAAAGGTTTCTCCCTGTGTTTTTCGGGGGGGGCTCGGGCACTGCAATGGGTTGCCCAGGCAGAGCCAGCACCCCGGCAGGTGTTTCAGAGGCGCCTGCATCTGGCCATGGCTGACACGCTTTAGTGGTTTGGGGGTTGCTGGGGCAGTGCTGGGCTGACAGTTGGACTTGATGGAATCATGGAACGTGCTGAGTTGGGAGGGTCCCACTGGCACCCTGGAGTCCAGCTCCTGAGTTTTAGGCACCACTAAAGGAACTGAATCTGCATCGAGCTGTTTGGCTCCAAAAACTCTTCTGCCCCTAGTCTACACTGCCAAGTAAAACAAAACAGACCGTGCAAAATAGAGGCCTGTGTTCCCCCCAAAGGGAAGGCAGGCAGTTATAAACCAGGACAATAAATCAAAGCTCAGAGCTTACATTCATGGTCTCCACAGTTGTATGACACATCAAACCAGTCCTCTGTTCATTACCCATGTAGAACTCTCATCAGGAACCCCAAACTTTCTTGTGTGTATTTGTATAGATATGTATATATACACGTACCTATGTATAGGTATATATTTGTGTGTATCTCTGTGTGATTCTGTATCTTTGGATGTGATATTGGCATGCTATTGTTGTGTGGCAACAAGTGGACTTAAAAGGTTACAACACTTTAGGAGATCACCTTTCTGCTTATGGGTCCTATTTTTTAAAGAAGGTAACAAGAAAAGAACTCTTTAGCCAAATATAAGTTAAGACATTAATCAGAGCAAATGTATTGATTTTTATTTCCAATTGTACAACAAGTCATTCAACTATTTGCATACTCCAAAGCTGGGTTGGAAACTTCTCCCTCAGAAATAGGAAAAACTGTTTTCCGAGGCTGTTACTGACAGCCATGGCAGAGTTTCCAATAACAACTCCCCATTCTTGAAATGCAAAGCCTGAAAAATGAAACAAGCGTTAACCTGGAATTCTTGTTGCCAGCACTGATCTGGACAGAAGTTATTAGAGAGTGGAGCAAAGCTAGCACCACAAACAACCTTGGACTCTGCATTCGTTGGTCATGGCAACAAAGTTTTGCTTTTCAACCCATCTGCTAAGGAAATCTTGCCAGAACTGTGAGCTTATAACACTACTTTTCTTAAGAAGTTAGAAGGCCTTAATCCAGTGTACACAGATGAGACCCTGAAATAGGAGAGAATTCAGTTGCTGATGATCAGTGCAGATGAGGAATCAGCTCTGCTGAGTAGGCTTCAAGCTTTGTGATTTTTACAAGTGGACTATTTCAAATCTGTTGTAGAAGAAACAGTCTTTTCTGTTTTATCAACTTTCCACTTTCAGAATACTGGAGTTTATCCCTCAAATTCAGCCTGTAGTTTCAAAAGATAAAAATCCTTACAGGAAACCTTTCAGCCTCAGTAGCCAATTGCAACATGCCCAGGGAAGTTCAGCAACAGCACCATTCATTAAATGAACTGTTCTGGACCAGCCATCCCAGAGAGATTGAGCTCCAGTGCTAAACCCCACAGAGTGCCAAGTGCCATAAGAGCTGATTTTTGGCTTCGCTGAGATTCTCTCTGGTTTCATTTGGTGTAGCTGGCACATCTGGAGCAAAGGGTCTGGGCAAAAGTACATCCTTGGAAAGGTCCAGTACAAATCATGTGACAAGATTAGCGATTTCTCTAATTGAGGAAGTATATTAGATACAGGAATGTATTTTTCTACCTCCTCTTTCCGCACTGCTGCTGTATTCCTTCGTCATGCCCTGTGAGCAGTCCCAGTGTTCTGTGATTGACGCCATAAGGGACTTGCTAACAGGGAACAAACACCTCCGAGACAAAAGGTGCCACCACAGGAAGCTCTTGCTGCCCAAGAAGTGCCCAGGCTGCCACAACGACTGCACCTGAAGCCAAAGGATCCAGACTTTCTTTCCTGGGGGAAAGGGCTGCTGTTCCTTTTTTTTCTGCCCTGTGCTGCAATGGCCGCACCAACCTCCTGAAAAATTGAATACAACTGAAGATTCCTGCAAGACAAAAGGTGCCACCACAGAAAGTTCTTGCTGCCCAAGAAGTGCCCAGGCTGCCCCAACATCTACACCTGAAGCCAAAGCTTCCAGACTTTTTTTCCTGGTGGAAAGAGCTGCTGTTCCCTTTTTGCAGGCCTGCGCAGTAATGGCCGGTCCCACCTCCTGAAAAATTCAATCCAACTGAAGATTCCTGCCAGACAAAAGGTGCCACCACAGAAAGGTCTTCCTGCCCAAGAAGTGCCTAGGCTGCCCCACCAACTACACCTGAAGCCAAAGCTTCCAGACATTTTTTCCTGATGGAAAGAGCTGGTATTCCCTTTTTTCAGGCTAGCACTGCAATGGCCGGTCCCACCTCCTTAAAACTTCAATCCAAATGAAGATTCCTGCCTAATAAAAGGTGCCACCACAGAAAGCTCTTCCTGCCCAAGAAGTGCCCAGGCTGCCCCAACAAGTGCACCTGAAGCCAAAGCTTCCAGACTTTTTTTCCTGGTGGAAAGAGCTGCTGTTCCCTTTTTTTTAGCCCTTTCCTGTATAGGCCAAAGTAACTCCTTAAATAGACTCCAGATAAAGATTCCTGCCAGACAAAAGGTGCCACCACAGGAAGCTCTTGCTGCCCAAGAAGTGCCCAGCCTGCCCCAACAACTGCACCTCAAAGCCAAATCTTCCAGACTCTTTTTCCTGGTGGAAAGAGCTGCTGTTACCTTTTGCATGCCCTGCGCTGCAATGGCCGCACCAACCTCCTGAAAAATTGAATCCAACTGAAGATTACTGACAGACAAAAGGTGCCACCACAGAAAGCTCTTGCTGCCCAAGAAGTGCCCAGGCTGCCCCAACATCTACACCTGAAGCCAAAGCTTCCAGACTTTTTTTCCTTAGGGAAAGCTGCTGTTCCCTTTTTTTCACCCCTGCTCTGCAATTGCCGGTCCCACCTCCTTAAAAATTGAATCCAACTGAAGATTCCTGCCGGACCAAAGGTGCCACCACAGAAAGCTCTTCCTCCCAAGAAGTGCCCAGGCTGCCCCAACAACAACACCTCAAAGCCAAAGCTTCCAGACTATTTTTTCCTGGTGGAAGGAGATGCTGTTACTTTTTTGATGCCCTACGCTGCAATGGCCAGTCCCACCTCCTGGAAAATTGAATCCAAATGAAGATTCCTGCCAGACAAAAGGTGCCACCACAGAAAGTTCTTGCTGCCCAAGAAGTGCCCAGGCTGCACCAACAACTGCACCTCAAAGCTTCCAGACTTTTTTTCCTTAGGGAAAGAGCTGCTGTTCCCTTTTTTCTGCCCTGCGCTGTAATGACCGGTCCCAACTCCTGAAAACTTCAGTCCAAATGAAGATTCCTTCCAAACAAAGGTGCCACCACAGAAAGCTCTTCCTCCCAAGAAGTGCCCAGGCTGCCCCAACAACTGAACCTCAAAGTCAAACCTTCCAGACTTTTTTTCCTGGTGGAAAGGGCTGCTAATTTTTTTTTTTTTTAGCCCAGTCATGAATAGGTCAAAGTAACATCCAAAATAGAGTCCAGATAAAGATTCCTGACAGACAAATGTCTTACCACAGAAAGCTCTTTGCTGCCCAAGAAGTGCCCAGGCTGCCCCAAAACCTGCACCTCAAAGCCAAAGCTTCCAGATTTTTTTCCTGGTGGAAAGAGCTGCTGTTCCCTTTTTTCAGCCCTGCGTTGCAATGGCCAGTCCCACCTCCTGAAAAATTTACTCCAACTGAAGATTCCTGCCGGACAAAAGGTGCCACCACAGAAAGCTCTTGCTGCCCAAGAAGTGCTCAGGCTGCCCCAACAAGTGCACATCAAAGCCAAAGCTTCCAGACTTTTTTTCCTTAGGAAAAGAGCTGCTGTTCCTTTTTTTCTCCCCTGCGCTCCAATGGCCTGTCCCACCTTGTGAAAAATTGAATCCAAATGAAGGTTCCTGACAGACAAATGTCTTACCACAGAAAGCTCTTTGCTGCCCAAGAAGTGCCCAGGCTGCCCCAACAACTGCAACTCAAGGCCAAAGGATCCAGACTTTTTTTCCTGGTGGAAAGAGCTGCTGTTCCCTTTTTTCAGCCCTGTGCTGCAATGGCCGGTCCCACTTTCTGGAAAATTGAATCCAAATGAAGATTCCTGCCACACAAAAGGTGCCACCACAGAAAGTTCTTGCTGCCCAAGAAGTGCCCAGGCTGCCCCACCAACTACACCTGAAGCCAAAGCTTCCAGACTTTTTTTCCTGGTGGAAAAAACTACTGTTCCCTTTTTTCAACCCTGTACTGCAATGGCCTGTCCCACCTTCTGGAAAATTGAATCCAACTGAAGATTCCTGCCAGACAAACGTTGCCACCACAGGAAGCTCTTGCTGCCCAAGAAGTGCCCAGGCTGCCCCACCAACTGCACCTCAAAGCCAAAGCTTCCAGACTTTTTTTCCTGGTGGAAAGTGCTGCTGTTCCCTTTTTTCTGCCCTGTGCTGCAATGGCCGCTCCCACCTCCTGAAAACTTCAATCCAAATGAAGATTCCTGCCAAACAAAAGGTGCCACCACAGAAAACTCTTCCTGCCCAAGAAGTGCCCAGACTGCACCAACTGCACCTGAAGCCAAAGCTTCCAGACTTTTTTCCCTGGTGGAAAGAGCTGCTGTTCCCTTTTTTCTGCCCTGCGCTGCAATGGCCTGTCCCATGTCCTAAAAAATTGAATCCAACTGAATATTCCTGCCAGACAAAAGGTGCCACCACAGAAAGCTCTTTGTTGCCCAAGAAGTGCCCAGACTGCACCAACTGCCCCTTAAGCCAAAGCTTCCAGACTTTTTTTCCTGGTGGAAAGAGCCGCTGTTCCCTTTTTTCAGCTCTGCTATGCAATGGCCGGTCCCACCTTTTAAAAAATTGAATTCAACTGAAGATTCCTGCCAGACAAAAGGTGCCACCACAGAAAATTCTTGCTGCCCACGAAGTGCCCAGGCTGCCCCAACAACTGCACCTGAAGCCAAAGCTTCTAAACTTTTTTCCTGGTGGAAAGAGCTGCTGTTCCCTTTTTTCAGCCCTGCGCTGCAATGGCCTGTCCCATTTCCTGAAAAATTGAATCTAAATGAAGATTCCTGCCAGACAAAAGGTGCCACCACAGAAAGTTCTTCCTGCCCAAGAAGTGCCCAGACTACCCCAACAACTGCACCTGAAGCCAAAGCTTACAGACTTTTTTTCCTTAGGGAAAGAGCTGCTGTTCCCTTTTTTCTGCCCTGTTCTCCAATGGCCCATCCCACTTCCTGGAAAATTTAATCCAAATGAAGATTTCTGCCAGACAAAAGGTGCCGCCACGGAAAACTCTTGCTGCCCCAGAAGTGCCCAGGCTGCACCAACCAACTGCACCTCAAAGCCAAATGTTCCAGACTTTTTTTCCTGAATGGAAACACCTGCTGGTCCCTTTTTTCAGCTCTGCGCTAAAATGACCTGACCCACCTGCTGGAAAATTGAATCCAAATGAAGTTTCTTCCTAATGAAAAGGTACCACCACAGGAAACTCTTGCTGCCCAATAAGTACCAAGTCTGCCCCAATAACTGCACCTGAATCCAAAGGATCCAGACTTTTTTTCCTGCTGGAAAGAGCTGGTGTTCCCTTCTTTCTGCCCTGCTCTGCAATGGCCGGTCCCACCTCCTGGGAAATTGAATCCAACTGAAGATTCCTGCCAGACAAAAGGTGCAACCACAAAAAACTCTTGGTACCCAAGAAGTGCCCAGGCTGCACCAACAACTGAACCTCAAAGCCAAAGCTTCCAGACTTTTTTTCCTGGTGGAAAGAGCTGCTGTTCCCTTTTTTCAGCCCTGCGCTGCAATGGCCGGTCCCACCTCCTGAAAATTGAATCCAAATGAAGATTCCTGCCAGACAAAAGGTGCCACCACAGAAAACTCTGCTGCCCAAGAAGTGCCCAGACTGCACCAACTGCACCTGAAGTCAAAGGTTCAAGACTATTTTTCCTGGTGGAAAGAGCTGCTGTTCCCTTTTTTCAGCCCTGCTCTGCAATGGCCGGTCCCACCTCCTGGATAATTGGATATAAATGAAGATTCGTGCAAGACAAAAGGTGCCACCACGGAAAACTCTTGCTGCCCAAGAAGTGCCCAGGCTGCCCCAACAACTGGACCTCAAAGCCAAAGCTTCCAGACTTTTTTTCCTGGTGGAAAGAGCTGCTGTTCCTTTTTTTCTGCCCTGCGCTGCAATGGCCTGTCCCACCTCCTGAAAAATTGAATCCAAATGAAGATTCCTGCCAGACAAAAGGTGCCACCACAGAAAGTTCTTGCTGCCCAAGAAGTGCCCAGTCTGCCCCTACAATGGCACCTGAAGCCAAAGCTTCCAGATTTTTTTTCCTGGTGGAAAGAGCTGCTGTTCCCTTTTTTCTGCCCTGCGCTGCAATGGCCGCTCCCACCTCGCCAAAAATTCACTCCAACTGAAGATTCCTGCCAGACAACAGGTGCCACCACAGAAAGGTCTTGCTGCCCAAGAAGTGCCCAGGCTGCCCCAACAACTGTACCTCAGAGTTAAACCTTCCAGACTATTTTTCCTGAGGGAAAGGGCTGCTAATTCCCTTTTTTTTAACCCACTCCTGAATTGGTCAAAGTAAAACCCAAAATAGACTCTAGATAAAAATTCCTGCCAGACAAAAGTTGCCACCACAGAAAGCTCTTGCTTCCCAAGAAGTTTCCAGGCTGCCCCAACAACTGAACCTCAAAGCTTCCAGCCTTTTTTTCCTGGTGGGAAGAGCTGCTGTTCCCTTTTTTCAGCCCTGCGCTGCAATGGCCTGTCCCACCTCCTGAAAAATTAAATCCAACTGAAGATTCCTGCCAGACACAAGGTGCCACCACAGAAAACTCTTGCTGCCCAAGAAGTGCCCAGGCTGCACCAACCACACCTGAAGCCAAGGGTTCCAGACTTTTTTTCCTGCTGGAAAGAGCTGCTGTTCCCTTTTTTCTGCCCTGCGCTGCAGTGGCCTGTCCCACCTCCTCGAAAATTGAATCCAACTGAAGATTTGTGCCAAACAAAAGTTGCCACCACAGAAAACTCTTGCTGCCCAAAAAGTCCCCAGGCTGCACTGAATACACCTGAAGCCAAAGGTTCCAGACTTTTTTTCCGGGTGGAAAGAGCTGCTGTTCCCTTTTTTAAGGCCTGTCCTGCAATGGCTGGTCCCACCTGCTGGAAAATGGAATTTAAATGAAGATTCCTGCCAGACAAAAGGTGCCACCACAGGAAGTTGTTGCTGCCGAAGAAGTGCCCAGGCTGCACCAACCACACCTGAAGCCAAGGGTTCCAGACTTTTTTTCTGGTGGAAAGAGGTGCTGTTCCCTTTTTTCAGCCCTGCGCTGCAATGGCCTGTCCCACCTGCTGGAAAATGGAATGTAAATGAAGATTCCTGCCAGACAAAAGGTGCTACCACAGAAAGGTCTTGCTGCCCAAGAAGTGCCCAGGCTGCACCAACTACACCTGAAGCCCAAGGTTCCAGACTTTTTTTCCTTAGGGAAAGAGCTGCTGTTCCCTTTTTTCATCCCTGCACTGCAATGGCCGGTCCCACCTTGTGAGTTGAAGTCACAGGCCCAGAAATGTAATTTGAAGGATTTGTAGTGTTGCAGTGTGTTGGGTCATTTCCTATGGGATCAGTGGAGGTATTAGATAGTTCCCATGGACACAGCCTTGAGCTGTGTGGCTATGTGCCCGTGCTGCATTCCTGGATGTTGTTGTAAGAATATGTTTGTGTTGTGTATGGGAAAGTAGAGGTGGGAGAACTGAATAAAAAAGCTGCCTGCTGCGCTGAGCAGGCTGACATCTCTTTGTCTCACCATCCTCGTTTGTCATCTGTCATTCTTCCCCCCCTAGGACCGAGACCTTCGACAGATACCCAGCGACAGTTGGTGCCCCGGTGGACCAGACGAACAGAAAGAAAAGACTGTCGACTATTGCCTGGGTTGTAGGGGTATATCGGCCGGAGGCAGGTGAGAGCTGCAGGGGGAGGTGCAGCAGGGTCTCGGTACTCAGGAGCTGTATAGCAGCGGGGTGCACTGCAGGACCCGGGTCTGATTTTCTCTACACCTGCACACAAGTGTTTCTGCCGCACTTGGAAGGCACGAGTTACCTGGGGAGCCTGGGTGCATTTGGCACTTGTCAGGCGCAGGTGGGCTCCTGAGCACTTTTTCTAAGTCACCATGGGGCAGACCATGTGTGCAAACGACAGGCGTGTGTTTATCGCCTGGAAAGCTTTGTTACAGCATTTTGGTGTTAGACCGACAAAGCTAAGTTATGTCGTTTGTTACTTTTGTGTCTTCGGACTGAGAGAAAGGCTGCTTTGCCTGGGAGGACATTAGAGTGCTAAAGAAGAGGGGCCGGGCGGAGCCAAAGGGAGCCGAAGTGGGATCAGACATTGCGGAGCGGGGCCAGGAGCAGCCGAGCGGCCCCGCCAAAATGGACGCACTGCTAGCGACTCGGCAGCACTTGTCCAAGATAACCAAGGACAGCTACGGCATGAATGTGCTGCTG